>NC_088687.1:27312580-27680080 GCF_028017835.1 Emys orbicularis
ACTACTGGTCAGTAATATTGTACAATGTACAGTGAGAAAATGTATTTGACTTATTTTAGCAGTATGTTACTTATATATTCAGAAAAGACTTCAAGAATCTTTGAAAAATACTATCTTTTCATTCATTAAATCTTAAAATAAAATTGCATTTTGTCTTCAGTACCCAAAAGAAACCTGAGTGTATTAGAACGGGAGCATCAGGAAGTCTGTTTCAACAGAAAATCTGAGAGGAAGGAAAGGGACACTTGTGGCTGAGGCTCTGGACAGGGACTTATGAGATCTGGGTTCAGTTCCCATCTCTGTCACAAACTTTCTGATGACCTTGGGCAAGATATTTAATCTCTTTGCTTTAGTTTAGCATCTTTAAAATGAGGGTAATGCTACTCACAGAGGAGCTGATGACTACTAAGCACTCATACTGCAGTTAAAGGGGCATGAAAAGTATATAAATAAATGAGGGCCTGAAAAAATGTTTTCTTCTGCCAATATATATATATTTTTTCTTGGCTTCTATTGTAGGTAGTATGGTCACATCAATGGAGGGTCTGGGTTCTGACAGCGTGTTCAGCTTGCATGAAGAGAACCACTACCGCATAAGCAGGAGCCTGCTAAAGCCAGCAGAAGGAAGCACAGTACCCCTGACGAGGGTGAAGTGTTTGGTCTCCATGACAACCCCACATGATATCAGACTTCACGGATCGTCAGTTACTCCAGCATTTATTGAATTTGACACATCTCTTGAAGGATTTGGGTAAGGTCTTGCCACACTTTCAAATAGTGTAAAGAATATCTTATTTCTTTTTTCCTTTCAAAGAAATGTGTGCAATTTTTAATGACCAGTTTAAAAAACAAAAACAATTAATCTACAGAAAGAACTACATACTCAATGCCTTCAGACAAAGGATGCTGAATTCAACTAATGAATTTGAAGCACTTTTTGTTACCTGTGGAAGTGTGGATGCCACTGATAATACTGCTTACTTAGATGATCATTTACATGTGCATGGTGGGATCTTTTCAAATAAAGAAGAAACACAAGCATATACTAGCACAAAGAAGCCAGCTGCCAGGATTCAAATGAAGCCTGTGTCCCTAAAATTATCCTAAACTACCCTGAAACCTGGAAGGATTTGGTTGAGAGTTATATACTAGAGAATTATAGGCAAACTAGAAATAGAACTAAAATTGTTTTGAAGCAGCAACTTTTAAAAGGAAATTGAGCCAGTAAGTAAGTTCAAATCATTGTAGAACAATTTGATCACAGTAATTAGAGGTGTGATCCGTGGACAGGACTTAACTCCCTCTGTACCCTTTGTTAAATCACTTAACCTCCTTGATGCCATTTCCCCATCTAGTAAGTGGGACTGTTTGTGAGGATCTAGACAGTATTTGGTCCTGCCATGCGGGCAGGGGACTGGACTCGATGACCTCTCGAGGTCCCTTCCAGTCCTAGAATCTATGAATCTATGAATCAGCTAGTGTTTATATAAGTGCTTGGAAGCTTAAGATGTGGTGCTATAATACTCAGCAATTTTCTAATAAAAACATTTCTCCTAGGTTGCTTTTTAAAAGATAGAAGAAGTTAAAACATTTTTCATATTTGTCTTGTGAAGAGCCAGACCCTTTCAAAACCACTATGAATGAATTCAAGTAATTTGTAAGGAAAATATATTTTACTTCTGCATTTGTGGTGGACTCCACTTGGCTGGCAGTGAGATCCATGTCAGCTAACGCAGGCTTAAAAATACTGCCAGGCGGTCTCAAGTCAGACAACTCTGAATGAAACCCTGGATGGTGGATAATTATTCAAAGAAAATCCATTGTCTCTAATTTCTCAGATGGAATTCTATTTGGGCAGAAGCTTGCCAAGAAGGTTTCTAGTTACATGGACAAGCTGCTCTCAGAAAGGACTACAGGCTTTCAGACAAGAGGAGTAGCTCCTTTACCTTTTATCTCTCCCCCCCCCCCCCAAAAAAAAAAAAAAGAAAAGAAAAAAGTTACCAAAGAAGGAGAACTTTCTTATTTCAGGGGTAATACTTGAATTCAGAAAGCCAGAGGGAAGCTCAGATTGGGGAATAGATTCAATCCCTCCTTCCAGCCCTAATAGTTTGTATCATTGACTGCAACCAGCTTTCCGTCCTGAAATAGGCCTACAGGACAGAATATCCCAATTATCAAGTGCCTGGTTCCAATTTATTTCAGACAGGTTGGATTGAGAGTATATCATGGATATTCTGGAGTTTGACTGCTCCACTTCCCTTTTTACATCCCCACTCCGACCTCACAAGGCACATATAATTAAACTATCCTGGATGCAATCTTGCAGTTTCTAGAGCTGGTAGAACCTGTCCCTCAAGATGAAGGGTGCGCATTGCCCTACTCTATGTTGTTCATAATAAGAAAAAAGCTCAACCGAGTTCCAGAATATGTTAGACCTAGAGAGGCTACAATAGTTGAAAGAAGATGACAAAATTCAGGATGATGACTGTAGCTTTTTACTATCACTGTGATTTCTTCAGGAGTCCTTTCAGGTTTCAGTGGCTCTGTCAAGAGTTGATCTGAATATTCCAGTCACATCTTGTCATCAATCTCTTTGGTTCACCTATGATATCACAATCAGTACAAAATATTATCGTTGGTCTGCTCTAAATAAATAAATTAATGGAGATATCCTATCTCCTAGAACTGGAAGGGACCTTGAAAGGTCATCGATTCCAGCCCCCTGCCTTCACTAGCAGGACCAAGTATTGATTTTGCCCCAGATCCCTAAGTGGCCCCCTCAAGGATTGAACTCACAACCCTGGGTTTAGCAGGCCAATGCTCAAACCACTGAGCCATCCCGCTCCCTTACTGAGCCATCCCGCCCCCGTCCCAGAATGCTTATAAAGTTATTAGTGATAAGAGCCAGGTTAAGTAGTTGAGACCCATTTATATATGTTAGACAATACACTGATTAGATCATCTTCCGCAGGGGCCTCGCCAGATCAAAGGGTTATTTTTAGTATGGGGAGCCCACCTGGAGCACAATGCAAAGAGGATATTGAGGTTAAGACTCCAGAGTACCAGTGTTTTAGACATGAGTTGGTCAGGTTGCTTCTTCAGGATTTCCAGGATCACCTGAGAAGGAAGCACATCCTGATTCAATCAGTAAACACAACCATAACATATGTAAACCACTGGTGGGTCACCCGAAGTTCAAGTGTAAAGGTCAACATGATGCAGATTCTCTTGCAGGTAGAAGGTTCACCTAACTTGCACCAAGGTAATCCATATAAAGGTAAACCAGAACACAAAAGCAGACTTGCTATGTCTTCAGCAGGTGGATAACTTGAAAATGTTTCTGAACCAAGAATTATTCAGTTGATATCCAGAGAGCTACCCTAGCTAGACCTATTTGCATCAAGTCAAAAACCCAAACGTGAAGCTACTTTTCCCCAGATCAGGGAAGCAGAACTGTGATTATGGGAAACAGATGGCCTGAATCACAGATGTCCTAATCCAGTTTGTCTACACTTTCACTCTCCACCATTAAGAAGAGTGATTCAGAAGGTTAGAAAGGGACGGGTGTGTGTTGATCATTCTCCTTAACCAAGGATTTGCCAAAGAGACCATGCTACTCAAACCAAGTGGAGCTATTACAGAGGTCTTTGTTCACCTTCCCAGTAGGCAGGATCTCTTATCCCAGTTCTTGCTCCTGCCTCCAGACATAGATTACCTGAACTGAAAAGCTTGGCTACTGGATGTCAAGTTCTGAACAAAATTAGATAACATCTTTCCTGGCCTCAACATATGCAACTGTTCTGGTACAATTCTCTTACTAATATCAAAATGATCACCACCACAAAAGAACAGATATTCCAGCTTTTCTGTATTCTTCACCAGACTGTTTAGACCTGGCTTAAGACTACCACCCACCTACCATCATATTGCTGGCCTTTAAGATAGGCAGTGTCATACATGCATGCTTGGCTTGTCTCTCTCCTAGGTGACCTCATTATATTGAAGGTTTCTTAGGGCAGCACGACCATCTCAACCAGCAAGGTAGTTCTATCTTCCCTTCTGTTTTACATGAGGACACAGTAGCTATTTGGACTCCAAAGTTATTTGTCACCAAAGTATAAACTCTTCCTTATTTCAGAGGTAATCAGTCTTCCCTCGGTTTGCCCAAGGCCTCAGCAATTGAAAGAAGAAACACAGCACATCCTAGATGTGGGAAGAGCAGTGGAAATACATCTTGTCAAAACTTGCCAGTCCAGGAAAACACTTTATTCCTTTCCTACCATCCTAAATACTTGGGCCTGAAGGAATATAAATCCTCCACAGCTCGTTAGCCAGATGCCTCTCTAAAGAATACTTATCTGTAGATAAACTGATTACTTTAAAGGATCAGGGAACACTCAACGCATTCCATAGTGGCATCCTGAGAAATGTTGTCAGCCACCACAGAGGAAATCTGTTCATCCATTAATACTTCTTTTTAAAGGACGATAGACTTGACTTTCACTTCCCTGCAGAAGTATACTTTGACACAAAGGTGCTCCAGGTATCTGACATATACAGTGTAAGTTGTTTAGGTGGATATGGTGGAATTTAACAAAATAAGGCTGTTGAAGTTGTTTGTATTAAATCTAATAAGAATTTAGGGTGAGACCCTGAATCCCTCTGATTCTTTAGCTGACACAGCTCCCAACACAAATTACACCAGTCCTAATGGCTGGGGTGAGTTATGACTGACTTCAGTATCAGTGTAAAGTGGCTTTGGACAGAGGCCCTAGAGCTTCATGGACAAGTGTCAACTGCCTCTGGTACCTACAGTAAGACAGGCACTGACAAAATGTCTTGAGGAGAGTTCAGTCTTGGAAAGAAAATTAAGGGGTAATACATTTTTTGTATTCTCTATGTAAGCAAGTGAATTCAAGTACAGTGTGGGCATGTTACAGCATCTTTTTCCAGGTTAGATTTTGTTTACTTATAAAGTAGAGATTGGAAAATTGCATTGATATTTGGCTATCACAAACACTAATATAGAGATATTTTATTTAACAGCTGTCTATTCTTGCCAAGTTTGGCTCCCCACAATGCACCTACAAATAATGCTGTCACAACAGGTCTTGTTGATGGTGCTGTAGTCAGTGGAATTGGAACTGGTAAGTACATACAGCTGTTTACAAGATTATATATTAATGACTCTGTACTATTTATGACTGCTGTATTGCTCTGTTAACCACAAAGTGATAGCAGTATTATATGTGCTCCTCTCAAATAGTCTAGAGCTCTTCTTATATCTTATTTATATACCTTTCTATTGTTTTCCACTGCATCAGCAAAAAGAAATAGAAAATGTAGAAATGTTTTACAGTGAAAGATTTTTCAGCATAAGGTTGAACTGTGTAAAAGGAATGTATGTGATGCAAATGTACTGGTGTGTGTGTGTGTGTGTGTATGAATACAACATAGTCAAATTTATTCCTTCAGAACACATGTTAAGAGAACATTAAGATTGCAGTGTTAAACAGCCAAAACTCAGGAAGTGCTGTAATTTAGGTCACACATTCAAACTTAATTGTTTTATACAATAATCATTGTTGCATCGTCACAATACTGTTATTTATTCAGGATCCCAGCCTCATTCAGTGAATAGAATGAATGGTACATGGATTATTTTGATCTTCCTTTTTTAAGGAGTAGACCTCTGTCACATGTGAGCCCTGATCCAATTTTCATTGAAGTCAATGGAAAGATTCCTATTGACTTCTGTGGCAGTTAGTGGAGGCCTTCATTGTACATCATACCGTTGGTACACTTACGGCTCAATTCTGCTGTGCTGCATTGCTTACATTGCGTTAGTTCATTTACTTCATTTCACTAGATGTACTACAATGTACACTATTGTAATTACAAACAGAATTAGCCCAGAATGGGAAACAGATTCATAGGACTCCTGTCTTAGTCATTAAGTACCCCTAACATTCGCTGACAGAATACTGTCCAACCTGAATGAATCAAGAATCCTGTGGAGATAACTGCATGTGCCAAAGTTAAGAATGCACATCTATAATACAGAACTGTTTAGCGGACAGCACTTAAATTCCCTTGTTTTCCCTGATTAAAGGACTTGCTTTAGAGAGCTGCCTCATGCAATGTGAACTTTAAGGGATCAAATGAAATGAGGTAAAGCTCATACAGATAGGCCCTTTGAGGCATGAGTCACCAAATTCCATACACATTCAAGCACACTACAGCCTTTTCCTTTTAGAATGCTGTTTTATGTACAGAAGTCTCATAATTAAAAGTTTCCCACATGTGGATGAATTGTGATTTTTTTTTTTTTGGTAATAATTATAGCCCTGTCAAATCAAAACAAAGTTCACTGTGACACTGAAAGTGTCTAAGGACTATGACCCTGTCAAATTTCAATTATTTTTTTCCAAAGAACTGACACTGAGTGGTAGGGGAGGGGAGGGGGAGTATTTTTTATAAACTGGAAAAGTGGGCTCTTTTCACTTTCCTTATTCTCAAAAATAGCTCTTGCTCTCTCTCCCCCCTCCCCCTCTCTCTCTATGTGTAAATATTATTACCCTCAGCCAGAGAGCAGACTTGTAAAATTTCAGCCCAGAAAGTGAAAGCTTATAAGCAACTGCCAAAAGGAACTTCAGAATGGAAATGCTTGTGCAACCTTAACTATTGCTGCTACAACTATAATACAATTTTGTTTTTTTGTTTTAGGGGAAAGGTTTTTTCCTCCACCATCTGGTTTAAGCTATTCAACTTGGTTTTGCATTGAGCATTTTAGTACACCTCCTAATAACCATCCAGTCAGACTATTTACTGTTGTGCGACGAGCAAACTCTTCAGAGCAGCACTATGTATGCCTTACCATTATCCTCTCAGCAAAAGACCGATCACTAATTGTTTCAACTAAAGAAGAACTGCTTCAAAACTATGGTAAGAGGTGCTGTAGTCTCATATTTTTGATAGTATTATGGAGGCATAAGAATATCTTCATAGTTAAGTTGATGTCTAGGTATTGCAGTTGATGGAATTTTCACTGAAATATTTCTTCCTCTAAATGACTTTTGCAACAAATGAAATGCAAAGCACACTTCTGTTTCTCTGTGAATTATAAGGGTACCTTTGAAAGTTGGTGTGTGAATGTAAATAAAATGACCCTCAACCTTAGTGCTACAGATTTCAAGGAGAAGATTTCAAGGAGAAGATTGAGTCAATAATGCTGGTAAATTCCTAGTCTTCTGGAAGAGATGATTAAACTTAAAAGGGACAACTTTCAAGGCTATAAACATGTAGTAGAGGTTAATGGTTCAAAAGTAGGGTAAAAGGTATCCTTTTAGCACTGAACTCAGATGCTATGAAAGGGTTGATTATTTTCAGGTAGGTCTAACAGTGTTATTGTCTTTTAAATGGGCTTGAAACAATATGAACAGGTAGTCCAGACTCTGGACAAAAAGTAAATTCAGCTAGTTACTAAAAACGTATAGGTTTCAGAGTAGCAGCCGTGTTAGTCTGTATCAGCAAAGAGAACAGGAATACTTGTGGCACCTTAGAGACGAACAAATTTATTTGAGCATAAGCTTTTGTGGGCTACAGCCCACTTCATCTGATGCATCTGATGAAGTGGGCAGTAGCCCACAAAAGCTTATGCTCAAATAAATTTGTTCGTCTCTAAGGTGCCACAAGTACTCCTGTCCTTTTTTTAAAAAACTTATATTATTCCCATTGGAGCTACATGCATTAAGAATTGTCATGATATGAATTACTTGTAGAAAGTTGAGCAGATCATACTTTTTAGTATTCCTCTTTTTTACATTAATTTCATATTCATATTGTTACAAATGTCAGAAGTTCAAGAAATAAAAATGAAAGACTTAATAGCCATAACACAGTGGGTTCTAAAATTCTTCAGTCACACAATGTGGTGATACCTCTGTTTTCTGAGACTGTAGACTCTTCTTCTTGGGAGAGAAATAAATCTTGATAAGTTTGTATAATTTCTTTTGTCTGCATGTAAGTCAAACTTGAACATTTCATGCTTCAATTGGTATGTCTCTCACTCTTCCAAGAAGTACTGGATTTGAAAAGGCATTGTCAGAAAAGACCTGAAGTTTTCTGACAGGTTACAAACACTGTTTTTTAATTGGCTTGGAAAATCTGCTCCGGTAAAGTGTCACCCTAAGGCTTAACTTATTTTCTGATGACTGGCTAGTGTTGCTGTAAAGTATGAAGGAAATAAGTACCTAAGACCTGATATAACAAGCCTACCAGAGGTTCCATTTTTGAAACCACCACCACTCCCAGATCTAAAATAGAGCTTGGAGCAGTGAGTGTATAAGAAGCTAGTGTAATTGGGTCTTGGGAATTGTTCATGCCTTCCAAAATTAAATTAAAAATGCTTGTTACACAAAATGAGCAATGTTTCAGTTAAAATACAGCACATTCAATGTTTTGAAAATGAAATCAGCAGTTCTTTTTGAAGAGTTAAGAACTAGGAAAGAGCACAGTATAGTTCTGATCCTGCTAAAACACTAAACTGCAGTGTTAATTTTGGCAAATTATTTTAAACTCACTGACTCCCCAGATATAAATTGGGGATAATAAGTCTCATCTATGTTACACACACATTTTGAAGATTGATTACATAATATTTGTATGGAATTTTAAAAATCATTATTTAATAGTTTTAAATAAAATTGATGCAACTAACTGATTGTTTTCATATTTACTTGGTAAATTTGCTTTGAAAGAAGTCTCAGGTTTTAAGACAATTTCCAGATTGAGGCAAAAACTATTCAAATTTTGGCAAAATTTCCTGTACTTTTCCAGTGGCCTTAGTCAATGTTCTGATTTATATTATATCTTTCTTAATCTCATAAAAGATTATTGAACTGTTATTTCAAGGTATGTCGAAATTGAGAGTTTAAGTTGGCAGTTCCGTTTTCTCTGTACAGTAGTTGAAAAGGGAGAAAAAACCTCACCAAAACATTATCGACATATCTGAGAGAACCAATATCACAGGTCAAAGTTCCCTATGACCTTATGAAAACTCCTCATCTGTGTCCCACCTTTATATGACTTGGTCACTAGTTAATCCATCTCTTATAAAGTTTTTAATGATGGTCCTTTGTACTATATTTGTGTAAGATTATTTAGAGTGGGATTTTCAAAATTGTTGTCCTACATCTCTTCCCACTGAAGTCATTGGTAAAACTCCTGTTGACTTCAGTGGAATTTGAGTTGGGACAATGTTGAGCAATTTTGAAAACTCCACCCTTCATACTCATATAGAAAGTACTAGAGTCTTGATAGTACATCATTTTGTGTCACTTATGTACTTCCACGATGAAAATGAAGAAAAATATTGCCGCAGGAGATAGGGCTTCAAGTTACTGTTTCAAAGCAGGTAAGAACAATAAGAGAAATGAAGTAAAAAAAATTAATCAGTGCACTTAGGATTTTCTTGGATAAAAAGTAAAGAAACATAAGTGTGGAAACTGTTAAAACTAATAATGCTATACCAGTTTCTCTTTCTGCAACTCTGTAAAGGAATTCATATTATCAGACTCTGAAAATACATGCTCAATAAAGTAAACTTGAAAAATTCTGTGTTCGCTCTTTCATTTTAATTGAAAGTAAAGCAATATTTGATGATTTACTCAGATCATGTAACTTTTTATTGGGTTTTTGGTTGCCTTCAAATGTATTTGCTTTCTGAAATGTCAACCTTAATTTATTGATTTATAGTATTTTAATGTAAAGCCTGAGGAAATAGAGGAGTAGACTGTTATGATAGCCACCATTTCCCATTAATATTCCTTTCTTTTTAGTTGATGACTTCAGTGAAGAATCATCCTTCTATGAGATTCTTCCTTGTTGTGCTCGATTTCGCTGTGGTGACCTCATAGTGGAAGGACAGTGGCATCATCTTGTTCTGGTGATGAGTAAAGGCATGCTGAAAAACAGTACAGCTGCACTTTACATTGATGGACTGCTTGTTAATACTGTGAAGGTGGAGTAAAAACTTTACATTTTAACTTTGTGTTTTTCCACTAGACTTGCTATATTTTCTTTCACATCGTACTGATGTATTTTACTTGTGCCCAGGGTGATGGAGCATCATTGCTTCCAAATAGAAAAGACTTTTTCTAAGTTCCTTGCATCATTCCTTACACGCACTATCAGTAACAAATGAAGCAGGGGGTTCTACAAACATCCTCCTTCATTACGCGATCTTGATTCAGTCCTACTACTATTAAAAGGAAAGCGGTAAAAAACAAAATCTATTATGTGCTTTCTAACAACAATGGGGACCATCATTCATTACTGATAGGATTTGAATCCTGAACCTTCAGAACTGCAGCATAGCTTAAACTATTGGACTAACTACATTAGACAGCAGAAGGCTGTTACCCCAGGGAAGGAGTGGGTTGTTGAGGCTACATCCTGAGTCTGAAGTTTAATAGGGGGGAGCTTGGTCCACTCTCTTGCCTTTCCCTCTGGGAGATTTTGCCCATGTGGTATCTTCAGTGGTTGGAATGGCCCAGTGTGGCCATATGTTGGGTTCAGGGTGTGGTGTATTCGGGAGGAGCCTGGAAAGCATTAGGCAATCCAAATAGAAGGATTGCAATAAGCACTCCTTATATTCTTTTTTTTATTGAGGGATGAGGCATGCTTAATAGTACAGGTCAGGAATTTGATACCCAAGTGGCTAAACTATGAAGCCTAAGGCAGAGTAGCAAATATCAGTAAGGGTTTGATCCTGCAAGGTGTACTAAAAGTTCTTCACTTTGTACTGAAGTCATTGGGACTGACGGGAACTCAACACTGGGCAGGATTAGGCCTTAAGGGAACTGGATCGGTGTTGAGGAAAAGATGACATTCCTTCTAACAGACCTAAAACGTTACAGGTGAAACAATGTTTTAACTATAAACATATGTCTGGCACTCTGTATTAATCCTGCAAAATGAGGAATATAATAGTTTTGATGAACTTCAGTATTTCATACAAATTACTACCCTTTTTTAATCTGATGACTAGTCTATGTTAGTGTAAGGGTAACCCACGTTTCTCATTTAGGATGTTTTTTTCCAGCTGTATGAATCTAGTTAATTTGTGTAAAATAAAAGATGGCAGTTTTGTTTTGTTTTTAAGTAAAGGAGAGCTTAGTTGTATGGCACTAGAACAGATCTCTTGTTTGGATTCTTCCGTGAAGTGAGAGATCAACAGTTCAGCCTCTTTAAGCCTTCCAGATTTGATTTATGTGAATGCTATAATGGTGTGAAGCAAAATACTCCTGATATGAAATTTGAAAGAAGCAGAATTGAAAAAGCTCTCCCTACCATGTTACTGAAAAGAGAAAATGTGCAACAAAGCTTTGGAAACACTGTAAAAGGGCTGTCTTCCAAAAATGTTTTTCTTTCCCAAAGCCTGGTGAAATTTCCAGTGTATAATTGTAGACGTATGTTTGTGTGCTACAGAATCTGTTTATCTTCTAAGCAGTTCTGTTTTCCTTAAATGTAAATGCCAGAGTTTTGCATGAAGCTACAATGATGAATTTGAGCAGGAAATTGGTTGATAATGGCAGTCCTTTCTTTAAATTTTATGTAAAGACCTCAAGTGTCTATACCAAATTGTAGCATTAAATTTCATTTAGTATACAAGTTTGTAGACCATTGTTTCAGACTTTGTTCCATATATTTAAAAAAAAAAAAACCTTTGTACTACTGTATGTATTGGGAAGTATCTGTTTAGTGGTTGGACTTACTATATAAGGGGCAGTGTTTATTCCTTAGATCAGAAAGGCAAATTTGGTTCTGTTTCCCTGTCACTGGAATGAAATAACTTTGCTTATTTGTGCCTCAGCATGATCAGGGTGTGAACTACCCTTGCTGTTCTCTTTAATTTTCAAAGAATAAGTGGAGGGATCACTAGAGTATAAAATCATTTTATGGCTATCTCAGAAATATTGACTGTAGCTGTAATTTTGTGTTCTAGTGATGTAGTCTGGCGTGTTATGTTTTTGTTGTTTTTTGTTTCTGTTTTTTAGAATTTAGGTACAAAGATAAAATGGCGATGAGAGCTAGAAAAGAGACAGTAAATAAAACAATGAATCTAGAGTAACTTCTGTATCAGTATGTAACAACTCCTAACATTTGGCTTATTTTGAAGTTTTGTGTTCTTTAAAATTCTTTAAGAATGAGCTTGGTTTTGGGACACAGCGTGGCGATAGGCGCGGGAACGGTGCGGGGGGGTGCTGCAGCACCCGCAGGTTTTATGCGGGGCTCAGCCCTTGCCGACCCCAGGGCTCTGCTCCCGCCAGCCCCGTGCCCGAGGCTCTACATCTGCCCCAGCTGTGGTCCCAGCCTTGGCCCCCTTACCTCTGTCTGCGTCCCCCTCTCCTGGAGCCATGTCCCTGCTCCCAGCCCCAGTTCTAGAGGGCGGGGGGGGGTCGTGGACAGAGGTAAAGGCGGGCGCAAGGTAAACAGAGGGCTTTGCAGTTTCGCAAGCTTTCAGCACCCCCACTATAAAAAGTGTTCCAGTGCCACTGAGCATGGCTGTGCCACAAAGTCAGTAATCTTGTGCAAGTTACTTAACTTCTATGTTTCAATTTCCCTTTAGCAGCATAGGCACAATTATCTCAAGAGAAATGTTGCCATAACTAGTTAATGTTTTACATATATATTTGAACACATGAAACGCTTTCTAAATTTCCAAGTTATTTACTTTCTTTTTGTGATAGCTTTGTACTCCTCCTAACAGCTTTGCCACTTGTTTCTCTTTTACAGCTTCACTATGTTCACAGTAGCCCAGGTGGGTCAGGTTCTGCTAATCCACCAGTAGTCAGCACAGTTTATGCCTATACTGGCACACCACCTGCCCAACGCCAGATCTCCTCCTTGGTTTGGCGTCTGGGACCAACACATTTCTTAGAGGAAGTCTTGCCTCTTTCAAGTGTTAGCACCATTTTTGAGCTGGGACCAAATTATGTTGGAAGCTTTCAAGCAGTGTACATCCCATGTAAGTACAAATGAATTTGTTGTAAATGATTTTAGAGAGGATTATCTTTTTAAATTCCGAATCTACCCTGTGAACAATGGAAGCCCATTTACTTACTGTTTGAGAAAAGTGAGGGCAACTCATAGGAAAAGATGTTACTATGAACCAAACTCTTAAGAGCTCAGAATTATCTCATAATTATTGTTTTAACATATGGACTGTGAATAAATTCTTGGTCTCCAGCATTAATATATAATAGCATAATTCTTTTCATTGATCCACTGATTTAAACAAAGCTATATTGAAATATAATGGCTAAACATAGCTCTACTGAGAATAAAATTACACTGGACAAAATGTAGCGCATACAAAAATTTTAAGGGTTTATTGCAAACAAAAGCGAGCAATGATTACATTGGTATTGTAACCATTTTCGAGAGTTCTTTTTGGAAATGGAATGTGGTGATGGTGTGGTGATTGGGAAACAGTGGGTTCCTCCTCATTTGCTCTGACAGGATGATGAACAGCCATCATCCAGGATTTTCCTGTGTTGTAGAACTCCCTCTTTTGCCTCTGCATTTAGATTCTTACCTCACCGAAAACAACATGCAGGAAGGAAATTTCCATGGCTACCTCCGATAGTCACAGAACGCTCAAGCACAAAAGGCTAAAGGAAAAAAAAGAAAAACCAACAAAGAAAAAAAAATCAACTGTACTGCTTCTTACAGTAGCTTTTTCCCACAGGGACTGTAACATTTTTCTGCTGTCACTGAGAAAAACCTCCATTATCTCAGAGGAGTGAGGCAGTGGGTGAAATGAGCTGTGACAGAAAAAAATAACCACAGATCTTGCCTGAAGGACAAAAGAATCTCTCCCATGAGGCCAAAGGCTGTCCCAAAAGTTGCAGCAGAGAGACAGCATTTGAAGTGGTGTCTGGAGCTGAGAAGGACAAAATTGTCACTCTCAAAGAGGAAAGAAGCTCATCTTAGAGGCCTTCCAACCAGTTCGCAAGATTTGAGGAATCCCTCTTATAGACCTGTTCACAACAAAATTCAGTGTCAAGTGCTCCTTTTTCTGGCAGCAGGTATCCAGACCTAATAACTCTAGCTCTGGACCCATTTGCTATTCCATTAATTTTTTCTCTAGATTATAGTTGTCCTGCTCATGTGGTGAGTCCTAAAGAAAACTGCTCAGCACAAGACTTCTTAAAACCTAATTGCCAAAAGTGACCAAGGCATGGTTGGCACATGGACCTGCTGGTGCAAGAAGTAAAGAGCCCTATGTCCTTATGCAAATACTTTATTCAGTAGGGTCCAATGATGAAGCAGACCCAGGACTCCTGAGTCTTTTCTCCTGACTCACTGAAGCTGAGCTGCTTCATTGGGGGTGTTTTAGGGCACCCATGAAAAAGTGACCACTTTCACATTCTTACTGCATAAGCTGAGTTTTTCCATGTGATGGAAGGCAAAGATTTTTTTTCTTTCCAGCTAGGCAGGCTAGAATGTTTTTGTCAAAGCCTAGCCACTTGTTCCTTTACTGTGTGCTGTGCTAAGCACTGTAAGGGGTTTGGTAGATGGTACAACTGTGGGGCCTTCTTCCTTGGTATCAGATTTCCCTGAAGGGTAGGTGCCTTTTTATGCCCTCAATCTGGTTAACTTCCCAGTGTCTCTGCGTAGTCTGAACCTGTATGAAACTGCCTTCAAGCCTCCATGCTGGCAGATTTGCATTTTTCTCCCTGAAGGTAGTTGTTGGAGACCAAATCCCTTACCTAGGAGAATAGGAGAGCTCTCTGTTTTCCTGCAATCCTCTATGTTTGGTCTTACAGAGAGATAAACTGCTATCTCTAGGTCATTTGCCCCTGTCAAATATTTTGCCAAAAGTCCTGTCCCTCTTTCAGCTAACCAGGATGCCTTCTTTCTAAGTTTTGGTCCCAGTCTTAAGCCATAAAGAGAAAAACCTGGCACAATCTGGACCCCAGAAGAGTCCTCAAGGTATACCTAGATTAGAAATCTTCAAGGGAATAGTTTTCCATTCATTGTCTTGATGGGTTAAAGGAAAGACCCCCCCCAGGCATCAAAATATGTCATGAACGAAGGATCAAATTTGGTATCCAGGAGGCTTAGGAGAACCACAGGAATTCCCTGTCAAGTTAGTTTTAGAGCCTACTCCACTGGAGCCCTAGACACTTGCTGAGCCAGAGAGAGGAGACATTAAGTGAACAAGATTTGCACTGCACCTTTTCACTAGTCACTGCAGATGCAGCTCTACCGTGCAGGGGTGGAGCAGAACTTTGTGAGAAGCATCCCCTTCCAGGGCAGTGGATTCTCTTTGCCTTTTTTACTTCCTCTGGGCCTTCAGATCCCTCTTCTAATTCAGCCTTGGATCTCATTCTCCTTTCCTAGAGTGTTACTCTTAGCAGAGGTTATTGTCAGGTTGTCACAAACCAAGCCACAGATAGGCAAATAATATTGCTGTTTACTGGCTAATTTGGTTTCCATGGCTTGATCACAGCAGTGCATATTCCCATCCTAGTGAATTTTCTAAGACCAGGCTTTGGTAACAGACTTGCCTTCTTAGCAAGGTAAGTGGGGTGGTCTTAACAGCTCTCTTTTGGGTCAGAAAGAAACGGGGGAAACAGCATGACTTCGTTGCCCATCTTGAATGAATGAGGAGGGGGAAGCCAGAATTTGTACTTTCGGTCACAGACAGCGAACTGGCCATTAAGGATGAATATAATTTACCTTTGAATAGGAAGGAAAATAAACTTGTTGCTGTTTTTAAAAATAGGGGGCATGTTACACAAGTTCTATGCCTTCTTGTATAGAGGCTCAGACTGTACACAGTGCTGTTTGATGTTGACTCTATCTTTAGAAGGGTTATTCATAGCCACTGAATTTATTTTGGAGGCCTTTCTCTAGCGTAAAGTGTACTGCAATTTTACTTTAAAAATTTACTGTACAGAAAAACAGTTCTGGTTTTAAAATAAGTTTTTCTTATCTTAAAGGTAAAGATTCTAAATCGGAAGGAGTCAGCCCATCTCCAGTATCTTTGGTACCAGAGGAGAAAGTCTCTTTTGGTTTATATGCACTCTCAGTTTCTTCACTTACAGTGGCAAGAATAAGGAAAGTTTACAACAAATTGGATAGTAAAGCTATTGCCAAACAGGTATGTTAGAAAACACATGGTATTAACTTCAGAAATTTGCTAGGTTAAAAATGGTCTCAGACTTATAATTCTACATATTTTCACTGTTAATTTTTGTTTTTAATTCTGTCTGACATTTGGGCTCTACGCTGCTGTGATAGCCATCACCTACGCCCAAATTCACAAAGGTATTTAGTCTCCTAATTTCCATTGAAATCTGTGGAAGTTAGGTGTCTATATACCTTTGTGGATCTGGGTCCTACTTACTAAAAATGTTCTCTGTGTTCATTTTTCTCTTAGGTAAGTTTTTTAAACTGCACTGCACCATTTTATGGGATGATGCTCTTAGATGATCCTCTCCATTAGAATTACTAGTGACAGTTTTATTCCTTTTTTCCCTTTATTGCAGATGCTCATTGTAATTCCCAATGAAAATATTTAAGGCCATAGTGTAGAACAAGAAAGTTGATAGTAATAGAAGTAAACATTATAATGTCCCGACCTTCTGAATGTGCAAATGTGTGGTGTTCCACTAACCCTCATGTCCATAAATGTTTGAAGGTTCTAAGTTAATGTCATAGGGACAACTGCAGTTTTGACTAATTTCCTTTACTTGGAGCAATATTATGTCTCTAATTTTTACTCTGATTTGTGAAACTGATAATCAGTCTAACAAATGATGTTCTTAGCTAATTTAATTTTTTTTAACCTATCACTGAATTGATTACTTATGGGATCACCATTTCTAAGTGTTGTAATTTGTTTAATAGAAATTAGGGTCAGTGGAAATCCTAGGGCTTGTCCAACTTCTGTGATAAGTTATCTTAGTGGCCTCTTTGGGTTATTTGAAAGTTAATTTTATTTTTAAACCTTATCCATTCTTTACCATGAGAGAGAGAGAAAAATTGTCACATCTGTCACAGTTCAGGGCAGCTGCACCTGTATTGCCCCTCGGTAATCCAGGAAGGGCACCCACTCTTAGGGTCCAAGTCCCCAGCCGTTGCCTTTCTACCTGTGTGTGTGTGTCTTCTGACTGTAACATTTCCAGGCTGCACAGTTCCCTGGCTTCACAGCAAAAGACCATGTATGTAAACAGGCCTGCTTGCTTCTCCTTTCAGGGATGGTACACAGTGTAATTGACCACAGTTATAAAGTATCACTCCGCACTTCCTATGCAAACATATTTATTCTTAGGGTATAAACAGTACAAAGAAAATTTATTAAAAACAATAAATACTTACCTACATACTTGCTAATAAATTTACCAGAGATTCTTCCCCCTCCCCCCCCCCCACTCCCAGTGTCTCCAATGTGGGCTCTGGCAGGGGAGACCTTCAGACCCCCTCAAAAGGATCCGTTATGTTTCACAAGTTCAGAACAGTTTCAGCTGTGAACTAGCACACACGAAAAGTTAGTAGTCCAATCTTTATACAGTTCAGGAGTGCTTGATCTGGAGTTTCCAGGAGCAGGTAATCAGTAAACAATAGGGTTTTTTTTCCCCTCAGGGCATGGCTTCAAAAGGGTGGATTTTGAAGTAGATCAGTTGCATTCCCCTCATTCCTAACTATTTCCTAGGAAATTCACACATGGTGTCCCCAAAAATCCTTTAAAATACCTAATATCTCCCAGAGATTGCATCAATCCTTCCTGCTCCTAAAGAAGTTCCATACAATAGTATACAAACATTTTCATTTTCAATACAATGGGCCCTCAAAGATATTAAACATAATTCAAAAAGGTTTAACTTAATTCCCTAAGGTTTGCCTGGAATGTTGCAGGATACTGTTGTAGAGAGACATCATCATTTTCAACAGCAAAAATCTTCTGACTCAATCACTTTCTTTCATGGTATTTTATTCAAGCTGGCTGTTTCTTCTCATGAGAATGCCACACCAGTGAAGCTACTGCACAACTCAGCAGGACATCTGAATGGACCTGCACGCACCATTGGAGCAGCTCTGATAGGATATTTGGGTGAGATAATTTGATGTTAATGTGTGTTTACTGCATTAAATATTTTTGATTTACAGTATATAAGAACAAAGGTCTAGAAGGTGGATATGATTAAGTATCCATCAAATAAAGATCATCTACATTATTTTATTGTATTAATCATGTCATTTATTTTATTAATGTGTTTTCTTTGTTTAATTTCTGCCATTTAAAAAATGTAAACATCACAATGACTTTCCACAATACCTATGCTTTCATTAAGCCAATTAAATAACTTAAACATAATTCTTCCTCTTCCTTTTTATGGGCTTAATAGAATTCATCAACTTTATTTTTGTTTTAATTAAACTGACAGTAAAATATGTCTGTCTTGTACTTTTTATGATTCGTGTACAAAAAGTGAGGTAGGTTTTAATAATTTTATTTTTACCACCTTAGGAGTAAGAACATTTGTCCCGAAGCCTGTTGCCACTACATTACAATACATTGGTGGAGCTGCTGCTATTCTGGGTTTGGTAGCCATGGCATCAGATGTAGAAGGACTATATGCAGCTGTGAAGGCCTTAGTGTGTGTCGTAAAGAGCAACCCATTAGCCAGCAAAGAAATGGAAAGAATCAAAGGTTATCAGGTATGTAAGAAGTTAGACATAGCAGACCAGGTAGATTGAATTTCTGTGTAACTTGGCACTCTTACATTTCAATGCACTTAAAAATTGCTTTTTATTTATTATATTTAGTATCAATTGCTGTTTTTAAGCTTGCCTTACTATCAGTTGAATAATATAAATAAGGTCTTGGACTTCATTGGGGCATCCTTAAATTCCATCATGCTAAGAGCTTACTTGCCAAGAGTTTGTAGCACTCCCCCTTCATTATCTACAAATGTGGCTTCAACCTGTGTACTTGCCAATGTGACAGTCCATGAGCACCATAGTGAAATCATAATGTGCTAGCAGACTCTCTCAGCAGACACTTTGCAGTTGATCATGAGTGGGAGCTTCACAACTCTGTGGTGAACAATATTTTCAATCTATGGGGTTCCCCCACCAGGGATCTGTTCACCTCCCAAACAAAAAGTAAGTGCAACATACTCTGTTCCAGAAGAGCGCTGGGTCGCCACTCACAGGATGATGCTCTACTTCTTCCATGGTCAGATCATCGGAACTATGCCTTTCCTCCATTTCCACTCCTGCTTCAAGTTGTGTGCGTGATTCAGCAGGACTGGACGGTTTTGGTACCCGAATCTCCTACACATGTCATCTCAGGCACCGATCATCATTTTTACGTTTCCCAATCTACTGACTCAGGAATAGCAAGATCAGGCATCCCAACCCATGGCTACTACATCTGAGCCTGTTTTTTGGATGGGGATTGTCCTTAGAGCAATCATGTTCTCAAGCTGTACAGAATATCCTTTCTAATGGAAGGATTCCACTAGGAATTGCTACCTAACCAAGTACAAGCGTTTCTCTTTTTGGGTGCACTTTTCCAGAAACCACAGATATTCTTCTCATTCTGGACTATATTCTTTCCTTGAAGACATCAGGTTTATCTGTCAGTTCCTTATGGGTCCCCTTGGCAGCAATCAGTGTATACCATGTGCTTTCATGGGGCTATTAGAGCTTCGCACACCCTCTGAATAGCAGATTCTGGAAAGGCCTAATCAGTAAATTTCTGCCTATAAAAAAGCCTACTTCTTAATGAGACTTGAACCTTGTTCTCTCAGTACTCACTAAGCCTCCTTTTGAACCATTAGCTTCTTGCTCCGTGTCTCTCCTATCCATGAAGGTCGCATTCCTCGTAGCCATCACCTCAGCCAAGAGGGTTGGTGAGCTTGGGGTGCTGATGATGGATTCTCCTTACACTGTATTCCATAAGGACAAGGTTTCATTATGTTTACACCCTAAATTCACCCCCAGAGTAGTCTGAGTTTCACCTGAACCAGACTATCTCCTTACCTGTGTTCTTCCCAAAACCTCTCACATCGTCAGAAGAAAGGAGGCTCCATTCGTTCGACGTTGGGTGAGCCTTAGCCTTTTACCTGCAGAGAACAAAAACAATCAGAAAGTCCCATAGACTATTTGTTGACATAGCAGAAAGGGTCACGGGTCAAGCTGTATCCTCTTAAAGAATCTTGAAATAATCTTGGACTGGATTTTGCTCTGTCAGCTGTCTAGTTTTCCTCTCTCTTATGGGGTCAGAGCTCATTCCACAAGAAGGCAAGCAACATCTGTGGTGTTGCTTCACGAGGTGCCTTTACTTGATATTTGTAAGGCAGCTATGTGGAGCTCAGTCCAAATGTTTGTGAAACACTATGCCTTTGTACAGGATTCCTCTACGAGTGCATCTTTTGGAACAGCAGTCCTTTGTTCAGCTCTGCTGTCTACAATCTTGCTCCCCCCCCCCCTCCCCGTATTTGAGTACTGCTTGTCAATCACCCACAGTGGAATATGCATAGGGAACAGCACTTGAAGAAGAGATAGTTGCTTGCCTTATAGTAACTGCAAGTTCTGGAGCACAAGATGGCAGCTTGTGCTAGGATGTCATAGTACTGTGTACCAGCCCATTTCAAAGTCATCATTGAAGTCCTTGGGTGTTATTGAATTAGAAATAATTCCCAGATATTTTATTAAGGCATTCACCCCATTGTCAAATAATGGTGTCCTGTTGTTCCGATAGAATCTATTTGATCACGTACGACCCTGCCAATACTTAGCCTCAATTGCTGAGTTGAGGGCTGAGTGAGAGGCTTCATTCAAGCAATCTTCAGTTTTGATGGGTTTAAAAAAGACATTTAACATTATTTTAACACTTTTTTAGGGTGGCCTTTTTCCAAAAGAATGCCCCAAGAGAAAAAACTGCTGTTTCAGTATTGTACTTTCTAGTTTGCTTTCAAATATTGTAATGGATCTTGCATATTTAATACAATCCAGTTCAATAGACCATTTCTGCTCACTGGGCACAACACCCAGAATATCAAGGTTTTAGAGCTATTGATTACATAACAATCATCAAATCTGCCATTATGTTTTTAAAATCTTCTAGGATATAAATAGTGTCTACTGGTGTTCTGACCTAGTGTTTTGGTGGGGATTAATAAAGAACCATAATTCATGGATACTTTTTTTTAAAATGGCAATCCTAGGACCACAAAAAAAGCATATGATCTGTTTTATGGAATTACTAGATTAGGGTCACTAAAAGTTAGAATTCAGCACTGTTCAGATTTTGGATATAAAGCACTTCTGTAACTTGCCTTTGAATCCCCTGATATTCCCTTCCTAATTGTCAGACTTCAGATTTGAAAAGCCCTCTTTGCTTTGGCCATTAATCGGCCTTTCACTTGCCATATTGAATCAATGTTTTTGGATAATCCTTTTGTCTGATACGGTACTTGTTACAGCAGTGCAAATTCAGTGCAGCGCTAGATGTGTGCCCCAGCCAGTGGCAAAGAATATTAGATAGTTTAGGAGCAGGGAAATATCCCTCCAGCTCCACATTCTTGCCTTTTTCCAGTTGATCCTAATTCCATCTTCCTGCTTTTTCATCACACCCTTCAAGTTTACAAGGTTAAAGGAAGTTTATTGGTCCTACGTTTTATAAAAGCTTCCTTTTGTTAAAGTGGATTTACTGTGTCCACATTTGCTGGTTCCATTGTGCTTTGATAAGATTCATATTTTCTTTGTCTGCAAAATATTTGTAATATGGATTATTGACCGAATCAATGATGTAGAAAGAATGTTCATGTGCTGCTAATTTTTTCCCCCAGTTATTGGCAATGTTGCTAAAGAAGAAACGCTCCCTTTTGAACAGCCATATTCTACATTTGACCTTTTCCTTGGTGGGAACTGTGGATAGTGGGCATGAAACCTCCATTATTCCAAATTCAACTGCCTTCCAGGATCTGCTATGTGATTTTGAAGTACGTATAGCATCCCTGACAACGAGAAATGTTATTTGGATGGTTAATGATTCAGGTGCTAATATAATACCTTGGCAATAAATCACAACAGAGAAGGTGATTATTGTGAGAATATTATACTTTATACATAGTTCAGTACAGCGGACAAACTGTGGAGAGCCTCTGATCTACCATAGTGTAATTCTCATGGTAATCTTCCTGCTGCAATTGCTTCACTGCTAATAAAATTATTACTGGATACAAAAGATATACCTTTTCATTGTAGAAGAGGATGAGGATTGCAGTTAGCAGTTGAACAGCAGTTTCTGCTAACCTGTATGTTTTTATGTAGTAAATATATTGAGATACAAAAGATACATTGAAAATAACAATGGGGTAAAATTCCAGTACAGCATGTTCGAATCTGTGTATCAGATCCCCATTAAAGTTCCATATGCATGGCCTACAAAAAGAACCCTAAGCTTGCAGTTTTAAACCAATAAAAGTAATCCAAAGTTACATGCAGTTATTCTGTCCCTATCTTATGCTATTGTGTGAAGAATAGCAAAGCATTTTACATAAGATGTTACCCAAGGTGAATATAGCTGGACTTCTTGGTAATAGTGACCATAATATACTAGTAATTCAATTTAATATCCTTATGGCAGGAAAAACACCACAGCGGCCCAATACTGTAGCATTTAATTTCAGAAAGGGGAACTACACAAAAATGAGAGGGTTAGTTAAACAGAAATTAAAGGGTACAGCGCCAAAAGTGAAATCTCTGCAAGCTGCGTGGAAACTTTTTAAAGACACTATAAGAGAGGCTCAACTTAAATGTATACCCCAAATTAAAAAACATAGTAAGAGAACCAAAAAAGAGCCACCATGGCTAAACAATAAAGTAAAAGAAGCAGTCAGAGGCAAAAAGGTATCCTTTAAAAAGTGGAAGTTAAATCCTAGTGAGGAAAATAGAAAGGAGCATAGACATTAGCAAATGAAGTGTAAAAATACAATTAGGAAGGCAAAAAAAGAATTTGAGGAACAGTTAGCCAAAGACTCAAAAACTAATAGCAATTTTTTTTTTTTAAGTACATCAGAAGCAGAAAGCCTGCTAAACAACCAGTGGAGCCACTGGACGATCGAGGAGCTAAAGGAGCACTCAAGGACGATAAGGCCATTGCGGAGAAACTAAATGAATTCTTTGCATTGGTCTTCATGGCTGAGGATGTGAGGGAGATTCCCAAACCTGAGACATTCTTTTTAGGCGACAGATCTGAGGAACTGTCCCAGATTGAGGTATCATTAGAGGAGGTTTTTGAATAAATTGATAAATTAAACAGCAATAAGTCGCCAGGACCAGATGGTATTCACCCAAGAGTTCTGAAGGAACTCAAATGTGAAAATGCAGAACTACTAACTGTAGTCTGTAACCTATCATTTAAATCAGCTTCTGTACCAGATGACTGGAGGATAGCTAATGTGACACCCATTTTTTAAAAAGGGCTCCAGAGGTGATCCCAGCAATTACAGGCCTGTAAGGCTGACTTCAGCACCGGGCAAACTGGTTGAAACTATAATAAAGAACAATATTGTTAGACATATAGATAAACATAATTTGTTGAGGAAGAGTCAACATGGTTTTCGTAATGGGAAATCATGCCTCACCAATCTACTAGAATTCTTTGAGGGGGTCAACAAGCATGTGGACCAAGGGGATCCAGTGGATATAGTGAACTGAGATTTTCAGAAAGCCTTTGACAAGTTCCCTCACCAAAGGCTCTTACACAAAGTAAGCTGCCACGGGATAAAAGGAAGGTGCTTTCATGGATTGGTAACTGGTTAAAAGATAGGAAACAAAGGGTAGGTATAAATGGTCAGTTTTCAGAATGGAGAGAGGTAAATAGTGGTGTCCCTCAGGGGTCTGTTCTGGGACCAGTCCTATTCAACATATTCAGAAATGATCTGGAAAAAGGGGTAAACAGTGAGGTGGCAAAATTTGCAGATGATACAAAATTACTAAAGATAGTTAAGACCCAGGCAGACTGCAAAGAGCTACAAAAGGATCTCTCAAAACTGGGTGAGTAGGTAAAAAAATGGCAGATGAAATGTAATGTTGATAAATGCAAAGTAATGCACATTGGAAAGCGTAATCCCAACTATACATATAAAATGATGGGGTCTAAATTAGCTGTTACCACTCAAGAAAGAGATCTTGGAGTCATTGGTGGATAGTTCTCTGAAAACATCCACTCAATGTGCAGTGGCAGTCAAAAAAGAGACAGAATGCTGGGAATAATTAAGAAAGGGATAGATAATAGGACAGAAAATATCATGTTGCCTCTACATAAATCCATGGTACGCCCATATCTTGAATACTGTGTGCAGATGTGGTCACCCCATCTCAAAAAAGATATATTGGAATTGGAAAAGGTTCAGAAAAGGACAACAAAAATAATTAGGGGTATGGAACAGCTTCCATATGAGGAGAGATTAATAAGACTGGGACTTTTCAGCTTGGAAAAGAAACTGCTAAGGGGAGATATGATTGAGGTCTATAAAATCATAACACAAGAACTAGGGGTCACCAAATGAAATTAATAGGCAGCAGGTTTAAAACAAATAAAAGGAAGTATTTCTTCACACAATTTACAGTCAACCTGCGGAACTCCTTTCCAGAGGATGTTGTGAAGGCCAAGACCATAACAGGGTTCAAAAAAGAACTAGATAAATTCATGGAGGCTATTAGCCAGGATGGCAGGAATGGTGTCCCTAGCCTCTGTTTTCCAGAAGCTGGGAATGAGCGACGGGATGGATCACTTGCTGATTACCTGTTCTGTTCATTCCCTCTGGGACACCTGGCACTGGTCTCTGTCGGAAGACAGGATACTGGGCTAGATGGACCTTTGGTCTGGCCCAGCAGGGCCATTCTTATGTTCTTAAGATAATACACAGGACTCTGATCACGCATTGTTGAGATCTCTCTGCTTTTTACCTATGCAAAACACGAGCTGAGTTAACAATCTTATTTCTGTAGTACTTTGCTATTTTTTTAATTGTGAATCCCTATTTTCAAATGTTAACTCCCTAATAGGATATTCTATTTTGCTCAAATCAGCTCTTAAGGCACGGAAGTGCCCAGTTTTCATCCCTATGTGTCAATTTAGGTGTCTAAATACACATTTGGGGACATTATATTAAGGAGAACATGTGTGAAAATTGAGCCTATTTGTTCCTGTAGCATTTCCTTTTAATTAACTTTCATGGAATTCTTACAGCTCTGTTATTAGTGCCAGTGACGTGCTTTGAAAATCCATCAAGGTGTATTATCATGCGTAAATATATTAAGGTTATGAATAAGTAGCCAGGAAATGTAAAGTTGATCCTTTGACTTCAACCTTTCACAGGTGATCTACAGAAAAGAAAAATGAGTTTGTGCCCATTTTTGCTTGTTTAAAATATGCTAATACACACAAGTATTGTGTGCCTGTTAATATTGTTGTTTATATTATATCTAACCTAAATCCAAAAAAGCAAAGATGTGAACAGATCGAACTACCTATGTAGCAGACCTCCACTTCTGAATCAGAGCAACAATAGAGTTGTTTGAGATTTGTCAAATTGCCTTTATTTTCCAGAAAACCAGTTCGCTTTTTTCAACATTGTATTGTTTTTTGAAAAAAGTAATTTTTAACCAAAAAAAGTTTGTTCAAAATTTTTTCAACAAGCGTTATTCTGCTGATTCAGCATTAGATGTCTTGAGCCAGCTGAACAGATTAACATAGAGTAGGATCTTCAGCAGAGCAATATCTCCTTTCACAAAGAATAAGATCATCAAAATAATAAGTATTTTGTTGAAGATCCTGCTGTCCAGTGGTTTCACAGAGATAATATATTCAACAAAGTAACAGCTGTGGTGTCAAAGATCTTGTTCTCCATTAAACTGTTCAGTTTGAGTCATCTCTGCTATGTTTTTCATGAAAGACTCTGAGAGCAACTCGAAAACTAATAAGTTTATGATATTAAACTCTGATGGTATTAAACTTAACTCCCATTTTACTATACACAGAGATAACTTTTGGTGCCCTGTGTTCTTCTATAGTCTTTTGTACATCTTTTTTTTATAAAGCAGTAAGCTGGGGCTTGTCTATCTCTTGGTATATTAAATAGGATGTTAACTTTTTGTTTAACTTAACCAAGAATATAGATTTGTATACAGAATGTACCACTGTGTATTCTGTATTTCAGGTCTGGCTTCATGCACCATATGAGCTTCATCTTTCGTTATTTGAGCACTTCATTGAACTTCTCACAGAGTCCAGGTATTAGTTGAAACTGGCTTCATAATAAGGCCTATGGGATAACAAATTACACAAATACACAGATGTTCTCATTTTTATTAAATCTTTTCTCTCTTTCAGTGAAGCTTCAAAGAATGCTAAATTAATGAGGGAGTTCCAGCTAATCCCCAAACTGTTGCTGACTCTTCGAGATATGTCTTTGTCCCAGCCCACTATTGCTGCAATTAGTAATGTACTGAGCTTTTTGCTTCAGGGCTTCCCCAGCAGCAGTGACCTGCTCAGGTAGCACAAACATTTACTGATTTATTTTAAAGATACTGGTGCTTTTGCAAGAAACCTGCTGATAGTAATTCTTCTAGGGTGATTAAAGTAAAGAGTTTTTGTATGGAATAGTTCCAGTAGAAATGGCAGAACCAAACATAGAAAATAGTTTAAAGCCAACGCATCGACTTGTATCTTAAATCCAAGTCAAAACAGAAATGACTGAATACTGATACACCTTAAAATGTTTTCCAGAATGTAGGGCAGTAATGAAGGAACACAGTGTTCTAATTCCACAGCTACTATGTGAGATTATGAAACTTCCTTGGATATTGTTAAGTCTGTGTCATTTCTACTTAAATTGAGGCATTGTTTCAGAACCCATAGAGTTGTCATACTGCTCACTGTTAAAATGCAGCATTTGCCAACGTTTATCACTCTTATCTGAGAGACTTACTTCTAGCTAACAGGTAAAATTCTCTGATAAGATAAAGTTTGCCACTTGTATGTTATGATATTGCATATGGGTAGAAATTTGCAGTGTTTTGAGTATTTTGCAACAGGGAGGCTGGTTAGTTTTTTTGGCCTTTTTGCTTCTTGAGCAAAACCAGTAAAACCAAAGATTTGAATAGGATCAAACATCTTGCCTGGCTCCATTTTTACTATGCAGGACAGAATTTGCACAGATACTATAGGGCAAAGCTTAAATTTTATTACTAAATGAATAAATTGTAACATTTGGTTCCTTGTTCCTACCACTCCTCATGGCCACTGGCTTTCCCTGTACAGCATCCAGACCCTCGGTGGCATTTCCTAGAGTGTTGCCACAATTAAGAGCTCCAGGGTAGGTGGTGCCTTTTCCCACAGTGACTTGTCAGCAAAACAAGAATAAAGAGAGACAAAATAAGATTAAAATAAAAGAAATAGTATATGTAACTCTGTAAGAGTTAAGATAGGTAGGTACATCTTGGATTAGTTACAGTGATATATGCAATATCTTACTTTGTCCCTTTCCTTAGGTGTCCTGTCACTAAAACAGTCTCTTCCCTCCAAGGAGTTGTCATTCTTCGCCCTTTCTGAGATCACATTTGTGTTTGGCTATTTTTTATGCCAGTGGGGGTGAGATCATTCATTATCATATCACCCATGCCAGTTAAGATTTCATTATCATTTTAAAGAGTAATGTTTGATAAAGTATACTATCTTGGGGAACATATTATAGTCTCTGAGCAATGATTGTCCCCTATACCTTTTAACATTCCTTTGGTCTGGATCTGGAGGTATTTCCAAATTTCCTCTCTTAAAACCTAGCATTTTCAATGTATTTTACCTAGTAAGTACATTAGCTATCTGAATGGGTCAAAGTGACTGCATTCTGGTTTGCATATCAGTTGACCAACAATGTTAGATTGAGGCAAGCTTTGTCTTTACAAGTGATGGGATTAACTTTTTTGGTATACTTTTATCTTTCTAGTATTTTTATTCTATTAGATGTGAATTATTGACAGATTAAAGTCCATCTGTCACAGAAATACACAATGTAATTCTCTATCCATAAAGGTTTGGACAGGTCATATCTTCCACTTTGCCTACATTTGCAGTCTGTGAGAAGTTTGTAGTCATGGAGATAAACAATGAAGAAAAGCTTGAAACTGGTAAGTAGCTTCCAGTGCTTGAGAAATAATCATCTGGGACACACTCTGTGTGCTTAAATGCTCTTAAATTGTTATTGACGATGATCTCTACATTTTAATTCTAGTATACTGGCTCCAGCTTAGTTTTAAACTTTGTGTGCAAAGCAAGCAGTGCAAAAATAAAACCTGTTTGTATCTGCTCTCATTTTGTTTTCCTTCACTTAACACTATATTTTCTTTCTACTTCCTCCCACTCACTTCTTCAAAAACAGTTGGGCATCTCTACCTCTTAAATGAGAGAGAGATGACTGGTGCCATCTGTCCTCCAAATGTGGCATCTCTTTCACTCAGTAAAAGGAAGTGAAAGCATCAATTAGTATGGTCTGTTGTTTTTTTTCATGCAGAAAAAATAATTGCCTATGTCTCCTCTGCAATTGAACACTTTGTTAGGTACTTTTAAAACATTTTTTATTTAAAGCTACAGACATAAGAAATTCCAGTGAAACTCCTGTCACAAGGTTGAAGCAGGAAAATGAAGCCACTGTATAGTCCTGGCATCTTAAACTTCCTCCTGTCCTGAAAGTTCCAAGATCTTATTGATCCATCATTAGTAACTATAATTAAAAGCTGCAATTAAAAACAGTACAATTGTAGTAGTGATTGTGCAATTGAGCAGGTATTAAAGAATATGTATTGTACTTCTATCTCTGAATTTTGTTTTTCTTTCCCCTTATTTAAAGGAATTTGCCTTTAGTATCTATAGAGATCCTTTGTTTAGCATTACAGGAATCCTTTATGTATTGTGTGAGATGTTACTGGGCATGTTTCTCTTCCTTGTTTCCAGCTACTAAATTGTATTAAAAGAGAAGTAAATATGGAAATATCTTCCTTTAGCATTATTTTTCAAGTAAGTGTTTGCTGTAGCTGTCACAGGGATATTACACAATTCAATGAGTGGGGAAGTGATTTGGTATATCATGAATCGGTAGACAAGTGGATTCTAAGGTCGATTATTAAGGTTTGGTCCATTCAAACAAAATGTCCGAGAAACACCTGTTTGCAGTAGATCGCTCCCACTCTTCTTTTTTCTGCAAACACCTATCTCTGGACCTCTATGCACCCACCCCCTTTTTTTTTTTTTTTTTTAAACTTCCCTCAAAACATGCTTTTCCTGCAGAAGGTAAAAACCTGATTTTCGTCTGTGTGCACACATAGGTTCACAAGCTGAAGTGAAGGAAGGTACTGTAGAAAGAAAGACTTAGGCTTGGTCTACACTTACCCCCCAATTCGAACTAAGGTACGCAACTTCAGCTACGTGAATAACGTAGCTGAAGTTCGAAGTACCTTAGTTCGAACTTACCTCGGTCCACACGCGGCAGGCAGGCTCCCCCGTCGACGCCGCGGTTCCCCCGTCGACGCCGCGGTACTCCTCTCGTCTAGCTGGAGTACCGCAGTCGACGGCGATCACTTCCTGATTCGACTTATCGCGTCCAGACAAGACGCGATAAGTCGAACCCAGAACTTCGATTCCCAGCCGCTGAACTAGCGGCTGGGTGTAGACATACCCTAAGAGGGGACATAACAGTTTTCAAATGCATAAAAGGTTGTTACACGGAGGAGGGAGAAAAATTATTCTCCTTAACTTCTGAGGATAGGACAAGAAGCAATGGACTTAAATTGCAGCAAGGGCAGTTTAGGTTGAACTTTAGGAAAAACTCCCCAATTGTCAGGGTGGTTAAACACTGGAATAAATCGCCTAGGGAGTTTGTGGAATCTCCATCATTGGAGATTTTTGGTTAGACAAACACCTATCAGGGATGGTCTAGATAATACTTAGTCCTGCCATGAGTGCAAAGGACTGAATAGATGAGCTCTCAAGGTCCCTTCCAGTCCTATGATTCTATATATCCAAACTGACTGTATTTTGTTTTTTTCTATTGTTCACCCTGCTTTTAATGTCTGGTTTTATTATTTTCAACTGCGCTTGTTTAAAGCTATCTGCTTCATATTTCACTTAATTCCTGTATTTTATGTTTAGGAACAGAGGATGATTTTGGAGGCCTTGCTTCTGCTAATCTTATTCTTCTGCGGAACAGACTTTTAGATATCCTTCTCAAACTTGTATACACGTCTAAAGAAAAGACAAGTGTTAACTTGCAGTAAGTACAAATAGCTCATCTGATGGAAAAGGAGGTGACTGTAACAGTGGGTTTGATTTATGATAACAGGTAAAGGGGGAGAAAGTCTGCTGAGCCACACTCTGGTCACTAGTTATACTGGTATAAATCCAAAGGAACTCCATGAAATTAAGTGAAATTATTCATAATATACACTGGTGTCACTGAAAGCAGGATTTGGCTTTGGCTACACTAGAAAAAATCAGATATGTAATTCTTCAACCATGTATTCCCACGTATGGTAGCAACAGTGGACAGTGTTTTTTACTACTGTCTCATCTAACTTTGCTCTGCGTCCTCCAAATCATCCTCTAATTGTGTTTAGACAGTATGATGGTAAAAACACCTGCACCCTGTCTGAGCGACAAAGTCCACTGTTATTGCTACCACAGGATGGAGCTGCACCAGAGAAGAATTATGTGGACTCTCCCTAAGAGAAACAAAAGTTTTTTGCATTTTATTTCATGAAATAACAATTGCAGTGATTCCATCCGTTCATTTTTAAAGGTGGGGGTGGGGAGGGAGGTGGTGTTCAGTTGTGTGACTTCGCTGTTGTTGGGTGGTTGTTGTTTTTTTACCCTTAATCTACACAAAACCAGGTTTGGGATTTCCTAATGCTCTCCTTAATTCTTTATTTATAACTTTTATATAACAACTTCATATACAGTGATCAAGGAAATACAAAATATAAAAAAATAAGCCATCCACGGTCACAGCGAGAAGGGCAATCAAATTCCAGAAAACTTAAAATTTAATTATCAAATAATCCCAGTATAAAAAGATTCTCAGTAACTTCATTAATCCTAAAACATTAAAATATATTTAAAATTTCAGGTGAAGCCCGATCGATTTACAGTTCATGAAACAACAGATCCATAAAGGAGAGCGAAAAGGGTCTTGTACCCTTTGTGTCGAGTTTGGATCTTCTGTTTTAAAGGATTCTAACAATCACTGCATCGAGTGGCTGCACCAAGCCAGCTTGATGTATTTTTGTGGATTACTTAGCATATTCAAATTCTGCCATAGCTTTTAGGCAATAAATCTTAAAGCTCAACCATAATCTGGGAATTCAACAATTTAGTCATCCCAAATTTGTAAATGATATATTCTACATTTTTTCTAAAGTTTCTGCTTAACACTTTCCTTCTGCCTGTGCATGGCACAAAGATTTAATGTTTTCCAGTTTTTTGAATAACATCTGTATAACTTTATAACCTGTAAATGACTCACATAAGAAACAGTTATATTATCTAGAAGTTGTAATTTGTAGACATAAATTTCCTGTTTTAGCCCCCAGTTTCACATCAGTTTTTAGAGTAATCTCAAAGCCAATTGTAATAGTCCCAATGACTATGACTGTATTCTCAATCCTCCCATTCCATTGAACCAAATACTGACAACTCTGTAGTAGTTACTGCTAAAGAAATCTGATTGACCATTCCTTCTTCTGTAACAGGTAGCACTCACCTGAGAAACCGGTCCATGCTTTGACTGATTTTAATTTTCTCTGATGTTCTTCTCTGTGTCTGATATTGAAGCTTTGATTCTTGCCAGGCTGTCCATTATAGGAAATCTTTTACATATTTTACCTTTTTTCATTAGGGCATCTGAAGAACTGGTCAGGACCCTGGGTTTTGATTGGATTATGATGTTTATGGAAGAACATCTGCACTCTACCACAGTTACTGCAGCCATGAGAATTCTTGTGGTCTTGCTAAGTAATCAGCCTATACTCCTCAAGTTTAAAGAAGGCCTCAGCGGTGGAGGCTGGCTTGATCAGACAGATTCTGTGTTGACAAATAAGATTGGCACTGTGCTAGGTATGAGCTTTCAATTCTGATGATTTAAGGATGTGTCTCTTGATATTTTTATCGTCTAAGAATTGTATGTTACTATTACAAAATTAATCTTATAATACGGAGTGTTATCAAATAGTTTCAGTATTAAAAGGTTTGTTGTGTTGGTTGTCTTGGTTGCTCCTTCCCATTATTTGTTTAGGCTACTGAATTTTGGTTTTCTTAAGTGAAAGCGTGATATTTTTACTACTCTTAAAAGTGGTATGGCCACATCATAATGCAAGTTTCAATACAATTTTCTCTTAGAGTGAAATTGCCCCCTCGCCTCCCTGCACAATGCCTAAATAACTAGATTTTGTACGGTTTGTGGGCCACTGGATCAATTTTGAACACCTCCAGCTTGCCCACAATGGCCAACACCAACTCTCTCTAGGTGGATGCTGTGTATAGCAGAGGATGTCCTATTTGATTATTGCCCTCCCCCTAGTGCTACTGCACTGTTTGTGTTGTTTTGCTGGCCTTCTGCTTTTGGGGGAATTTCAGCTTGAATGCCAGCATATAGCATTTCCTTTCATTACAAATGTGATTCTTTACAGGTAAACAGTGCTAGCTGTACAGTGTAAATCATCTCAGCTGAGGAGGAGGACAAAGGCCAGCTTTAGGCTTGTGTGGATGAGAAAATTGCACTGGTTTAACTTAAGGTGTGTTTTGAAACGGATTTAGTAGAACTAGAGTGAAAGGCTATATGGACAATCATATTTTGGTTCAAATGAGGCTTGTTTCGGTTTAGCTTAAGTTAATTAACAACAGGTTTAATTCTTAGCTCATTCTTCAACCAGACTATGTGTGTCCACACGGGTTTGCATCACTTCATTAAATCTGTTTGAAAACTTATTTAAGTATAAACAAGTGCAACTTTTGCATGTGGACAAGCTTAACGCTTTTAACTTATTAAAGTGGTTTTGAATCAAGATGAAAAGAAAAAGCTACATGCCTATGTTCTGCTTATGATTTCTTCAGGGGAAAAGAGTAATGTTGTCTTAAATTAAATTGTAAGAGTGGGATTTTCAAAAGCACTTAGTGTTGGTCTAACTCTGCTGCCTTTGAAGTCAATGGCAGTTGAACTGATTTTGCAATGTGGCATCCCTTCAGGGGAGATAGCATGTTCTACTTATGAGGCTGGGAATCACACAACTGAAATTGAATTTCAGACTTTGTAACTAAATCACTGTGTGACCTTGAGTAAGTCACTGAAACTTGTCTGTTACTTCATGCATAAAATACAGTTGATAAAGTTCACCTGACTTGTGCAAAGCACTTGGCAATCAACAAATGAAAAGCAATATGCCTTTGTCTGATGTAATTATATCAAAAACACAAGATAATTCTTCAATCATTTCATTGAGCAGATAAAAAACTTTCATTCTGTTTTTCTCAAGCAACTGTTATGTAACCCTTCTAAAAGTGTCTGGTTATTATATAGTATGCTAGTAAATACATAACAATGTTTAACTCATCTGCCTGGTTTTCAAGTTACTAGAAATGGTGACTTCCAAAGAGCTAATTCTCAGACAGTTCAAAATATTCAAATCAGTACAACTGACGACTATTTAGTGCCATCCTCTGACTCAGTCACAGTTTTTCCATTGTGAAGTCAGTGGGGTTACTAATGGTGTAAGTTATTTTAGGATTTGGCCCACTGGGTGAGAGAAAGTTTTCATAAAGCACAGTCTAGAACAGATGTACAAAATTACAATTGACAGTCATATAGTAATATGCATACCATTTGTCCAGTCCAGCAATATGGAATTTTACATGGGAAGCTTTGGCGTTAACAAGTCTTATGAAGTATTGACACATACTCTTGTGGCAGTGGTAAGGAAAAATTCCTGCAGTTCTGAATTATGCCCTGTAGTTATCTGTTTTTATTCTATAGTGAAGAGGCTAGTGTTCTTTCTTCTTTCCTTCCTGTCAAAGGGGGAGATTGTGACAAAACTCTGTTCTCATTAGGGAAGTATTCAGCATCAACTTGCTGGAGATGCCTTTTTCTGCTCTTCCTTCGGCACATAAGCATACTTCATGAAGTGTTATGTATATTTATATATGTAAGTAAGAGGAAGAGCACAAGATGACTTGCCTGCTCATCAAGGTGACTCATCCCTAGTGGACAGACGAATACATTTTCAGACTGGTTGTATGGTCTGTAGTAACATAGAGAACATTGCACAGCTGGTCCATCTGTGCAAAATCTGGGCTAAAACTTAAATCTCATGAGTTTAAGTACAGCCATAACTAATGGTATGGCTACACTGTATAGTGCGCCACTGTAGGCTCTTTAGTGTAGCCACTTTAAGCTGATGGGAGAGACCTCTCCTGTTGACTTAATTAATCCACCCCCCAACGAGCGGTGGAAGCTATGTTGGCGGAAGCTCTCCCGCCAATATAGCACTGTCCACCGCTTAGGTCGGTGTAACTTATGTTGCTCTGGGGGTGGCTTATTCACACCTCTAAGTGACATAAATTATACTGACATAAGTGGTAGTGTAGACACATTTGATTTAAAGGTGGTTGACATGGAAGCATAGGTGCTGGAACTAGGGGTGCTGGGGGTGCTGCTGCACCCCCTGGCTTGAAGTGGTTTTCATCATATACAGGGTTTACAGTTTTGTTCAGTGGCTCTCAGCACCCCCACTATACAGATTGTTTCAGCACCCCGGCATAGAAGACTGGTTACCAGCAGATCCCCTATAACATAACTAAGTGAAGGTTACAGTCTTTATCTGTGAGCCTCTGTTCAGCAATGATGGCAGGTAAAAAGCACAAAGAAAAAATTAATCAGTGAAAATAAGACCTATTAAAAGAATAACTTGGAGAATGAGTTAAAATTTAGATGGAATACACAGTGTGGCTTTCAAGTAATGAGAGTACATTAGGTTTACTGCATCTGGTATGCGAACGTTGCAAGTTTTAAGCCCTAGTTCATTGTTGTGTACAAGTCTCACAAGGGCAGTCGTGCACACAGAATATGAACACAAGCTTTTTGTTTTAAATAGTTTTTTTTTCTTTTAGTATGTAGATGGCATATTCTTTATATATGTTGAGAGTAAGAATGACTTGTGCAAGTTCACCTTTGGCAGACCAGTTAAACTCTTTAGAGTTTGAATTTTATGAAAGAGGATATGAATCACTCCTCTTTTATTCTGGACTGAACTGTACTCAGCCTAATAATACTAATGTGAACTTGTAGGTCATATGCATATTCAAAATTCTTCTATCGAATGAGGAATGACACAAATGCCATCTGTGAATTTTAGGTAGCCTCAGATTGGAACTTTGCATTTGAGCACCTCCATACTTGGGGAGAGCTTGCATCTGGATCTGAATTTCATGCCTCAGAGCCATTTCTACATTAAGTATCAACCAAAAATAGAAAATAAGGTCTATTACACAGATGAAAAACAATTTTTGGCCCAAATCTTCCTGGCTCTGATCTTCCTGCCTTTGATCCATATTCTCTTTCTGGAAATATGGCTGCCTCCTGCTTTAATATTATTTGTTTAATGCTGGCAATGTGTTAGGAACTGTACAATACACAGAGATAAAAAAAATCTGTCCTAAAGAGCTTAAAATCTTCGACACACAGAGAAGACAGGATACCCAGGGAAATGCAGAAAAGAGAAAAGCTGTTTTTATAGTTTTAACTATTTATTATGAACTCACTTATGAGCATTGTGGAAAGACGGGTTTTAGGAGAGATTTGAATGAGAGGGGGGAAGTGCTTTTGAGAGTTTGGATTGGGAGATCACTGTTGTTTCTCATTTATTTTTTTATATACCGGCCATTAAAAATAAATAGTTACTAGTAATTTTGGGTCCAGTCTTGCAGAGGAAATCTGTTAGGGTATAGATCTTTTGTGTCCTCATGGAATCCCATTGAAGATAATAGGATTCCATGAGGCTGTAAAGGTTCACCTGCACAGCTCCCTTTGTAGGACTGAACACTAGCTAGTTTTGTAGTAGTTCTAATGATTGGGAACTACTTAATATTTCACTGCAGTTTTCCTTTAAAGTTATCATGATATAATTGTCTGAATGCTGTACCATAAACATGTACATAGGACTATAGGACTTTTCCATCATATTTTGAATTACAGTGGCAGTCAGAAATTGAACAAAGGCAAGTTATAGATCATCTTTTTATTGCAATAACTGACGGGGGTTAATAAACAAGGCAAGCATTAAAGAATCAATCTTGGCATCAGGCCATGAGTGACCAGAGTCATGTGGGATAAAAGAGACACTGAGAAGTGGCGTGGTTCCAATTCCATAGCTGTCTTGCTGTCATCTTTTGTTTTGTTTTCAACGTATGGAATGTCTTCTCGTAATCTGGGCAGTGTTCTGAAGAGGTGACTTGGAAGGGATTTTCAAATAATTGGGGTTTTGCCCCTGTTGCTGCTTCATTAAAGAGGTGGGGATGTTGAATCTTTAACAAAAACACAAAAAGCTCGTTAGACATTAGGTTAAGTAGGAGTTAACGAAACAAACAGGTTTTTTAAACAGGCTGACGAAAAAATCCCTTTCCCTCTGTTGCTCATCGTTCAGTCTCTTGACTAATGATGTCTTTATTCACTAGTTCTTTAGTTATAGAATTTTCCAGGTTAGACAAGACCTGAATTTCTAATGTAAAAATCAATATTGTATGTGGTTAACAAAAATCTTTCAGACCTTTTATAATGAAGCAAAAATTACAAAAACTATTTCCCCCCCACTCTGCTCCTCCTCCTCCCCAAAGAAGGCAAGTCTATAGGTATGTCTCTACCTTGAGCAGGAGTTGCGAATCACAGCTCGAGGAGAAATATTCGTGGTATATCTGGTTGAGCTAGCACATTAAAAATGGAGTGTAACCACACCAGCACAAGCGGCTGTAGGGGCTAGTCGCCTCAAATACGTACCTAGGGTCTTGGTCAGGTAAATACTCAGGGCGGCTAGACCATCCCACTGCTCGCGCTGCTGCTGCTACACTCAGTATTTACCCCGGTAGCTCAATCAGAGCTACCACAAGTATTTCTCCTTAAGCTGGGAATCACACCTGCAGCTTGAAGTAGAGACATACTCTGTATCTCTACCAAAAGATGTATATCTGTCTTATCTGATGTGCGTCTGCACGTAATTATGAAGTCTGAATTGGTACCCTGCCAAGTTTATATTCTATCCAATATGGCTCTTTCTCCCAACCTGATGAAGAGTGAATTTCTCAAATGACTTCCCAGTTTAGGGTCTGATCCAAAGCACGTTGAATTGAAATTGGAATCTTTCCACTAGCTTTAATGGGTTTGGGATCAGGCCCTTACTTTGTCAGTCCTAACAGAGTTGTAGGCAATACCTTTTATGTTTGTCTGCTAAAGTAACCACCACATCTACATCTGAAGTCATTTCACTATATAGTAAAATGTCTCATTCTGCACTAAAGAACTTATCCTCATTTTTTGAATAAAGAAAGGTATAAACTTTTATTGAAAGCATACTTTGGTTTTTTAAAATTTTTCTTTATAGTGCTTTTTCTTCTAGCTACAAGATGAAATATATATTTTGTACTTCTCAGCGAAATTTAAAACCCAGGTCATTCCTCTCTGTAAAACCATTTTATGCTACATTGCTATTCCTATTAAGGAACTGTTAAGTCTTTGTTTACAGTTATTTCCCATAACATTTCCCTCAGGGTAGTAAACTGGAAAAATATAATTAAACTTTCAGTTATTAATAAAAGATTAATTAAGTAGGAGAAAATTATGAAAAATAGAATTTATCTGAAACTGTGTTGTGAGAGTGAGCATTTTTGTTAGCATTCATGTCATACCATTTGTTTGGGTAATCTTTAATCATAATTCGTTGTATTTCTAATATATGAATGTTAGACATAATTTGTATTTGCATTTCTTTTTTTAGGGTTTCAGAACTGTTGATGCTTTAGAGTGTTGACAATTGTTGTTTATTTAGTATTCACTGTAAATACAGTAGAAAGCCAACTATATAGTAAAAAGTTTTCATTCAGTCAGAAGTTCTGGGGACATCACAAATAGAGACTAAACTTAAAAAGAAATTGAGGGGCTTTTTTTTTTGTTTCATTTTGTTTTAAATTATATCAAAGTTGGTACCTGGCCAGACCCCAGGTATAGAGATATTTAAAATTGTTGCTGGTCCAAAACTTTTAAAACTAGTGGTAGTGATATATCTGATTATCTTGTCTGAATATGTCTACAATTTTTTTTAATAAAAAAAAAATTCAAAGATTCCTAATGAAATAAGATATGAAACTATTCACTTAAAGGGTCACGTTTGTGAATTTCACATGACTTAGTAGTGAACATTTCATTACCATTTGATGGCTCTTTGATAGACTATGTAAAATGAGTTTGTTTCTAGTGAACAAAAGTTTACATCGCAAATTATATTTGTAGCTAACTGGCCTTGCTGATGATAATGTCAGCAGAAAGGCCAAGTATCTGAGTAGTCATGAAAACTGAACTAGCATCTCACTGTTGTTTGTTATACTTGTACCCTTCTTCAGAGTACATTATTTACCAGTGCTGTCCATTCAGTACTTTTCCCAATCACTGAACGTTTTTTGGAGCTGGGAGGAAATGGTATTAAAGGTGCAATATAAATTGGCTCTCGTGGCTTCCGGTAGCTTTTACTTAACTCTGGCTCCATTTTCTGGTAGGAAATAAAGGTAAATTAAGAGTATTTTAAACCTTCGTGCCAAGTTGATTTAATTAGTAAAAATTAAAACTAGTCATATATGAAATATCTGGAAAAATGCTTTAAATTCCATTCACTCTCACTGGCAGTCAGACTCACGCTTTGCAACATAAGCCAACTACTTGGGGTTACGGTGAAACTCTCGCCACTGGAATGTAATTGTATGGTGTCCTTTATAGGAGTTTTAAACCTTCCTCTGAAGAGTCATTACTGGCTGTTCTCAGAGTCTAGGTGGACCATTTATTTGAAGTAGCGTTACAATTGCTGTGTTTACTGAGAAATTTGTACTGGAACATCCATCTGATATCGTGAGGATTTTACGACTAAGTTTTTGACATTGATTTAATAATTGAAAAATGTAGCAAGTTGGTGTTAATATGAATGTGGTGTATATGTATAAATTCATTGTTACTATTGTTCACTTCTAAAGTGCTCCCTTCTGTACTTGAATAATTTACTAAAAAGTGATGTTATAAACCGGTAATTTGCATGTTAACACTTTTGGCTTTTTTATTTCCCTTTCTCTTAGGGTTCAATGTTGGCAGGAGTGCTGGCGGCAGATCAACTGTCAGGGAAATTAACCGGGATGCTTGTCATTTTCCGGGCTTTCCGGTTCTTCAGTCATTTCTCCCTAAGCATACTAATGTACCTGCACTCTATTTCCTCCTCATGGCACTTTTCCTGCAGCAGCCAGTCACTGAGCTGCCTGAAAACCTGCAGGTCAGTGCACCTGTCAGCAGCAGCCGATGTAATCAGGGTTGCCAGGTAGGGATTATCTAGAAAGATATCAATATAATTCTGTGTAACACCAAAGAGAATAATGGATTAATTGCCCCCAAATTGATTCTGTAGTTAATTTATCAGCTTTATATTTAGACGTTTGGGATTCAAATTGTGATGAATTGCACTGACATATAACAAAAACTTGTCATAGCTGCTGCTATTATGTACTGAATAGATTTCTTGTAAAAAAATAAATAAATAAATAAATAAATAAATATATATATATATATATATATAGGGGGGCGATTTTATAAGAAATAGCAACTTGAGTCCCAGATTCTGTGTTCAGATCAATATGAACTGACCCTGGTGCCTGTATGACGACGTGGGCTCTATCTTGGCACTAAGGGCCTGCCTGCAAAGACAGTTGTGGGAACGGGATCAAAGGGATGATGTCATTGACTATGGCTTTGGAAACTCTGTTCAGAAAACATTGCTTTATTTCTAGAAGTGTTTTCCTGGGGTTACATACTATGTTTTTAGTAGGAAAAGGTTAAAAAAAAAATTAAAATCTTTTTTCTAAAAAGGCATCTAACTTTATGTAGAAAACCCAGTTACACTTTTGGCCTTCACAACATCCCCTGGCAATGAATTGGCACAGGTTGACTGTGTGTGTGAAGTACTTTTTTTGTTTGTTTTAAACCTGCTGCCTATTCATTTCATTGTGTGATCCCTGGTTCTTATGTTATGTGAAGGGATAAATAATGCTTCCTTATTCACTTTCTCCACACCATTCATAGTTTTATAGACCTCTATCTTATCTCCCCTTAGTCATCTCTTTTCCAAGCTGAACAGTCCTACTCTTTAATCTCTCCTCAAATGGAAGCTGTTCCATACCCCTAATCATTTTTGTTGCCTGTGTCTGTACTTTTTCCAGTTGTATATCTTTTTAGAGATTGGGGAACCAGAACTGCACATAGTATTCAATGTGTGGGTATACCATGGATTTATATAGTGGGATTTTGATATTTTCTGTTTTACCACCTGTCCCTTTCCTAGTGGTTCCTAACATTCGGTTAACTTTTTTGACTGATGCTGCACATTGAGCAGGTTGTTTTCAGAGAACGATCCATGATGACTCCAAGGTCTTTTTTTGAGTGGTAACAGCTAATTTAGATCCCATCATTTTGTATATAGTTGGAATTATGTTTTCCAATATGCATTAGTTTGCATTTATCAACGTTGAATTTCATCTGCCATTTTGTTATCCAGTCACCAGTTTTGTGAGATCCCTTTGTAATTCTTCAGTCAGCTTTGGACTTCGCTATCTTTAGTGATTTTTGTATCGTTGGCAAACTTTGTCACCTCACTGTTCACCCCTTTTTGAAGATCATTTATGAATATGTCAAACAGCTCTGGTCTCAGTACAGATTCTTGGGGCACCCTGCTACTTACCTATCACCATTGTGAAAACTAACCAATCATTTCTCCTTTGGTTTCTATCTTTTAAGCTATTACTGATCCATGAGAGGACCTTCCCTCTTATCCCATGACTGCTTACTTTACTTAAGAGCCTGTGGTGAGGGATCTTGTCAAGGCTTTCTGAAATTCCAAATACCCCCTTCAAAGAACTCTAATAAATTGGGGAGCCATGATTTCCCTTTACAAAAGCCATGTTGACTGTTCCCCAAAATATTGTGCTCACCTATGTTTCTGATTATTCTCTTCTTTACTATACTTTCAGCCAATTTGCCTGCTACTGAAGTTAGGCTTACCAGCCTCTGATTGCCTCTGGATCCTTTTTTAAAAATTGGCGTTGCATTAGCTATCTGCCAGTCATCTGGTACAGAGGCTAATTTAAGCAATAGGTTACATGCCACAGTTAGTAGTTGGACAGTTTCATATTTGAATTCCTTCAGCACTCTTGGGTGAATACCACCTGGTCCTAGTGACTTATTACTGTTTAATTTCTCAATTTGTTCCAAAACCTCCTCGATTGATGCCTCGATCTGGGATAGTTCCTCAGATTTGTCACCTAAAAAGAATGACTCAGGTGTGGGAATCTCCCTCACATCCTCGGCAGTGAAGACTGATGCAGAAAATTCATTTAGCTTCTCCTTTTCTTCCTTGACCGTTCCTTTAGCACCTTGGTTGTCCAGTGGCCCCACTGATGGTTTGGTAGGCTTCCTGCTTCTGATGTACTTAGAAAAAAAAATTTTTTTGGTGTCTTTTGCTAGTTGCTCTTCAAAGTCTTTGGTACAATATATGCGTGTCAGGGATTCGTGTATTTTAAAAAAAACTAGGATGACTAGGTTTCTGTGGTCCTCAGGGAAAATTCCTACTCTAAACTGACAAATTGCACTTTAGAATGGACTTGGTTAGCACTTACATCCCTTTACAAGCAGGAAATAGAAGACAAAAATTTGAGCAGTATCTGTAGATAAAGATGTTCTTTTGAACATCTGGATTTGCATAAACATTAATGCATGATATCCCTGGTCAGTAAGGCTTGTGTCTATCCTATATTGAGGTAAATCCCTCAAATTCTGGTTTTCCTTTAGATGAATTTGAATTTAGTTGAAGGAGTACAACAGCTGTGCAACTTTCGATTTAAAATCAATTGTTTTTTTAATTGCAATTTAAAATCAGAGGTTGATCAGGGTTTTTAAACAACCTTATCGTTTTGGGGAGGGGGTCTGGTCTTCAGTTTAATTATGGTTTTTTTGTTTTGTTTTGTAATAGCATTCTTGAAACTTGATGGAAAAGCATGTTTATTTTTTAAATATGCAGCACATTGTGGATTTTGTTCTGAAAACTGATCAAGTAAGTTGAGGTGACAGCATTAGTACAGCATTCTGTTGATAGGTTTGCTTGAGATTTGGAACAGTCTTGTGAAAGACTCAGAAAAAAGAGATGTTTAGTTCTGTCAGTTCATCGGGAAGAGGGATTTTCAGACGAATCCTTGTGATGATTTTCAAACAATTCCATGATCTTTTCATGCAGTTCTTTGAGGCTGAAGCTTGTTGAGAACATGGTTTAGTGTACTTAGGTAGATATATCATGTCAAAATAAGTGAACAAATCATTGGTAATAGAGAAAAGCAGAAAATCAATCAAATTGCATAGGAACAAAGGTTAATTTTGGCTTTTCTCTTTTTCTTCCCTCACACCTCCAATAGTTTGATTTAGATTCTATCTGGACATTTATATTTGGAGTTCCTGCCTCCAGTGGCACTGTGGTGTCTTCAATCAACAATGTTTGCACAGAAGCTGCCTTTTTATTATTGGGAATGCTCAGGAGCATGCTCAATTCAGTAAGTATAGAGTCCCCTTGGGGCCCATTTATACACACCTCCTCGTCTCTACTGAACTCCTTAATGCAAAAGACAGATTAGAAAGGCTAGTTTTTCGTTGAACAATGATGCAAACCAGAATTATAAATTTGTCTCATAGTTTGGGTTGGCAGAGGTTTTTTTTGTTTTTTTAATCTGACAATATCAATTTTTATTTTTAAGCATCTTTTAAAATTTTTAACTATTTTAAAAGTTGTGGTAAATTAAGGGTGTTTGGGTTGGTGTTAGGGCTAGGGCAGAGCTGACAGGGGTTGCAGTGGGCTCCCAGCACTGACAGAAGGGCTCCAGGGACCTGAAACATCCAGGCACAAGGTGCGGGGAGGGCCTGTGGTCATGGCCCGGTGGAGCAATGACCCCCCAGGACTCCAAGGAAGAGGACGAGCTCCAAGGTGCAAGGGAAACCACCCTGCTGCTGAATGGCTCCCGTCCAGGGATGGCTACACTCCAAGCCGATGAGTGAATGAGCATGGTCATGACACTGGAGCTGCAGGGTGCAAGGTATGGGGAAGGCTGCGGACCTGGTGGGGCAGAACAGAGAACTTCAGCCAGGGCCTCAAGTAGGAGAATGGATCCCTGGCCACAGGGGAGGCCACGCTGCTACTGAACATTTCCTCCCCGATGATGGCCCCCATACTCCTGGCTGTGAGTGAGTGAGTGGGGCCATGACAGCAGCACTTCAGAGGGCTCCCTGCGCAGCCGTCAATTTGTGTGACATGAGAAATCAATGTTTACCGATGACTAATGATTTAAATTGAATCCTACCAAGCCTGCTCATAGTTGGCCTTTTGTTACTCATCTAAAATTGTCCTTGGCCTACAGTTCATTCATTTGTGCCAGTGGCTGTAAGATTAATAGTACTTTCACTCACACACGTTAAAAATTGGATTTTTTTTTGTACTTTACAAAAAAGTGGAGATGATAAAATGCCCTTGGCAGAGATTAGGAAATTTCTTTTCTGATTTACATCATTGGGGAATATTTAAGACTTCAGTGCCCATCTGCTGGGAGCTATGTGAGTTAAAGATTTGTGCATGAAGAAGCATCCACATACAGACAAGTCCACTGACTATTAATAGCTTCATGCTGGTGGAAATCCACTGGGTGCCAGGAAATGTGGGTTGTATTTTTTTTTAAATGCTGATTCTAAACTCATCAAAAGAGAGAGCTTGACATTCCCATATTTACTTAGGCTTGGTGTGTGTATCTGTTCAAACGATCTCCCATGCAATAGTTCTTTCACTTTTGCAGAAATTATCCAATCTGCGTTTTAGAGAGAATTGTTTTAATGGATACACATCACTCTGCTACTCCACCAGGGATTATGGTCACAAGAGCTGCAAGAAGAGACTCCCAGACTGGCACATTTGGCTCTGTGAATACTGGTGCCCTTATACTGGTGCCCCGATGCCGGCGCAACTAGTGCCCCTACACCAGTACATTCGGCTCTGTGAATACGGCACCTGCCTTCTGCCTAGTAAGAAGACTGCAGCATGCGCTGGGAGTATGGGAGCCGACGCGCTGTTACCTGCTGCCCCAGTCATAGGCGTGGACTCTGTGGGTGGGTGCTCCGGGGCTGGAGCGCCCTCGGGGAAAGTTTAGTGGGTGCAGAGCACCCACCGGCACCAACCATCTGCCCCTCTCCTCTCGCGCTGGTGGCCCCGCGCTTGCCAACTCTTCCCTCTCCCTCCCAGTGATACCAGAGTGCCGCGAACAGCTGATTCACGGTGTTCAAGCTCCGGGAGGGAGGGGAGGAGCAGGGAAGAGGCAGGGCGGGGGTGGAGCAGGGGCAGGAAGGGGTAGAGTGGGGGCGGGGCCTGGAGCTGAGTGGGGCAGTCGAGCACCACTGGCAAGATGAGAATTCGGCACTTACGGTCCCGGAGGTGCCCCAAATTTTCAGGTGCCCTACACAGCCGCGTATGCCTAAGGACGGCCCTGGATGGTGGTATTCTTCCATCTGTATTGCCACTTTCCCTCCCCCTTAGAAAGCATCTCCCAGCAAACTTCTTGGACCGAGTCTCTGGTTTCTTCATCAGTAAGATATGTATTTTTTCCCACCACCCAAGAGACTGAGTTTCATCTTGAATTGCCTTAAGAAATGTAATATTATTTGGGAGGGTTATGTTAAGAGTTCTGCTCTATCTCGTGTTTGATAGCCTATGTTCATGTTACTCCCCTTGTATTGGTATTCTTTTCAGTGTGGTGCAACTGCACCAAGAGATAGCAATTCTGAGACTGCAGTTGCATGCTAAAGGCACTATGAATAATTGTGTGTGTAGGCAGCATAGATTTAGATATAATATCCTAATATTACATTTAAAAAATCATATGATATTCTTTGCATGCCGATAGGCATTAAATATTAACTTAGCTAGAAATTTGTTACATTTATATGGGGAAAGTTATTTCCTTTCTTTCATAACATGAAATAGGTTAGACATACCAGTAGTTGTCAAGTGGCGTTTGTGCTTGCACTGTGACACAGCTATTGCTCTTTAAGAAAATACATTACAGTAACTCCTCATTTAACGTCGTCCCGCTTAACGTTGTTTCAGTGTTACGTCCCTGTTCAATTAGGGAACATGCTCATTTAAAGTTGTGCAATGCTCCCTTATAACGTCGTTTGGCTGCCTGCTTGTAAGATTCTGTGGAAGAAAGCAACTTTACAAGGGAGCATTGCACAAGTTCTGCTTCTCCGCCTCCCCCCACTCCCTCCCAGCGCTTAGGACTTTCTGGGAGGGAGGGGCAGGAGTGGGGAAGCGCCGTGTCTCTGCTCCTCCCCCTCCCTCCTAGAAAGTCCTAAGTGCTGCCAAACAGCTGTTTAGCGGCTCTTAGGATTTTCGGGGGTGGGGAGGGAGTGGAGACGCGGAGCTTCTCCGCTCCTCCTCCTCCCTCCCAGCACTTCATGCTTAGGACTTTCTGGGAGGGAGGGGCAGGAGCGGGGAAGCGCTGCATCTCCGCTCCTCCCCCTCCCTCCCAGAAAGTCCTAAGCGCCGCCAAACAGCTGTTTGGTGGCGCTTAGGACTTTGGGGGGGGAGGGGAGGGATGTGGCATGCTCTGGAGAGGAGGTGGAGTGGGGGTGGGAAGAGGTGGGCCTGGAGTGGAGTGGGGACAGGAAGAGGCGGGCCTGGAACATTCCTGGCAAAGTCCGAGCCTGTTCTTCTCTGGGGAAGCTGCCGCTGCTGCTGCAAAGGTGCTTCCTAGCGTCCTTGCCTGCAGCGGGCTGTGCCTGTGTGGGGTAAGCCAGGGGCACTTCCCAACCACAGTACAGTACTGTACAGTATATAATGCCTTTTGTCTGCCCCAAAAAAATTTCCTTGGAACCTAACCCCCCACATTTACGTTAAATCTTATGGGAAAATTGGATTCGTTTAACACTTCACTTTCACTTAAAGCTGCATTTTTCAGGAACATAACTACAACGTTAAGTGAGGAGCTACTGTACTTTAGAAAGAGAGTTCTTTTTTAACTATTGCCATCTACAATAATTTTTGCAATTTCTTTTCAACATAGCCTTGGCAGTCAGAGGAAGAAGGCTCTTGGCTTCGAGAATATCCGGTGACCTTGATGCAGTTCTTTCGATATTTGTATCACAATGTTCCAGACCTGACTTCAATGTGGATGAGTCCAGAGTTCCTGTGTGCATTGGCAGCAACCGTGTTTCCTTTCAACATCCGACCTTACTCTGAGATGGTAGGTAACTGAAAAATAGAATACACTCCAGCTAGGCTATTGAGTTTTCACTTGCCTGTCAGTTCCCTCAAATGTTAGCCAGTTGACAGCATAGCCACGGTGAATAGGCTACAAGTTAAAGACTTCTTCATAAGATAGAAGTAGGTATGTAGTGGTTGTTACGGCAGGGTCACATTATGCTTCTCTGAGGTCCTGTTGGCATTTCTTTTATGAACTCCATTTTTTAAAGGGATTGTTACTGATCTGAGATGGACTTTTATACCTAGATTCTTAGACCAAGAGCGTGTTATTTTTCACCATTTAAAGAAAATATTTTATGTCTAATTAGATGATGAAATTAATCAGGCCTTGATCTATAATATGAACAAATGACTAAAAAAAACTTAACGCTAAATTGGAGGTCAGTTGCTGCACAATCTACTATGAAATTTCAATCCATTGCTCTGGGGGAGATGTATGCATTTTATAGAATATTTTTCTTTGGTGCATTGTCTGACCACCTCAGAGATTTTAATGAATTTACCCTTTTCAGCACCCCTTCTGGGTAAGATGGGGCAATATTGGCCCCATTTCACAGGTAGGGAAACTGACACAAATAGCTTCATTTACTTGCCCAGGGTCAGAGAAGAAGCATGTGGTAAAGCCTTGAAACTACAACCATAGTTCTCTCAAATCCCTCTCCACTGCCTTAACCACAAGACCATCCTTCCTCTGTTATCTGAGGCTATATCTACACTGCAAACCACTGGCGGTGGCAGGCGGTAGGTACATATAGCCACATGCCATAGTGAAAAGCAGGCTGCATCCACACTGCAGTGTGTTGCTACACATGTCCGTGAAAGGCTCTGGCAGTTGGGAGGCAATGGGAAAAGACTCCAGCACAAGGGAGCTGCTGGAGATTTTCCCTGTTGCCTCCTCGCTGCCAAAGCCTTTCCCTGTAATGGAAAGCCACCCAGCAGTGTGATACTACATTGCTAAAAATAGCAATGTGGACAGCTGAGGCACTGCTTGGGTGTGTAGAGAGCTATGTGGGGTACAGACCCTAAGGGTTGGGGCATGTCTTTACTCACCTAACAGTGCCTCGCCATCTACACTGCTGTTTATACCCATGCAAAGAAGATATGCAGTGTATATACTCTACGTGCTGCTGTAAGGAGTGTGCAGTGTAGACGTACCCATAGATGTTACATTCCAACCTGAAGAGGAGGTAGGAGTTTCGTTGTTTGTGTTGCCTTCTTTACATGCCGCTTGCTGGAATTTCCTCCTTGTTGGCTGCTTCACTCTGAATGTCACATTACAGATCACACCATCATACTTACAGAGCAAATAAGGGAAAGGAAAAGAGTGATTATCCATGGCTGATGTTGTAGCACAGTTGTATTGATTGAAATGTTGACAAAAATATAACCAGAGATGTGAAGAAGTTTAATGGAGAATAATATCTCTTCACAAACTACTTCTAGTAGATGTAGCTATTGACATAATGTCGCCATACCCAGGTATAGGCACAGAGTTGGAAATGTACAGACTAGTGTGTCTTTTTGAAATAGGTGCACTCATAATTCATTCACTTCAACTGATTTGTTCAGTTAACATGAACTGAAAATATATTGCATATAGCAGCGTGCTAATTATGAAATTATAAATGTCTTGTAAATTACTTTACAGAAAACAGATTGCTAATTGTGAAATTACAACTCTCTTACCTTTTTCCCACCGAAGGCATGATGGAAATGAAATACCTGTAAGGCTGTTTAGAATGAGAGGAATGACTTGGTGTATAATGTGGGAAAATGTTGGAATAGTAGGAAAATATCTCTGCCCAACTCCTTTGTGATCTTAAGATAACTTGAAAAACCTGAATAGTGTCTATGGATAGTAGTGAAAACAGTGCCTGGGTCAGTCTTTCAAAACTTTTATTCCCCTTAAGTAACAAATATGTATTATACTTTCCATATGTGCATGATACTTAGCTAGAGTTAGAAATTTGTTCACTTTTGGTAAATCTCAACTGTTGTCAAAAGACTACAGTTTGTACCCATTAGTGAATTTAAGGTGGGGGTGGGGAAATCCTCCTAAACTGGAATGCCTCTCTTAGGGCTGGCCTACACTGGTGGGGGATCGATCCAAGATACGCAACTTCAGCTACGTGAGTAGCGTAGCTGAAGTCAGAGTATCTTGGATCGAATTACCTGGGGTCCAGACGGCGCAGGATCGATGGCCGCGGCTACCCCGTCGACTGCGCTACCGCTGCTCGCTCTGGTGGAGTTCCGGAGTCGACGGTGAGCGCGTTCGGGGATCGATATATCACGTCTTAACAAGACGCGATATATCGATCCCGGATAAATCGATTGCTACCCGCCGATACGGCAGGTAGTGAAGACGTACCCTTAGATTGTATTTAAAGTTCATTATTAGGAATCTTGCTATGTTGCTTATATAGTTTTGGTGTAATAATACATTACAAGGAACTCTTTCACAATTGCCATGATACCCTTCATTATCACAAAAGAATGTATGTATGTATATGTATATATTTTTTTAAAAAAAGAGAGAGCTGGGGAGTTCATCCTGTTTCACACTGGGGAGCTGAGACCTGGGAATGACCATCTTTCAAAAAAGGTATCTTCAGAGAAACAGAATTATGGGGTAAATAAATAACTCTAACATAAAATAATATGGAAAAAAACAGTAGCAGTTAAGGAAATAATGACAAAGTTGTAGAGTTTTAACATGTTAATTTTTTTCACAGGTTACTGATCTTGATGATGAAGTTGGATCCCCAGCTGAAGAGTTCAGAGCATTTGCAGCCGACACTGGCATGAACAGGAGCCAATCAGAGTACTGCAATGTGGGCTCCAAGACCTACCTAACCAACCATCCTGCCAAGAAGTTTGTGTTTGACTTCATGCGTGTGCTCATAATAGATAACCTCTGCCTCACACCTGCTAGCAAGCAGACTCCACTAATAGACCTCCTGCTAGAGGTAGGACTGCTATTTTCCTGCTCTTTTTACATAGTAAACTTCATATGAAACTTTTTTCGTATGCAGTTGCTTTTTGAGGTTGTACTAAATGTTGAATATCAGGACTACTGTTGATTTATATAATGGTTTTAAATTGTCATTTAACATCCACCAATGGAGTTTAGAGACACTTTATGTGCTCATGTTTTTTAACGTTTTGTTTTTTTGCTCTCCGTTGTTTAATACCTTGAAGCTTAAAAATAACTTAAAAGAGATACAATCCCAGTCAAGCATGGAGAGGTTATTTAAAAGACATCCATATGTAGGTGGTAATTGATTATTTAAGCTGATGAGCTGGCTCAGACAGTGTGGCATGGGGGGGAAGGGTACTGATATTACAGTCCTGGGGTACGCCAACAGAGAGAGAAGGCAGAGAACATTCAGCTAGGTAGGATTAGCAATATACTGTAATAAAACTGTTGCCTCTTAAAGAGCAGGTAGAAAAAGAGGCCTTGTATGCAGTGTCGCTTTCCATAACCTTCATGGTTTCTCTGTGTGAGCTTCAGAAGTGTGTTTGTGTCGCTATCCCAAAGCTAATATTGAAATTAAAAAAAAAAGTCTTTTGGGTTTATATTCATTCAAATAGTTAATTTAAGTGTGACACACACTAGTGGGTGCCAGTGTGAGCTAAGGAAATAAGTCTATTTTTCCCATTACAAATATTGTAACAAATTATTTGTTAATATTTTAGTAGTTTCTGTTACAGAGAAAATAGGCTGGCAAAACAGAAATCTGCCTTATGGAAATGAAAATAACACTCACTCTATTCAGTATAAAATGATACAGTGCAACCCATGGATTGAACTCCATCCTTAAACTTAAATTAAAGCCTCTCCTATAAAAGTAAGGCAGGGTTATAATTGGATAAATGTAGTCCAAGAGGCTTAGAAGTCATTAATGGGAGAAAGATCATCCAGTCCCTCTCTTGCCAAAGCTGGATGGGTCCCAGTCATGTGTGTTCCAGAAAATTAGATGTTTTTATTTATAACAAATAAATAATTGATAACCTCCTTAGATTTTATGTACCTAACAAGGTGAAAATTTCCATGGAATAACCATAGTTGTCAGCATATGGTATCTCTTTCTGTTCTGCGGCTCTTTCCTTAAAGCAGCTTTCTCTACCTATTGATTATCTGTTGTAGGCTTCCCCTGAAAGATCAACAAGGACACAGCAGAAAGAGTTTCAGACTTACATTTTGGACAGTGTGATGGACCACTTACTTGCAGCTGATGTTTTATTGGGTAATTTCTTATTTCCTTTTCATTTATTGATGCACATGTCATCCATTCTCCATTACCAAAGCCAACATCAGTCTTTGGTGGTTTTGTTTTTGTTTTTAATCTCTTCTTCCCCCTTTCCTTAAGATATGTTTCTCCTTATCTTCTGTATCTTTTTGTCCCTTGATATGTAAGGGGATATATTACTTTTCTTACACTCATGACAGCAAATCTCCATCATGCCCAATCTGTGAACCGTTGGGAGTTGAAAAAGTGTTATACAGGTGAAGCATGTTTTACAATTATGAACCAAAAAAAATTTGGCTGAGAAAGGAGGCAAGAGGAAATGGGACTGAATTTTATCATCCCTGCCCTGCACCATCAATTATGCTCTCTTCCCCTCAACAGAGGGCTTGCCCTTCCCCCAGTTTTAGTTGTGTCTGGGGCTTAGATTGCTAAAAGTTGGCCTTTTTTCCTTTCCCATCTTTTATTATTTTATTTATGTTACTGCAACAGCCAAGAGAACTCTGTGGGATTAGAGCCTCATTGTGAAGGAGCTGAGCAAACACAACAGGACACTGTCCTTTTCCCTGAAAAGCTTGTTATCTAGATGGCAGTATGAAGGACTGACAGAGGAGAGGCAGATGATCATTGAGATGGCTCTGAGACTAGTGCCCAGGTTGACTTCATACTCATCAGCTGAACTCCCCAGGAATTCTCACTTTGCCCTATTCCCCAATCCCTCCTCCGTGGCCGAACTTGGATCTCTGAGGCCTTTGTGGGTTTTCTGCTTAACTCCTCTATCTCCTCTCATCTCTTTAGGGTGAGACTGAAGTTCTCCCCTGTCCTTCCCTTTCCTCCTAGTCTGGTTTTAGGAGTGTCAGAAAAGAACAAATTTGTCACTGTCCCCTGCTCACCAATTGCAGATTTTGTGGAGGCTGTTATTAAAAATGGCAGCAGCCTATTTTCAGTCAAGTGTTGCTTCCCTTTTCCATGGTTATTGTTTATGAAATCATCTGTAGGAGATAGTATCTTCTTTTGGAACCAGAGAGAATGGAGAAGCATGCAGGGATGGGACTTTATCTCTTTTTAAACAAAACTAAATATTTGCAGGATCCAAAAAGTTATACCTCCTAGGGTCCAATTTATTAACAGTAATTCCAAAATAATAGTACATGAAACCCCATATCAAACCTTCTCCTCAGATTTGCCTTCCCTTTTAGTTACGTCAGTTCAACTGAAGCCTTCTCCCCAGGCTTGGTTGCCCCAGGATTTCTTTCTTCAAGACTTGTCTGTTCTACATTCTAGCTGTCTGCATGAGGAATGTTCTCACTTCCCTTGTATATGGAGGGGGGGAGGGGTAACAAGTCAACTGCACCAGTGAGTGAACGCAACCCACTTAATGGTTCCCAGCAAGATCAACACCTGCTAATGGTGGGGAGTTTGAGGCAAACACTGTCAGCTTGTTACAGTGCCTCAGAATAAGCTCTCTATTAAAAAATAAAATACAGTTGGCGTAGAACTCCTATTGATCCTCAGTTTTTACCAGGTGAGGGCCAGTGGGGAGCAAGATACCAACTGTTTTAAAAATCACTGTATGTATTGACAAAGGACTAGATTGTGCTATGTGCACGAAGCCCATGGTAAGGGGCTGTGCATAAACCTACTGTTGTGGGCGAGCACTGGAAGGCATTGCGACTCAGAGCGGCACCATCCCTTGAGGGCTGGCGGCTGCTTTTGAGGGGGAAGTGATTTACCAAACCCATTTAAAGGGAGTAGCATGCTCTTATCCCCATCCAGGGTGCCTGACCATCTCCTTTGGGGTGGAGGGCAGAGCCATGGCTTCATCTGGTTCTCACCCAACTGCTCCTGGGGGGAAACAGTTTGAGGCACTGCCCCTATATTCCCCAAGTGTCGGGACTGCTGTTATGGCCAGCCTCATGCGGTTGCAGAAGCAGGAAGAGGAATCCTTATTTCCTTCTACTCCATTCATCAGCAGTATAAGAGCTAGCTACTAGCTAGTCGTAAGGAAACAGGAAACTAGCAGAGCTTCTGGCAAGGGCTGTGCTTAGCATATGACTGCATGAGACACCCCGGGGACTTTGACTGTTGTTGTAAACTAAGATCTGTTATTTGTTAGGAAATGGTTTTGTTTAGCACTAGTTTAATATGAACAATATCAACATGACAGTCTACAGACCAATTTCTAGTAAATAGTACACTCCATCTGAAAGTCCCCAGCTCCCTACGTGCATTCATCTCCGAATTCTTATTCCTCTCGGAATCTCTGTCAGCAGATGTACATCCTGCTGAGAACGCTAATTCACTTTAACTTTTTGTTGCTGGTGAACTCAGACGTGGAATTGTTGTTCCTGTCATGAGGAAGAAACCCACACAAGCATATATTTTGGCCGTAGGTGGTGTTTGTTTTTTAACAGTGTGTTAGTTCATGTGCAAATGAAGTATAGGTGTTCATGTTAGCAGGTGAATACACACACCATTGGGCATTAGACAAAATACAGATATACCTTCCTATTATAAACTTGATGTATCAAATTAACTTGGTGGTGGTTAGTATTACAGTAGCAATTTTGGGTCCCCGGTGCTAGGTGCTGTGTATGCGTAAGAGAGAAATATAGAGGTGCATCATTCATGGAGATTTAGTGCCTTCCTTTGGGAGACCAATATGCAGGAATCCTCAAATGATGGATAGGAGGTCTCCATGCATAAGGAACCATCTCTTGATGGGAACAGTCTCACCAACTATTCTCCTATCTGAATTTCCTTCTTTGGAAAAATGTTATTGGGGAGGTTGTGGTGAGGCAACTGTGTGGAGGCCTCCGATTTCCTTGAATCCTTTCAGTAGCTTTAGACTTGGGTATGGCATGGATGTTGTGCTGATCTTGTTAGCCATCACGCTCCAGAAGGTGAACAAAATCAGGTGTCCATGATGCTTCTCTTATATCAGACCAATAACGGATACAAAAGATCATCTTATTGACTTCATGAACTCAGTCATGAGCACAAGGAGTTGTACTTGTGTGCCTCTGCTCTGTCCTCTTAGAGAGAGATGAGTTGGTGGAGTAAATCCTTACCCAACAAATATTAACACATCCTTTAATATGCACATATGGCATTGTTTTTCTTCCTTCCTTGTTTTGGTCTGTGATTAAAAATATGCCTTCAGTGCCCGCTTCACATTGCCACTATTACAGTTCAATAAATATATTGCATACAACATTAAGCTCCTATTGTTTGACTAACAATTCCAGGTAGCATTTCATTCAGATGACTAGCACTTTCTCCAGGTTGCAGAATAAAGAAATTAGTCTTTAGAAAGCTATTGGGCATGCTGAACACACATAGGTGGTTGGAGAGTGGGTTTTTTTGCTGTTGTTTAAATAATTTTGTTTTCTTTTGTAATTTAGGTGAAGATGCATCTCTGCCTATTACAAGTGGTGGTAGTTACCAGGTGCTGGTGAACAATGTGTTTTATTTCACACAGCGTGTGGTGGATAAGCTTTGGCAGGGCATGTTCAACAAGGAATCCAAACTTCTTGTAGACTTCATCATTCAGCTAATTGCACAGGTAACAGTTCTTCATAGTAGTAGTAGTATTACTATAGTGCCTAGGAGCCCAAGTCATGGTCCAGGACCCCCCAGTGCTCTACAAACACAGAACAAAAGGATGGTCCCAGCCCCAGAGAAAGCATATTTGTTTAATTAGTTTTAAAAGATTGTCCAGAGCATTAGATGCACACTCACGCTCTTTTGTAGCTTGTAAATATCTAAATAAATAAATTAGGCTTTTTTGCATAATTTCATCTACTGGTGCTGATTCCAAGGTGTGGTGTCTTTTGTAAGAGAATATTTTTTAAATAGCGTGCGCATTTTAAAATGGAGTTTAGCTTAATACAGGCAGTCCTCGGACTTGCGACACAATTGGTTCCTGAAAATTGCGTTGTAAGTCGAAACGTTGTAACTCGGAACCGCAAGACAGTCCATTGCAGGACTGAGCGTCATAAAGTCGAAACCAATTGTCATAAGTCAAATCAGGGTGTCAATTCAGAAACGTTGAAAGTGCTGTTGGTCGTAAATCAAACGTCGTAAAGTTGAGGACTGCCTGTATTTTGAAGGAAACTAGAACTTCCTTAGCCTGCAAAGCTTTTTAAGTTAATATAACATAAGCAAGAAAGTCAAATTTTTAGTTTTCTCCCTTTGTGAGCCCTGTGCGGTCTTGCCTTGCAACTTGGACTGGCATAGTTTACCCCCTTAACAGCAAGCGTGGTGAAAGAGACGGTTGTCCACCTTATCTTTCTCTTTGGCAGTGTGATGATGATAAACATGATATAAATGCCTAGATGAATGGAAACAACTCAGGACAAGATTTCCCCCTTCATCCCCAACATCTTGGGCCCTCCACAAATTATTTGGCAGTTATATTATTGAAGATATGAACAATCTTAGGTGTCATTTTGCAAGCCCTTAGTGCATGAAGATTCCAGAGAAATGTATTAGGCTGCTACATACCAAAGGATTTGCAGGTTTGCATACATAGTGTTTAGACATTCTCATGCCAAACTGGGAGAGGAGACTAAAAGAGCAATGAAAGTTTTCTTGTTAGTGCTCTGTCTTTGGAAATATATGGGCTTTTCTCCTCAGCCTTTTTCTTTTTTTCCCCTTTTTGAGTCTGCACCATCATAGCATGACCTGTTGGTGTTTATATGTAGTAGGTCAGTGTTCTGATATGATACAATATTTTGATAGTAGGGTTGACTCATATACCTGTCTGAGTATGCTGTATTCATCTCTCTGGTGTCTGAGTGCCTGATGAAGAGAGAGGTCTTGTCTATTCTAGGGATATTTTCCTGATTATTCAGGCTTAAAACCATTGCTGCAGCATAGATAAGACTCTGATGCTGGGAACCATTTTTATAAGTGGATTAGTTAACTTGCTTTCAGATTAATTAGATTTAAAACTGTTATGAATTTGTGGGAGTATTTCTGTAGTAAGATGAGTCCAAAGATTCCTCCTCCTCCTCTTCCACTGAATCTCATTGAGAAGCTTTGTTGTGGAAATTAGAACACAGCATTTCAATAAGTTAACATAGAAGTTGCCATAAAACAAAATTCTTATCAGTCCATTTATCAGCATGACTTCAGTTCTCATTTCCAGGCAGGCAAATCATTAATACATATTGGGATTGAGCGGGGGAATTAATCAGTACAAAGATCTTTTAGTAAAATGAAAGTTTTTTGAAAAAAATCAGTGTAGGATTTGAAGAAATAAGTTTGTGTGGAGATTTCACTATCTGACATTATATTAATTGTTTTGTACTTTCCATCAGTCAAAAAGAAGATCTCAGGGGTTATCACTGGATGCTGTTTATCACTGCCTGAATAGGACCATCTTGTATCAGTTCTCAAGGGCACACAAAACTGTCCCTCAGCAAGTTGCTCTCCTTGATTCTCTAAGGGTCCTTACGGTGAACAGAAACCTAATTCTGGGACCCGGGAACCATGATCAGGAGTTCATCTGCTGTCTAGCTCATTGCCTGATTAATCTGCATATGGGAAGGTAAGTGCCTCAGACTTAAATTCATCATACTAGAGTCAGTCTTGTACAGTGTTTCTTCTTCCTCTCTAAGCTATGGCTGCTTACTGATGAATCACAAACAGTTGGCAAAATTGTGGATATCTGTTTATAATGTTTGATGCCAGGAAAGTGCAAGATAACTGAAATGGTTCATCTTGAACAAAATTACAATTGGGTAATAGTCTTAGGGGTATAATCCTATCTCCTTTTCCACAACTATGTTAAGATATTGGTACATGAATATACCTTGTTCATCAGCCTTATTAAGCTTTAATAGTGTAAAATATCTGAATTTTCTGGATATTCATATTCTTCCAGTGAATTTTTTTTCCTGGTTTGTTCTTTGTATTTTATCCAAAGTCTCTTGAGTATTAATACCAGCAGGAATCTAATGCTTCCCGTTTGACACTTGTCATTAATTTGAATTGTACAAGTTCCACCCTATCTTTCCCCAGTGACTTTAGTAGAAAATCATGCCCTTCTTCATGAAACTGCAGCTCAGAGTGAAGCTGCATATCCCCAAAACAAGAGGGACCGGAAACATGTCTCTGCCCGTGTAGCAGTACACGTTGCTTCAGTTTGATGATACCACAGAAAGATTAACCACTTCAGTTCTTAAACCCTATCTGCTTCTGTTCATTCTAAATTTATTGTAGCGGTGTTGATGGGTTTGGACTGGAAGCGGAAGCCAGGATGACCACTTGGCACATTATGATCCCCTCTGACATAGAACCAGATGGAGTCTACAATCAAGATATTAGTGAAGGTAATAAAAAAAGCAGCTAAACCTCAGATATCTATTAACACTAGATTCTTAAAATGTTCTTATTCTTCTTCCTTCCTTCCCTTCCTCACCACCAGTCTTCTTCCCATTTTTTGGTGGGGGGTGTGGCAGAAGGAGAGGGTGGTTATCTGAGATGGTAAACATATCAAAAATGTAGAACACTTCACAGAAATATTGAGAAGCATCCAGTGTCAGCTGTCTATTTATCAAAACATTTCCGTCCCTTCCTGATATGTCTATAAAGGCCATTAAAAGTGTTAACGATACTAATTAGAAGCAAAATTTGTTTAGAGAGCGAGAGAGAGAGAGAGGCGCGCAGAGGCTAGTCCAATATGAATCGATAGTTTTGTGTATGTTAGCACAAAAGTAAACAGAGGTAAGAAATAACTAGGGTTAGGCATGAGGTATATAATTCAGTGAAAACAGCAGGATCTGTCAGTCACTGGAAATTAGCTACCAACTTGGTCCAGAGTGGGGAAACTGGGATTATCACAGATGGGTGTTGAAAAGCACTAAAGAGAGTAGGTAGGATGCATGAGAAGCAGGTAGGAGAGAAGAACCAAAGAGCCCCTAATCATACATGAAGAAAAGAAACAGGAGAAATAGGAAGATATGAAAGAAGCAGTTTTAGGAATAAGGGACATCAGTGTAAAAGTTAAGTTCACAGTCAATCCTTATCCCAGAGAGAGAGTGGCCACCCCATTCCTGTTCTGTACCTTCTCAGTATTCACCAGGATCAGTTTGACAGAACTAACCCTTAGAGGAGAAGATTCAGTGAGGTGAGCATTTCTAGTTTCATGAAGGTTATATATATAATTACATACACAAACTATGCTACAAGAACATTAGTAAGGTTGCAAAGTCAAAGACTCAAAAGTTAAGAAATGTCAGAGTTTAAAGTTGTACGTGCAACCTTAATTCCACCCCCTTTTGCATATACATTATGATAGTTTTTGATTACATGATCCCACAGGACTCCTGCCTCATTCAGTGAACAGAATGGACAGTGCTCAGTGAATGAGCAGCTATTCAGTATTTTGTTTTTCCTCATTGTTCAGTGTGTGACCCTAGGCCTTATTTACTGCATATTATTCAAACCTTCCTCTGAAGACAGCATTACTGATTTCCTCATGGTTTTTTTTCCCCTCTAAGGTACTCAATGCATAGCATCTGAGTGTTTCACAAACATTAATCTTCTATGAGTGCTGGTCCCTATGGGTATTCAGTACCAAGCAGAAGCATGAGGAATATAAGAGCGAATGCAAGAAGAGGGATAAATCTATTGATGGATCCTCGAAAAAGAGTCTATCTTGCCCCTTTCTCTGACACTGCCCGAGACTCCATGCCCTGGAATGGGTGTGCCCGGAGTTTGTAGAGAAAAGGCAGTACCCTGAAACCACATAGTGAGGGACCGTTAAGAACTCCAGTAAGGTCAGAAGGGATCATTTTTCCCCTGCTCCGACAGTACTTCCCCCACACAGATCTGCCACCTCCAAGAAGGCATATACTGTCCAGACAAAGCCCAAGACTATGGGCAGCTCACCCAAAGAGGACTCCCTATGCTCTCCTGGAGGACTTATTTATGTATGTGGACCCAAAGTCTCTGATTCTCTTAGAATCAATCCTGCTGTAGAAGGTCCCCTCCCCTTCAATGCTGGTACCAGGAACAGGAGGATCGGCCTCATCCACTTCACTTTCCATCTGTGTGTAGTCCCAGTCAGCTGGAACTAGATCCCGCAGCCCCACCATTGGAACGTGAGGGGTCCTATTCATCGGTTGCAAATGAGCCAGTACTGATGGTCTCTCCAGATACCCAACGGAGAGCCATCAGCCCAGACGGGGCTTTGAGAGCCACCTTCCCTTGCATCCCCACCATCAGTAATTCTGACCCAGGGACCAATGGTATCCATTGTGAGGTCCATCTCCATATCCCTGTGACCCATCCCATCATTCCTGTTGTGGCCCCGGGGACCCTTACTTCTTTCACCAGAATATGGGACCCAACATTCTGTGCCCAGAAGTGTTTGACACCAGGTAAACAATGGTGGCCCCCACAGAAGCAGCTGATGGAGGAGGATCAGCCAGAACCGCCAATACCACCAGAGCTACCAGATTGATTTTCTTCATCCTCTGCATATAAGATAGTATCACCAGCCTCCCCCTTACACCCAGATGATTTTAAACAGTACCAGGATCATTTCAGGAGAATTGCAGATGCTCTCCAGTTTCCACTAGAGGAGATCCAGGATCTGGCACACAAGCTCCTGGATATCCTCCAGGCTACAATGCCCTCCAAAGTGACATTCCTGATAAAAGAGGCCATCATGGAACCTACCAGAGTGATCGGGCACACTCCTGCCACCTGTGCCCAGACCCCAAAGAGGGCTGAAAAACACTACTTTGTTGCCACCCAAGGAGTGGAATTCCTGTTTTCCCACCCTAATCCCAATTCCCTAGTAGTCCAGGCAGTTACAAAAGAAGCCTGCGACACCAACCCAAATCCACTCCACCAGATAAAGATGCCAAATGACATAACTGATTCCTTTGGAATCTATTTTCTTCAGTTAGCTTAGCATTCTGAACAGCAAACTTCCAAGCTTTGATGTTGAAGTATGGCTTCTTGAATTATAACAAGATTTTAGAGTTCATGAGTAAACTTCCTCAGGAATGCAGACCTAACTTTCAGGCCATTCTGGATGAGGAAAAGCTAGTAGTAAGTTCTTCCCTTCAGGCATCCCTTGACACAGTAATAGGCTCCATGGTTATCTCAATAATCATGATACAGGCTTCATGGCTGCAGGCTCTGGGTTCCCCAAAGAGGTCCAAACCACCATTGAGGACTTTCCCTTTGATGGCAGCAACCTCTTTAGTAACCAAACCAATGAGTTGCTGCATACTCTCAAGCTACCCTCCTCTGGCTATTTATACTCTGGTACCCTGTAGAAAATACTCCAGGCCGCCTCTGCCTCAGCATTGACCACTGCCTTCTTCCTACAAATGATGTATGAACCTCCAAGAAATGTCAGGGTAGGCACCTGAACCCCTGTCCTCTACTTTGCAGCCATGTCTTAGAAAGTTGTTTAGATGAGACATCTATGGGTTGACAGCCAGTCTCCCTTGCCCACTGTCACACCCTTTCTCCTGGTGTGACATGCTATTATAATGGACAAGTGGGTCCTGGACGTTCTATCAAATAGCTACATGCTAGAATGGCTCCCTCCCCCCTCCAAAAAAAAAGACAAAAACCTTCCTTGTCCCTTTTCAGGGACCCCCTCTCATGAGAGGATTCTGAAACAGGAGTCAGACTGCCTTTTTCAATTGGGGGCAATAGACACTATACCACCCTCTCACACAGGGAAGACTTTTACTCTAGGTACTTCCTCGTCCCCAGAAAGAAAGGCGTCTGGAGGCCCATTCTGGACTTCAGACAATCGAATTTCTTCATACAACACTCAAAGTTCAGAATAACTGACCACTCTGGCCTCTCTAATACTCTCCATCAATTCAGGCAACTGGTATATAGCCCTCAATTGGAAAGACATATTTTCATGTGGATGTTCACCCCGCTCACAGACGATTTCTGTGCTTCATAGTGAGCCAAGAACACTTTGACTACAGCATGCTCCCTTTCAGCCTCTCGGCTGCCCCATGGGTATTTACAAAAGTTGTTGCAGAGGTGGCCACTTACCTTCGCAGACCAGGAAGACCAGTACTTTCTTTGCTGGATGACCGGGCTGTTTGCTGGTCAGTTATACCAGGAGGTACATGCAACACCCACTATCTCATTTTAACTCTTTCATTCACTTGCAGTGCAAGCCAATTTAGACAAGTCCATGTTCACACCAGACAAACCATAGAATTCATTGGGGTGAACTTGAACTCAGACATAGTGAGGGCCTACTTACCTCAGGAACAATTCCTTGCTATGAGGGATCTCATTGACCAGCTTCACCTCAGACTGCAGCCCTATTCTACCTGTTCCTGTTGGGCCACATGGTGATGTGCGCTTATGTCACTGTACTTACAATGCCTTCAATCTGGTTATTGTCAGTCTGCCTCAAAAAGGGACTCCCTTGGACAAGAAAGTCTCTCTTCCTTGGGACATGTTGACATCGCTCACCTGCTGGGAGAACAAGGACAAAGTATGCATGGGGTTCCCTTTCATTTCTGTACCACCTACAAATGCAGTCATCTTGGGTGCCTCCATACTAGGATGGGGAACACATCTTGACAACCAAACAGGCCAAGGCTTGTCTCCTCAGGAATCCAGGCTACATATTGACCTACTCAAGCTTTGAGCAGTTCACAAGGTATGTAAGATATTTCTACCCATCATTCAGTCCACCCACTTAGAGGTCAGATCAGACAGTATGAACCTCTTCTACCATATAAACAAGCAGAGAGGAGCAAGATCCACCCTGCTTTGCAGAGAAGTGGTCCACCTCTGGAACCAATGCATCAGTCAAGGAATCACCCTTTGAGCAGTACACATCTGAGGGGTGATGAATTCACTGGTGGACAGTCTCAGCAGTCATTACAAACAGAACATGACTGGGAACATCACCCGTCAATAGCACAACACATCTTCCAACAATGAATGTTTCCATCTTGGGATCTCTTCGCATCCCGAGACAACAAAAAGCACCTGGCATACTGCACCCAGGCAGCCCAAGGCTTCATTATCAGAAGGGCTGTCTTCCTGGTGCAGTGGTCAGAACCACTGATGTATGCCTTCCCTCCCATACCTTCACTTTCTCGCGTACTCAGGAAGATCAAACTCAATAGTGATCCTTATGGTGCCTTGGTGGCTGAGGCAAATCTGGTTTATCGCCGTACTACAGCTAGCCTCTCACCCATGTATCTACCTGCCACCACTCTGGAGCCTGCTTTCCCAGAATGAGGGAACATTGAAGCCCAACATCTCTACAGCTGACAGCATCATTGTTGATGAACTACATGCATAGGGAGAGTATGCTATGAGGGAATTCAGTCCATCCTCAATAACAGCAGGAGACCCTCTACGTGGAAATGCTACTCTGCAAAGTGGAAGCAATTCTCCCTTTGGTGCCAGCAGCATCACTTACATGCAGTGGCACTGGGCATTCCTGTCATTCTGGAATATCTTCTCTCACTCAAGATGACCGGCTTATCAGTCAGCTCCCCACAGGTACATTTGGCAGCCGTCAGCACTTCCCACCCCCAGATGGAGGGCTACTCAGTCTTTATTCACCCTATTACTGCAGAGCAACTGATGGCATCATAAGGACATTCTCTCCCATTTCAAAACAAGTCCCTGTCTGGGATCTGAACCTCTTCCTCTCTGCACTCGTGAAACCACCATTTGAACCCTCCAAGTTCCCTCCTTCACCTTTCTATGAAAATCGCCTTCTTGATGGCAGTTACCTCTGCTAGAAGGGTTGGAGAGCTTGGGATCCTTATGCTGGACCTACCTTTTGCAGTTTTTCACAAGGTTTCTTTCTAACTACATCCAAAGTTCCTACCTAAAGTTCCTTCTGAGTTTCACCTTAACCAGACTGTTTGCATTCTAGTGTTTTACCCCAAGCCTCACCACAACATAGGAGAGACAAGGCTTCATTCTTCGGATGTGTGCAGGGCTGTAGCCTTCTAACAGCATGGAACGGCTCCCTTTCAGAAGTGCCCAAGCTTGTCTGTCACATTAGAAAGCTATCTCTTCCCAAAGGGTCTCTAAATGGACTTCCTCCTGCATCATCCTTTGCTATGATCTCATGAAACCCCATCCTCCTCAAATTGTCAAGGACCACTCTGTGAGAGCCGAAGCAGCATCAATAGCCTCCTTACAGGAAATCCCCTGTTCAGAGATATGTCCAAGCTATGGCTGGGAGGGGCTGTCCTTCGCCTCCGTGATCCCCCACTCTATGGTACAGCATACTTCCTTGCACCCTGATCCTCAACAAGTATGCTTGGGAGTTACCCACAGTGAATACTTATAGGGTCAGCAATCAAAGAAGAAAGAAAATGTACTTGCCTTACAGTAACTCTTCAAGCTGTATGATCCCTATGGGTATTCATGACCTGCCTTCCTTCCCCTCTGCTCGCGTCATCACGTGATTCATGGCAGAGACAGTACTGGAGTGGTGGTCAGTTCACACTGCCTTTTATGTCCTTGGCTGAAAGCACGAGGAGGCACTATGTGGACCAATAGACGCTAATATTGAAGAATTTCCTATTCTGGGTGCAGGAGCATATGCGTTCCCACAGTGAATACCCAGAGGGACGACACAACTTGAAGAATTCCAGTTACTATAAGGTAAGTAACCTTTCTTTTTCCCAACATCTCTGTGAGACTAAAGGGTACTATCCCCATTTTACAAGATGGGGAGCTGAGGCATAAAGAGACTGTCAGAAGTACACCTGTACCCCGATATAATGCCATCCTCAGGAGCCAAAAAATCTTACCACGTTATAGGTGGAACCACATTATATCGAACTTGCTTTGATCCGCCGGAGCGCGCAGGCCCTCTCCCCCCCTCCCCCCCTCCCGAGCCACTGCTTTATTTCGTTATATCCAAATTTGTGTTATATCGGGTCGCGTTATATTGGGATAGAGGTATATCCATTAATTTTTGGTGGCCCTTTTGAGACACCTAGAACCTGATTTCCGTATGTTCAAAGCACAGCTTCCATTGCTGTTCTGAATGCTCAGCACATCAGACCCCAGGATCTCAAATCAGGCACTGAGAAAATAAGAAACGCATAATCCGTGATCTCCTGTGGAAAAGTTTGGTGCAAGTTACTTGCGCAGTGTCGCATTGGAACTCACTGTCAAAGGCAGGCATAGAATCCAGTTGTCCAGGGCAGCATTCAACTGCCTTCACCATGAGATTATCCTTTTTCTTCCTGTAATCCCTTGCCTCCTTCTCTACACACCTTTCAACTTGTACAACAAATGAGGCAGGGAACTTATAGACAACAGCCTCCTTTACTAACACAGCTCTGATTCCTCTCCAGAGCAGGTCCGTACTATGCATTGAATGAAGCAGGAGTCCTATGGAAATAAAAGCATGTGATCATGTAATCAAAGACTGTATCAAAGTGCTTATGCACAAAGGGGCTGAATTAAGGTTGCACAGGCACTCTTAATTGTGGCATTTCCTAATTTTTGAGTGCTTGATGTTGCAAGCTTAGTAACGTTCTTTTAACTTAAGGATTTTTTGGTGTAATTTCCTAACTTTTTAAAAAAGGAAGCTGAAAATACAAATTCAGTCATGTGGCATCACACTGACATCCCCATGCTTCATCAGCAGGGTTGGAACCTTTATATCCATCACACAGACCTGTGCCACTTGAGCTATTGGAGTAACTGACAGAGGATGACAACCCATTACTGTTATGTGAACCAGCACTAGAAGTGGATGGAGACACACACTTTGCCCAGTGGGTTTCACAGTTCTTTGCTGACAGTGGAGGAATGGCGAAACTCTGGAATCTTGAGTTCCATTCTCGGTTCCGAAGGGGAGTGACCACTTCTGCCGTGTCTCTTCCCAGTTGACCAAACCCTTTCCAAAATGCTTGGGTCCATATCACCAAAAGCATTATTTTAAAATGGGAGGCGTTTAAGTCCTTAATGATTCTTTTTTGTCATTTTTCTTATTCCCGGGAATATCTCAAGGGCACAAAACACTCAATCACACAGACTAATGGTGGTGAGCTGTAATACTAGTGAAGAAAGTCTGGTTGGGAGCTCAATTAATCCCGGTCACGCTACTGTTGATACACGCGTTCAGTATTCTTCATTGGTAGCTTTCGTAGGCAGAATATAGACAACAGCCTTCAACTAGAACATTGTATCACTACTAATAAAACCAGAAATATACTGACACAGTCTCAAAATATTAGCTACCTCACTTACTTGGGTGCCAGTTTGAGGAGGAGATAAAAGTATGAAATTAAGATAATAGTTAATGTGGAAAGGAAGACATGATTCAGAAAACAAGACTGAGTCCCAAATTAATTATAGGTATTGAATGCTCTGAACAAAAATTGTAAATAATTTTTTTTGAGTTGTCACATGAATGTTCTTTGGCTGTGTTTGTCCCTATTTGTGTTTGCTTCCCACAAACATTTATGAGTTCAAGGTTAGCAGAATGAATATGAATTTAAAAGTTACATATGTAAGAATTTCTGGAAACCAAATTTTTAATACGCATGTCAGTATATTTGTAGTGGACTTGTTGGCTCACTCATCCAATCAGGAAATAGAAGCAATGCTGTATGACTTATCTGAAAAAAAACACAACTAAATCAACACAGCTGGAATGATGACGGCTCAGAGAGGTATTTGTGATCATCAATCCATGGAAGGAGAAAAAAAAATTGGTCAAATGCTCTCAAAGAATTTGAGGAAAAAGCAATCTGGTCACAGACATTCTGCATGTGGGGAATACAAAGCTTTCTTTGTTAGATATATATTTTTGTATGAATTATTCACTCAGCTCATTAATACTTACTGTAAAACTGCAAAAATGTAGTGGGAAATTATTTATGATCTTTTTACCTGTTTAGGTCGCCAGCTTCTTTTAAAAGCCATAAACAGAGTATGGACAGAGCTGATTCACAGTAAGAAACAAGTTTTAGAAGAGGTATTCAAAGTCACACTACCTGTCAATGACCGTGGCCATGTGGATATAGTTGTAGCAAGGCCTTTTATTGAAGAAGCAAGTTTAAAATGCTGGCAAAATCACTTGGGTAAGAATAAATGTGAAGATATATTATTCCAAAATATATCAAATTGGTCTGTTATCTTCTACACCAGATATTCAGTCTCATTTGTTTCATACCCTTAATAATGAACTTAGGATGTGTGTTTTCTGCATATACGCTTATAGCACTTATTGGTAGATATAACTACAATCACACCAACACCTCTGCCTAACAAACTGGCATATGTTTCTCAAACCATGGTACAAATTGAAGACTATTACACAAACAGATATTTAGCAATAAAAGACAGACAAAATAAGATGCACTTGTAGAATAAATAAAACATGATGGCATGGGTTAAAAAAAAAAAGTCTCTTGTTTGGAAAGACCTGTACAACTCATTTGTCATACGTCCACGTCTTGTGAATAATGCACTTATCCTGTACTTGTGGCAGCAAAAACATGTGTAACATCCTAAATTCCTAGACTTGTAGAGTTTACAGTCAGAAGGGACCATTCGATTATCTAATATGATCACAGGCCATTAAGTTTCACCCAGTTACCCTTGTACTGAGCCCAAGAACTTTTGTTTGACCAAAGCATAACTTGTGTTCGGTTAAAGCATATCTTTCATAAAGCATCCAATCTTGATCTGAAAACATCAAGAGATGGAGAATCCACCGTTTCTCTTGGTAGTTTGTTCCAATGATTAATCACCCTCACTGCTAAAACGTGGTGCATTATTTCCCATTTGAATTTGTCCTAGTGCAGCTTTCAGCCACTGGTTCTTGTGATGTTTCAAAGTAGCAGCCATGTTAGTCTGTATCCGCAAAATTCTTGTTATGCCTTTCTCTGCTAGATTAGAGCCCTTTAGTATCAGGTATTTTCTTCCATTGACAAAATTTTCTTCTCTTTTAATGAAATCACGTCTCAAGCTTTCTTTCGATAAGCTAACCCTTTGAGCTCTTTATCTCACAGGAAGGCATTTTCTCCAGCCCCTGAATCATTTTTGTGGCTCTTTTATGCACCCTCTCCAATTTTTCAACATCCTTCTTAAAATGTGAACACCAGAACTATATGTAATATTCCATTATCAGTCTCACCAATACCATAGACAGAGGTGAAATCACCTCCCCTTTCCTACTCATTACTCCCCTGTTTATACATCCAAGGCTTGCATTAGCCCTTTTTGCCACAGCATCATACTGAGAGCTCATGTTGATCTGCTTGTCCAGTATGACTCCTAAATCCTGTTCAGAGTCACTGCTTTCCATGATGCAGATCTCTATTCTGTAGCTATGGCCTGCATTCCTTGTTCCTTGATGTATAAACTGCATTTGTCTTTATTAAAACACATTTTGTTTGAATGGGCCTAGTTTACCAGGTGATTCAGATCTCTTTGTAGGAGTAATCTGTCCTCGTGGTTATTTTCTGCAAACCTTTGTCATCCTCAAATTTTATCAGCAGTGATTTTCTGTTTCCAAATCATTGGTGAAAACATTAAAAAATGTAAGCCTAATATTAATCCTGGCAGAACCCCACTAGAAACACTCCCATTGGATGATGATTGCCATTGAAGACTAGTTTGAGATCTGGCAGTTTTCAAGTTCTTAATCCACTTTGCTTTAAATCCCTATAGAAGTGCAAGTATATTACATTTACTTGTATACTTCTCGAAGACTGAAATCAAGTCTGTTTGAGAAGACCTGTTTTCCATAAAACCATGTTGACTGGCATTAATTATATTCCTATCTTTTATCACTATTTATCTTATAAGGTCATTTATATTATAGAACTAGAGCAATGGTTATTATTCTGTGCATGCCAGTCTGATTAGTTATAACTCTTACCTTCAGAATTGTTTTCATAAAATTTATCCCAGTATAATTTTTGCAAAAATACTATTGGAGGCAAGTCTGGGGCCTGAACATCAGTAAGTCATATTGTCAGCAACTCTGACGCTACTGTTCCTGTGTTAGCTGTTCACTAAACAAGGATGGGGAATTAAAATATCTTCAGCATTGTATCACAGTGCTATAACTGCAGACTGAAAGAGGCATCTGAGGTCCATAGCACTGAACTATTTGCTGGTTTCGCTTTGTTTTATTGGCCAAGGTTAGTCTCTATGGGTTATTGTTTATTCACATTTGAAAAGAAATGAGTGACCAGTGGAATTTCAGGACAACAATCCAGATTAGCAGTAGGTTCCTGTTAGCATCCCAGAAAGGATAGTGAGAGTCCAAGCTCCCACTCATTCATTTCAGTGCTAAGTTTTCCCAATTTAGTTAGGTCTTTTCGATACAGAGAATATTAAATATGGTTGTGAAACCAGTTAAGATGAGGAAAAATGGACAAATATTCCTCGTGTAGCAAGATGGTATAGTGTAACCTGGCCTTGATGACGGGCATGGTGTAAAAACGGTTTGCATGGTTCTTTTCCTCAAACTTTTTCCATCACACCTTGCCATTCCAAATACTTTGTAACCCAGCCAAAACTTTCATTAACATTTTGTCTTGATTAGTCCATGCTATCATTTTAATTTTTAAAACGATAAATGGCAGGCATTAAAAACTAATTATGCAGAGGCTGGTTGTTAAGGTGGCTTTCTGAAATAATCTTATAATTCTTGGTTTTCTACATCTGGCTGGGCTTTCGTTGTGGAAATTGAGTGTTTACACAAAAGTTGTCAGAGAAGTGAATCTTCAGTAGATCCGTCACAATAGGTAGTTTTTGAAAAGAAAACAGGGTAGACAGGAGGCTCTATGTAGAAGCCTTGGTGGAAGAATGGGACATACAAAGAAAAGGCAGGGAGGATTAGGAGGGAGGCAGGCTGGTGGAGAGGGGATGAAGAGGGATAAAATGGCAGCTCCCCCAAGCTTGGTGTCAAGAGAGGGTAAGTGGAGTCCCCTTAAAGAAACTAACAGGCAGGATCACATATTTGTTTGTGAATTTAAGGTTGAATATTGAACCTGAAACGATCACGTATGGTAGTTGCTTCCCCCAATGGCTCAAAAATTAGACAGCAAACAAAAAAAGTGGAGTAGTATTGGTGGTAGTAGTAGTACTTCTAAAGCTGCTGATGTATTTTTATTTTATTTTATTTTATTTTATTTTGTCAGTTTCTTGATCTCAGGGGACCTAATACATGATTTCTAGATGTTTAGATTTGGCAATACTGCTTCTTTCACCCTTCTTTGTTTCCCTGCCACAACCCCCAGTTCTCTCTCTTCCACCATATCCCACTTCCTAAAGTCTACAGCAGTAAGAAGAAGGGGGCAGGCAAGCTCCTCTGGTAATCAGAGCTCCATTACTGAGACAGCCCTGGGTAGGACAGACTTTCCGTGATTAAGGTAGCAATGCACATAACATATGATGCAAAACCATAAAATCAAGGAAAATAAAAAATAAGCTACTTACCAGTATGCGTCATCTGTTCCTCCACGTGTAGACACAGGACTCATTGCTATTACAATTACCATACACCAGAGTCTGAACTCAACCTTCATAGCACGACCGAGTTAAGGCATAGACACTATAGGCCTGTGCCTAGGCTCCAGCTCCTGCAGATACGTGATTAAGTCAGAATCTAGGCTTCCATTTATTTAAAATTAAAAATAAGTTTCTAGTTTCAGGAAAAGCTTGAAAACACAAGCCAAGCATAACTGAAACAGTGTTCTGCCTGAGTCTGCAGACAACCTGAAACAATGGTTCTAAGAGGTGTGCCCCTCAAGGAGATTGAGGGGTGCATCTCAAGCGCATCCACAGCGCTGGGGAACTCTACCAATGCCACCTCAACAGAGAACTCCCCGTGTGGCCCACACCCCACCCATGCAAATGTGTCTTGGCTGCTGGGGGGGAGGCAGCCTACTGCTACCCCTCCCTCTTCAGGGGAGATGAAGGGGAACCCTGCTGCTACTCTCAAGGGGAGATGGTCCCTGTTGCCCCTTTTGGGAGAAGGGAAAGCTGGCCTCATGCTGGCCCTTGACTCCCAGAAGCATCTGTCATCTCCACTTCAGGTGGGAGGTGGCAGTACCATGGTACAGTTTGGGGGCTTCAGAAGGGACAGTGTCATGGTATGTCTCAGCACCAGATTTCCTTAGTCCAGCCCTGGACTCTATGGATACCAATCTCAGCATCAGACTACTCCCTCAGCATCCCTTCTGCACACATGCCCTCCATCATGCTACCCCATTGTAACACTAGTTGTTGTTAATTGGTGTGTTTTGAGGGTAGTTTGGTAAAAGGCATGTTGGATGGCTGGCACCCTTAGGGGGCATGGTTAAGGGTGTGTAGACTGTGTTGTACGGTAGTTATAAGGTCTGTGCCTGTGGGTAGAGTACAAGAAGCTGTGCACTGTTAAGTGGCTTCACTTCTCATTTCCTTGCTTTCCTGGTTTTGTGTCGGGTATCTTAAGTGTGTAACAATCATACCTGTTCTACACACATTGAAAATATTTGTGAATTGATGTAGGTTCCATATAAGTAAAAACAACATAAATATGAGGAAAGTGTTTGAGAACTGCAGCTGAGCTGTAAGTTTCTATTTTGAAAATCTTCAGGGCAGGGGGCTGGGTGTTTTCATCTGTGTTTAGAAAGCAGCTTATTGGGGATTGCCACAATATAAATGTGCTACTGTTTATATTTTGGTAGTCCCAACCTATCCAAAATCTGTTAGAAGCATTCCTTATTACTTATTTCCATTGTTTATAACGTGAAAGAGAGAATGCAACTTGTCTGCTCTGTAACTGTCCTTTGGTTACTGTCTTCCAAAACAAGCCGCCTTGGAAATGCCCTCTGCTCCTTCAAGAGGGGGCAAATAAGCGTAAGGAAAATGAGATGGAAAAATATTTGGTCATACCTCCATTATTTTTACTCCGGAGTCTTCAAATTAATACTGAATACACAATTGATTATTCTACTTTTGCTGTCTCCCAAATGATACATTTCTGAAAGAAGAGAAAAAAATATCTGCATCTGTTCCACAAATTTAATTTCTAAATGCACCATTTCTATTTTACAACCAATTTCATCTAGAAATCTTTCTCTCTTCATGCTAGAGAGACTCTTGATTGTTTCTTCATAATTTGCCTTGAACATGTGTTATAGTAAAGTTTGAGAAAACTTTTTAGTTTAGCAGTACCTTTCTGTGCCATATTTCCACACTTGGATGGAATTAGGTATGATAAGTAGAAATAGGTATGTGGGGAACTCGTATCATGTTTCAGGACAGAATGGAATGCAACGGGAGAGCAAGATTTTCAAATTTTTGCAAGGGACAGGAGGGTAATGGAAAGAGCAGCGTAATAGGAATTTCTCTGCTATGGGATAAATGTTTATCAAGAACAAACTGGGAAAGTTCCATTGGTACAGTGAACATAAATGCATAGAACAAAACCTACCCCAGAGTTCAGCATTCTGTCTGGACCCATCATGCTTTAAAGCAGTTGTTCCACTCCTTAAGAACCTCATTGACTTATGGCTAACACTATCGAACTGTATATGAAAATTGGTCATTTCTTTAATTTAAAAAGGGGGGGAAATAGTGCTTAGCTACGTAAAGTGATAATTCTTTCAGAGAAGTAACATCAGCACTCTCTTTAATATTATAGCTCATGAGAAGAAATGCATCAGTAGAGGGGAATCTTTAGTTCCAACCACACAATCGAAGCTTTCACGGGTCAGCAGTGGGTTTGGCCTTTCCAAGTTAACTGGATCAAGAAGAAACCGAAAGGAGAGTGGGCTCAACAAACATAATCTCTCTACGCAGGTAATTTGTATTGTTTTATTAAAGGTCACCTGCAAATACTTGGGAGAAAAATCCAGCAATTTCACACTTTACTGTATGTGGTGAATGCCCCAAGTAGCAAGGGATAGAGGAGAAAAAAGTACCCTTTTTCTCCCCCCTTTCTGAATATCCAGACTTGTTCACTCCTGCTCCATAAGGCACGCTAGTAAGCACTTCAGGCAGCAAGTTATTCCATTGTAGTCAATGGAACTGCTTACATGCTTTAAGTTATGCCTGTGCTTGAGGGCTTGGATAGATTGGGCCCTAAACTGGTAATGTTACGTCATCCCAATTTTCAAAATCCAACGGTAGTAAACTGGAGCCAACCCACGGAAGCAAGATAGGTGCTTGGGTTTTTAACAGTGTTGTATGGTTTAGTAAAGTTTGACGGTAGGTTTCCTTTAAAAAGCCTCACACTGTTCAGCCGTATTTTCTTTACTGCAGAATAGAACTCAATAAAAGATTATATCCCCCTGTATACGTCACAATAAAATTGTTGACTTCTGAAGCACCTCAACCATAGAATATATTTAAGATATTAACTTTACAAAACAGCACAGCGTTGTTGTTGGTTTTTTTTAATAAAATAAATTTAAAAAACCCATTCAGCCCTACAATAACCAGCAGTGCCATTGTTGTTTGCTGTCACCAGTGTAGTGTGCGCTATGGTATCTCTTCAATGATCATGAATGAGTCTGGATGTTAGAAGAAAAAAAGTGGATCTGGATGTTTCAGCAGGTTGCTAATGGATTCTTTCTTCCTCTGGGATACAAGTAACCCCATCTGACTTCCTTAGGAGCTACTCATGGTGTGGAAGAGTAAAACCCTAGGTTGCCTAGTAGGTATTCAGTGGCCTGTGTGAAATGAATTGGTGGTCTAGTCCATTTCCTGGTGAACAGGTGTTCATACCTGAAAAAACATCACAGGTGTTCTAACTGGAACCCTAGATGGCCAGATTGGAAGAGGGGCCAAGAACTGAATGGGGTGAAGAGTCATGCATTGGCAGGAAGCCACAGAACACAGAGGTCTTCAGTCTCCATAGTCTGCAAACAAGGCACCATTCATAAGAGTTAACTTTTTTCTTTTTAAATTAACTGAAGTTTTAAATCACTTATTTATTGAATGCCCCCTGCCCTTTGGTATTTGGTGTATTTCTGGGATGTTTTCAAAGTATTTGCAGGTCACCATTAAATAATACCAACATGTGTTTCCTTACGATCCATTTTCTGAGCTAAACTAAACTAAAGAATATGGTTGCATTAAATGGTTTGAAATCAATCTAATATATTTTTAAGAAGAAATTGTTCTGTGTGAGAGTTAAGGTGTTTTATCCATATATTTTGCAATAAAAATGTACCTTTGTAAAATTGCTTTCTATATGTTCTGTCTCGTTTATGATTAGGAAATTTCCCAGTGGATGTTCACTCACATTGCAGTGGTTCGGGACTTGGTAGACATGCAGTACAAAGAGTATCAAGAGGTAAGGGAGTATCCAGGGAATTAACTAGAATTAAGATGAGCCTATTAAACTGCATATACTATCTCCCTAAGACACTGTACAAACACTTAGTAAAAGAGTCCCTGTCCTAAAGAGCTTAACTTTGAAACAGATAAGACAGGCAATGTCAGAGAGAGAGAGAGAATGGAGGCACAGAGAGCTGAAGCAACTTGCCCGATGTCACCCAGCAGAGCTGAGACTAGACCCCAGGCCTCCTGATTCCCAATCTGGTGTTCTGTCCTCTGAACCACTGCCCGTTACTAGCATGGTTTTATACATCAAATTAAAAAAAGATGCATGAGTCCATACATTAATGAGGAAAAGCTTTTTGGTGTAGCAGTCATTGCCCCTGTCATGTAATTTAATAAAAGGCATACTTTGAAAATAGTTTTCTACACATTGACTGATTTATATAAACCATGCATGGCAATGGTGGTACTTGTGGAAACATGTAAAGAGTAGTCAGATGGACATGGGACCACTTCTGAGATTGTACCCGGGGGGAAATATTTCTCTGTCATGGACAATGAGTTTATTACATATTGATTATTTTAATGTTTACAGTTTTTGCTTTAATATTTATAATAATACTCAAAGCATGAGATGGGAAGTTGAAATTATAAATTACATGTAGATGCTTTAAAAAATGAAATAATCTCTAGTAAGGATGTCTGCAGTACTTAAACATCCATTAACCAGCCAAGCAATTCCTTCACTGGTAAAAGCAACATCCCATCACACTCCAGCTGAAAGGTTGTTCATCTTTGAAGTAAGGTTTGGGGTTTCCAGTGTGGCAGTCCCACAAGAAAAGTAATGTGAGCCACAGGAAATTATACATGATTTAGAGCAGATTTCAAAATATTTTTTCTCCAATATTAGAAGTATTCTTACGACAGTTGGGACAGAGTATCTTGTCCTAACGTTTCTGCAGTCTTGTAGCAGTAGTAGTACATACATACATACATACATTCCATACATACAGTACTCCATTTTATAACAGAAACAAGATTTTAGAGCAGTTGTTTCTAATCATGGTATCTATAGAAAGTAGCAGCTCTACGAGATCTGTTCCTCCTGAAATGAAATCACAGAACCTAGCATTTTCGTCCAGGCAGCTAGCAAATCACATTTATGGTTAGGATCACTTGCTGAGCAGCATTCTGTAAATCTGAGAAAACAGCTTCCCAGAGGAACAGCCACTTGGAACCAACTATTAATATAGTGCTAGTAGTTAATGTAATATCTGTATTATGTTTAAGTATGGACAGTCAGAGAAGGGATCCAAAATAGAATTAATTTCTTCATTCAACAAAGCCCTTTCCACAATACTTGCATTAATGTTATGCATCTTATATGTTTATCATTTACAAGTAGCTTTAATTAAAAAAAAGAAAAAGAGAAGCAGGCCCATTTGTCACTGACAAAAAATGCACTATAAACCTTGGCCATAATAAATTGTTGCTGGAAATGTAATTAAAATAGCATTGAGGTGCTACTATAACTTCAAATCAAACTCTGTATTAACTATATAGTGTTGTGCACTTTAACCACAGTCATTTCTTTGAAACCAGAAGCTCTTTTGAAATGTTATTTTGCCTTGGTTGTTAACCTGTAAACCTTTGTATTTACAGCGTCAGCAGAATGCATTAAAATATGTGACAGAAGAGTGGTCTCAAATTGAGTATGAACTATTAAGGGAGCGAGGTTTGTGGGGTCCTCCCATTGGCTCCCATCTGGATAAATGTATGTTGGAGATGACAGAGGGACCCTGCAGAATGAGGAAGAAGATGGTACGAAATGACATGTTTTATATTCAGTATCCTTACATGCCAGAAACTGAACAAGAGACAAATCTACTGGTAAGTGTACAGTATTTGAGTGTTTGTAATAGTTTTTAAGCCTTCTTATTCTGAAGTGCAATGTTTGTTTAAAAAAAATGCTCATCACAATGCATGAATTCAGTCTAGTTGGTATTACTGAAACTGGTGGGAAGATTAGCATGATTGGAATGCTAAAAATCCTGCCCATAACCTATGTGGGAGGGATCAAGTGGGCAGAAAGAGAGTGAAACGGCACAGTGTCAAAAATATTACATTTTTCCTAGTCATTAACATCTCAGAAGCAAATTACCTTGAATCCTTATCGATTGATGTTTGAACAGATAAAGCACAAGAGGGGGTACTATTAGGTACCTGCTACAGACCGCCAGTGATGCTAGAGAACAGGATGACCGACTCCTTAAGCATCTGTCTATATTGTGTAGCAGAAAAAACTGTTGTCACGGGGACTTCAATATAGAATCATAGAATATCAGGGTTGGAAGGGACCTCAGGAGGTCATCTAGTCCAGCCCCCTGCTCAAAGCAGGACCAATCCCCAACTAAATCATCCCAACCAGGGCTTTGTCAAGCCTGACCTTAAAAACCTCTAAGGAAGGAGATTCCACCACCTCCCTAGGTAACCCATCCAGTGCTTCACCACCCTCCTAGTGAAAAAGTTTTCCCTAATATCCAACCAAAACCTCCCCCACTGCAACTTGAGACCATTACTCCTTGTTCTGTCATCTGGTACCACTGAGAACAGTCTAGATCCATCCTCTTTGGAACCCCCTTTCAGGTAGTTGAAAGCAGCTATCCAATCCCCCCTCATTCTTCTCTTCTGCAGACTAAACAATCCCAGTTCCCTCAGCCTCTCCTCATAAGTCATGTGTTCCAGGCCCCTAATCATTTTTGTTGTCCTCCGCTGGACTCTTTCCAATTTTTCCACATCCTTCTTGTAGTGTGGGGCCCAAAACTGGACACCGTACTCCAGATAAGGCCTCACCAATGTCAAATAGAGGGGAATGATCACGTCCCTCGATCTGCTGGCAATGCCCCTACTTAAACAGCCCAAAATGCCGTTAGCCTTCTTGGCAACAAGGGCACACTGTCGACTCATATCCAGCTTCTCGTCCACTGTAACCCCTAGGTACTTTTCTGCAGAACTGCTACCTAGCCATTCGGTCCCTAGTCTGTAGCAGTGCATGGGATTCTTCTGTCCTAAGTGCAGGACTCTGCACTTGTCCTTGTTGAACCTCATCAGGTTTCTTTTGGCCCAATCCTCTAATTTGTCTAGGTCCCTCTGTATCCTATCCTACCCTGCAGCGTATCTACCACTCCTCCCAATTTAGTGTCATCTGCAAACTTGCGAGAGTGCAGTCCACGCCATCCTCCAGATCATTAATGAAGATATTGAACAAAACTGGCCCCAGGACCGACCCTTGGGGCACTCCTCTTGATACCGGCTGCCAACTAGACATGGAGCCATTGATCACTACCCGTTGAGCCCGACGATCTAGCCAGCTTTCTATCCACCTTATAGTCCATTCATCCAGCCCATACTACTTTAAATTGCCGGCAAAAATACTGTGGGAGACCCTATCAAATGCTTTGCTAAAGTCAAGGAATAACACATCCACTGCTTTTCCCTCATCCACAGAGGCAGTTATCTCCTCATAGAAGGCAATTAGGTTAGTCAGGCATGATTTGCCCTTGGTGAATCCATGCTGACTGTTCCTGATCACTTTCCTCTCCACTAAGTGCTTCAGAATTGATTCCTTGAGGGACCTGCTCCATGATTTTTCCAGGGACTGAGGTGAGGCTGACTGGCCTGTAGTTCCCCGGATCCTCCTCCTTCCCTTTTTTAAAGATGGGCACTACATTAGCCTTTTTCCAGTCATCCGGGACCTCCCCCATCACCATCAGTTTTCAAAGATAATGGCCAATGGATCTGCAATCACATCTGCCAACTCCTTTAGCACTCTTGGATGCAGCACATCAGGCCCCATGGATTTGTGCTCATCCAGCTTTCCTAAATAGTCCCGAACCACTTCTTTCTCCACAGAGGGCTGGTCACTTCCTCCCCACGCTGTGCTGCCCACTGCTGCAGTCTGGGAGCTGACCTTGTTCGTGAAGACAGAGGCAAAAAAATCATTGAGTACATTAGCTTTTTCCACATCCTCTGTCACTAGGTTGCCTCCCTCATTCAGTAAGGGGCCCACACTTTCCTTGACTTTCTTCTTGTTGCTAATATACCTGAAGAAACCCTTCTTGTTACTCTTAACATCTCTTGCTAGCTGCAACTCCAAGTGTGATTTGGCCTTCCTGATTTCGCTCCTGCATGCCTGAGCAATATTTTTATACTCCTCCCTGGTCATTTGTCCAATCTTCCACTTCTTGTAAGCTTCTTTTTTGTGTTTAAGATCAGCAAGGATTTCACTGTTAAGCCAAGCTGGTCGCCTGCCATATTTACTATTCTTTCTACACATCGGGATGGTTTGTTCCTGCAGCCTCAAAGGATTCTTTAAAATACAGCCAACTCTCCTGGACTCCTTTGCCCCTCATGTTATTCTCCCAGGAGATCCTGCCCATCAGTTCCCTGAGGGAGGCAAAGTCTGCTTTTCTGAAGTCCAGGGTCTGTATTCTGCTGCTCTCCTTTCTTCCTTGTGTCAGGATCCTGAACTCGACCATCTCATGGTCACTGCCTCCCAGGTTCCCATCCACTTTTGCTTCCCCTACTATTTCTTCCCGGTTTGTGAGCAGCAGGTCAAGAAGAGCTCTGCCCCTAGTTGGTTCCTCCAGCAGTTGCACCAGGAAATTGTCCCCTACATTTTCCAAAAACTTCCTGGATTGTCTGTGCACCGCTGTATTGCTCTCCCAGCAGATATCAGGGTGATTAAAGTCTCCCATGAGAACCAGGGCCTGCAATCTAGCAACTTCTGTTAGTTGCCGGAAGAAAGCCTCGTCCACCTCATCCCCCTGGTCTGGTGGTCTGTAGCAGACTCCCACCGCGACATCACTCTTGTTGCTCACACTTCTAAACTTAATCCAGAGACTCTCAGGTTTTTCTGCTCTCTTACATACAATTCAACTCCCCCACCTTTTCTGCCCTGCCTGTCCTTCCTGAACAGTTTATATCCATCCATGACAGTACTCCAGTCATGTGAGTTATCCCACCAAGTCTCTGTTATTCCAATCACATCCTAGTTTCTTGACTGTGCCAGGACTTCCAGTTCTCCCTGCTTGTTTCCCAAGCTTCTTGCATTTGTGTATAGGCACTTAAGATAACTCGCTGATCATCCCGTTTTCTCAGTATGAGACAGGAGTCCTCCCCTCTTGCGCTCTCCTGCTCGTGCTTCCTCCCAGTATCCCATTTCCCCACTTACCTCAGGGCTTTGGTCTCCTTCCCCTGGTGAACCTAGTTTAAAGCCCTCCTCACTAGGTTAGCCAGCCTGCTTGCGAAGATGCTCTTCCTTCTCTTTGTTAGGTGGAGCCCGTCTCTGCCTAGCACTCCTCCTTCCTGGAACACCATCCCATGGTCAAAGAATCCAAAGCCTTCTGTCCGACACCACCTGTGTAGCCATTCGTTGACTTCCACAATTCGATGGTCTCTACCCAGGCCTTTTCCTTGCACAGGGAGGATGGATGAGAACACCACTTGCACCTCAAACTCCTTTATCCTTCTTCCCAGAGCCACATAGTCTGCAGTGATCCGCTCAAGGTCATTCTTGGCAGTACCATTGGTGCCCACATGGAGAAGCAGGAAGGGGTAGCGATCCGAGGGCTTGATGAGTTTCGGCAGTCTCTGTCACATCGTGAATCCTAGCTCCTGGCAAGCAGCAGACCTCTCGGTTTTCGCGGTCGGGGCGGCAGATAGATGATTCAGTCCCCCTGAGGAGGGAGTCCCCCGACCACCACCACCCTCCTCCTTCTCTTGGGAGCGGTGGTCGGGGAACCCCCATCCCTAGGACAGTGCATCTCATGTCTTCCAATCGGTGGAGTGTCCTCTGCTCCTTTCCCTCAGATGTATCATCTAGTCCACTCTCCGCATTAGTACCTGTGGAGAGAACATGAAAACGGTTGCTCACCTGTATCTCCATTGCTGGTACATGGACGCTCCTCTTTCTTCTTCTGGAGATCAAATGCTGCCAAATTTCTTCACCGTCTCTCTGTCCCCGCTGCGCAGCCTGTTCTGATTCTTCAGAACATTGTGCCCGTAGAAGCATATCCTGATGTCTGTCCAGGAAATCTTCATTTTCTCTTATGCAACGCAGGGTGATACTTGTTTCTCCAGACCTCGAACTTTCTCTTCCAATATGGAGACAAGCTTGCACTTTGTACAGACAAAATCGCTTCTGTCCTGTGGAAGAAAGACAAACATGGCACAACCTGTGCAGGTTACAACAACTGAATGCTCACCTTCCATATTACCTTCCTTCTAAGAGCTTCCTCAGCAGTTGCAGTAACTACTCATAGAAGCCTGCAAGATGAAAACCTCAGTGGGCTCTCCCCAGGCGAACTCCCTCTGTTAGCCTCCGCTGTTCGCCGCTGACTGCCTTTTTATAACCATCAGGCCCACTCAAGGCCCACCTGGAACAAAACACTCCCAATTCACACTTTTCAAACAGACAATCAAGCACACGGTCAAACTGACAAACCGTCCCCGCAACAGACACTCAGATATGCACCAATACAGCCCCCCTAATGCAGCACTTAGCGTACCTCCTCTCGGACAGATCCCAGGCAAACTCCCATAAATGATGTATGCTGGAGATCTCATGCTACCAATACTAAGACACCCTTTGAATTTCTAAAAATTGTAGATGACAAATTCCTAACTCAAAAAATGTTGCACCCACCTTGGGAAAATTCTATATAAGACCTCTTGACAGATAAAGAGGAATTGATAACAGAAATAAAAATTGGTGATTACTTAGGTGCAAGTGATCATAACCTAATTATTCTGTTTACACATCATAAATGTGAAGTCCAAACCAGCAATATATATACACATTTGGTGCTTTAAAAGGCCAGTTTCACAAATTTGAATACAATTTAACCAAATTGGTTGAGACTATAAACAAAAAATGTCAATTATAATTGGAAACTGTTTAGGACCATTTTACTAGATGCTTAAAAAGCCACAATTTCACAATTGAAAAAGAAGGCTATGCTAGTTAAAAATCCACTAAGTCTTGGAGGGAAAGTGAAAGAACCATTTTAAAATAATAATTGGGAAAAGGGAGAAGTCGATAGCAATGAAGAGGAATTAGAAGCTAAGAATTGTGGAAAATTGATAAGAGAAGGGAAAGGACACAAGGATAAATCTGGCTTGCAGAATTAAGGACAATAAAAAATTGTTTAAGTATATTAGGAACAAAAGGTATAGGCCTGTTAGTTGTATTAATTTCGTAGAGTGGTACATTTTCAAAACATTGCATGAGGAATTAGTTCTTAAAGTTTTCGTGCATATTAAATTACCAGTGGCATAGCTAAAAAAAGGTGCAAGTGGTGCAGTCACGCTGGGCCCAGCAAGATGGAGCAGCGCTCCGGCACTTCACCTGCTGCATGGGCTCGCCGTGCCACTCACTCAAATTTGGCCTTGCCACACTCCTTACAACAGAGGGGCACCCAGACCAAATTTGAGTGGTATGCGACAGGGTGCGCAGGGGTTGCAGCGCCATTCAGGTTTGGCCCAGCCACCCCTCCATCATCACAGGGACAGCTGAGCCAAATTTTGAGTGGTGTTGGAACCTGGCCAGGCCAAACTTGAGTGGCTCTGCAACCACATGCGCCAGTTTGCAACGCCACTCATCACTCAAATTTGGCTCTCACCGTGGGAGAGTGATGAGAGCAAGCGGAGCTGCTGGGCAGCCAGGAGTGGGGGGGGGCCACCCCAGCCCGGGATGGGAGCAAAACGCTGTGCTTTGCGGGACAGGGTGCCAGTGAGTGGCAATGAAGTACCCAGGATGGTGGGTGAGAGTCTGGGAACTGAGTTGTTGGTGGGCTGTGGGGAGTGCTGGGGGTGGGGGGTTGTGGGGCAGGTGGGGGATGCTGGGGATCATGATGTTGGATGTAATCAAAATTTTAGATTTTGGAGTTGGGAAGGATTTCCCTAATCTGTTATTGCACATGGCCCTCTAGGGCCTTGTTACACCACTGTAAATTACTGAGAGATTTTGATTGAAAAGTAATTTATCTCATCCACTTCAGTAATTCTGAGCAAAATGGATACCATATTCCATTAATATAGACTGACCTAGATTAGTGTACACACCTGACTTGCACACATGAAAATACTAATACACATGCATCAGTGTATTTGTATGCACATGTGCCCTTTTGTAACACGGATAATTCGTTCTCAAAGAAGGTATGTGTTCCCCATATTCATTTTGGAAGTCTCTATTTTCTTGAGAAAATCCCAATCACATAGAAATGAGTATTCAAGGTTTTTTAAAGAATTATGAATGAAACCAACTAATAATGCAAAGTTCTGACCACACTAGGCTAGTTTAGATAGTGAGTATATTTCACTCGTAGTTGAAGTTACACGTACACGCAAAGAGGAGAACATACCATCAGGCATTCTTCCCAAAAGTGATTTTTTTCTGATATGTTTATACTTAATGCCCTGTTTTCAGTCTGACTTCTCAAGTAAACCTCCTGAGACACCTGATGATACCATTCCTCAAAAGGTAAAGAAACAAAATTACCCACTGAAAGAATGTCAAACAAATACAAATGTTTTTCTGCATGCTAGGCAAACTTAACAAGGCTTCTACGATTGGCTTTCAACATTGTTCCTTCAGTAAATATTTTCAGGATTAAAGATTTCCAATATTCACACCTAGAAGATGTTGCTGTGTTTTCTTCAGTCTTCACTTCTTATAACGTTCTGTGGCTCTTGCCTTCTTTGCTGCACACTAACAGGCTGTGTTGGGCTGTACTCTCACTGTTCTCACTGTAAATGTGTATTGGCTTGGGATCTGAATTAATGGACTATGAAACATGTTTAGTAATGGGCAACGTGGTAATTTTGTGTCACTTCGGAAAACTAACACCACTATTAAAATATATTTTTTATTTGCTCGTTGATCATTTTTGACATTTGGAGCATGCCTTTCCCAACTGTATTTCATTAGTGTCTTGTGCTAGTAGAGGGTTTAGAAAGTGTTCCCCATAAAAAAGAAATAATATTTTTGGAATAGTGGGGCTGTATCCATTTTGTTGTTGGAACCAAAATCAAAATTTTGATTTTCCCTTTTCCCCCAAATCCTTTCCTCCTTCTACAACTTTGTCATTAGAAAATAAGGTGCATAATGTAATGAACTGGTATTATGTTTCAAAATATCAAACATACCTAAAAAGAAATTGGAACTTACACATTACTGGCCATTCTGTATACAAGTGTAAATGTAATTTTGCTTTCATATGCAACTGTGTTCAGTCGTGCCCATCACTAAGTATGGTATGTGGGATTCATTCACTTCTTTTGAATTAGACATGTTGTTAAGCTCAAATATATGAAATAAAAGTGGTTATTATTTAAGATGTTAAATGTAATGGGTTATATAGTTACAATTATCATTTCTGTCATTTTAAATGTTTGGTGGTTTTGGGGCGTGGGGGTATTGTTTGGATCCCCCTCCCCCAGTAGCTTGTTGAGTGATTATTTCCAGAAAAATACTATGGCAATAAACACTGTCATTGTAACAGCCATAATCCAGTTATCTGTTGCTAAAGCACCATGACACACTGTTTGTCACTCTTCTCCTACATGAGTCAGCGACTCTAAACAGATAACTTACATCTTTACGTTTTCGAGTAGATAGTATTAACTGGGAAATCTCCATATCAGTAACCTGCATCTTTTAATATTTTAGCACATCTGTTCATAGCTGTGCTATTTTATCTACATGAGTTGTTGTATTGCCCAGTATCAATAGGCGAATTACATGAAGACTAATGGAAATACAAAAAAATGTGGTTTTCAAATAATTATTACAGGAGCACATGAAGGAATACCTACACTCATTAGATTGGCAGATGGTAGCGTATGGAACCACTCTGGGTTTATGCTAATAGTTCTAGAATGGACAGGAACAATTATTTGTTTTCATGGAAAAAGTGTTATCAAATAAAGATTTTTTTAAAGTTCCAGAACTTAACTTGTGTAAGAGCTGGGGTTTTTAGCTTTTTTTTTTCTTCCAGCAATAGCCAGAGAAGAAAACCTTCACTACAGGTTCCAAATCTAACTTTTCCACATCCACATAAATTAGTTCATTTTTTCACTTCGGAAAGAGGCACATTGCTCATTTCATCCTTACCTTTTTTTATCCCCAACTTTACTTCTGTGATCACCCGAGCATGTTTACTGTCCTGATTTTGTTATTTGTCCTTTTAATTATAATAAAGTCATTGTAATCAGATGTTTAACACAAGAATTAACCTCCAAAAGAAACACGTGTAACATACATTTATAGCCAGAATCTCCGGTTAGAAGCTGGAGTTACTGAGATAATTTGCAATAGTTCTCCCAAGGAGACAGGCTGCAAATTAGTTACATTAGTTAAAGATGACCATCTTAGGGCCACTCTCCTGCCACCACAGGTTTGTAGAATATTAGTTAAACCTTAGTTAAATGTTTCTGAGTCTTAAATCCAACTCCCTGGCTATTGTGTGATTTAATGCACATCAGTATCTACACATCTTTACCTTTCTTTGTTGTAGAATATTATTTAAACTAATGCATATATTGTAGGGAACGACAAAATAGATAAATAAATCTTAAATGCAAGTTTGTCTTTTTGTGGCAATTCATAACACACAGGCCACATTTAAAAGCTCTATATTTCAAGTTTGGTCATCATTTCTGTGACTGAATAATCTATTTAGGAATTAAATCCATTTAGGAATTAAATCTTACATTTTATACATACGTTTTAACTGGCTTATGATTGACCACAGATAAATACATTATATTGTTGAGCATTTACTGTGCACACAGTAGTCTTGGAAAAATTTCATTTCAGTTATTAGAGTTGACTTACTAAATATTTCATTCATTTACTTCTAAGAAACCTACTCGTTACCGAAGAGCTATAAGCTATGACAGCAAGGAATACTACATGCGCCTGGCTTCTGGAAATCCTGCTGTTTTCCAAGATACTATAGAAGAGAGTTCAGAAGGTGAAGCCACTCAGCAGGAGCCAGAACACGGCGAAGACACTATTGCAAGAGTTAAAGGTAAGTTCATCGTTCTGTCTGTATTTTGAAATAGCCTATTTGATGTTAAAAGTTTAACTTTTTTAAACTTGCTTCTCCATGAATGAGTCTGGATTTCTTCAAATTACCAGTGCCGTATAAATTAAACATAAGGGTCCTGTAGGTCCCCATTTTACTGCCACAACTTTAGGCAGTTAATTTTGAGATCCACATGTTTTTGCAAGGTGACTTCAGCTACTACTATCATCAGCCAGACAACAAGAACCTTTTAAAAATGTATGTACGCACACACGTACAAGACAGTTGAGTTTAAAATAACTGGGAAAGAATTAGATAAACAGTTGTTCTTGGGGGGGTGGGGGGGAGACCCTTTCCTTTACATTCATAGAACTTGTTAGAGTTGGGGGAGACTTTAGTTTTAAGTCACTGTCGTGTCCCTTCTTGATCTAAAAGTCCTGACTAATCTGCTTGAAATCACAGAAAATTACAGAGATGTTAAGAGAACACACAACCACAACACGCTTCACGGAACAGAAAAAAGCAAAAAATAGTGTGTCAGCTCAATAGTCTGGATTTTAAGGTTTAACAGCTCTTCTCTGGTGATAGGCTTTCAAATTCTCTGTCTCAGCTGCCAGAATCTCACCTCATCCCCTCACCATGCGTGCACCTGGCTCTGGTCATTTGGGACAGCAGGGATGCCAAGATGTTCAGGCTCGAATATGTAAAATTAAAAGTTAAGAGCTAGAACAGGGCGGGTAAAAAGGGGAAAAGTGTAAGTTCAGGACATGCTCCCGCAGTGGAAAGGCAGTAGTATTGGTGATCAAGATTGAGGTGTAGTGGGCAAACTGTGAGGGGAAACGGGCACTGTATTGACTAGCACTGCTATTGGCTTATGCCGGTTTGATTACATTCCCACTTATTGGACTCCAGATATGTATCCCCCAAAACCCTGCAGTGTTTGTCAATACATTGATTGTCTCTCTGATTACTATGCAGGTCTGGTAAAGCCTCCTCTGAAGAGATCTCGCTCTGCACCTGATGGAGGAGATGAGGAAAACCAGGAGCAACTGCAGGATCAAATAGCTGAGGGTAGTTCTATAGATGAAGAAGAAAAGACTGATAATACAACTTTGCTTCGACTGCTCGAGGAAGGAGAGAAGGTACAGTACTTCAGAAATACTGATCATTTACTTTATCTGGATTTCTACTTTGTCCCTTTCTCTGATTTCTCCAGGTGTGAATATTTAAAACAGGAACATTGATCATACATATCAAGGAGAATTAAAAAAAAAGTCCTAAAAAGACCTCCCTAACTCCACCTTTTCATCCACCACACATCTCCAATAAACCCCTCCTCCTAATGTCAATCCTGGAGAACAAGCAGATCTTACACTATGCCAGATGGTCACCAAATATAAGCTCTGGTGGGCAGTGGGCAAGTGCATTCGTAGCCAAGGATGGGTCATTCTACCTCCAGACTCCTTTCTATTAAACCAAAGAGTTGTTAGATTAAGCGTCCCAGGTGTCTGTACCTACCGTGATATTACACAAGGAGAGAGGTATCCGTCTCAGAACCAAAAATGCAAACCATCTCATGTCTAGGATATTTAAATATCAATTAATGTGCCAAATAAGCATTACTTACAGAGAACTACATACAACAGATATGAAAATATTAATATAACAATCTTGATTTATATTCAAATTCATCTTCCTTCACCTTAAGCCAGCCTAAAATGTTAAATCATTAAAAATATGTATTTTATTCTTGAGAACATTAAAAGGCTGCTCTGTGATTGCTTTGGGTTCCATGTTTTGTTGGGCTGATGAGAACCTCTGAACAAGCATGCACTCAAGGATGAGTGACACACTGATGGACTACAGTTTGAAAATGATGCCCCGGAAACTTGAGTAATGATTAGCTCACTGTGAACATGTGTAATATTCTTAAAACAAAAATATGTTTAGCTTGCATTTTGTGATCACAGCATAGCTAGTTATTTTGTTTAAATCTGTTTTATTGCAGTAATTCAGTTATGGTACTGAAAATGGGAAAGTACAGGTTTATCTTTTTTGATAGCATAGAAATATATTTTCCTGTAAACACCTTACAACTTCATGAGTGTATTTTTTTTCACAGTGACTAATTTGTTTTAATATTGAAATAATATATTCAAGCCCAGACATTGCACTTGTTTCACTTTGATTGTATTCTGTTGTATTTTTCTTGTCTGTTATTGAACGTTGCTTAAAACATGAGATGCTTTTATGCTGTCCAGTTGCAGACCTTTGCAAGAAAATAGCACTAGTACAATATGTTTGATTCAGACCTGTGTACCAGCAGGGCAACAAAACATAAACCACATTATGCCTCTTCACCGGTGTGCATTGGGGATTATATGAGGTGGTGTCTAAAGAAAAGGGTAAAAAGGCCATCAGCGACCTTCCTCCCATACTCTTGCTGAGCTTGCTGAGATGAGTTGAATCTTTGCAGTGGCCCCCAGCATATGAGAGAGTATACATGAATACATACACTGTCGCTGCTGCTCCTACCTTCAAAATGTGAAAAACTGACCACTAATGACTTCTCCTCAACTGTCTGCTACAGCAGTCTGGTAGCATGTATCACCTTATAAATCTTGTTTAGTTTTTTGACATATCCAAGTGATTGTTATAAATATGAATGAACATACCATCACGAGTGCCATAAAGTAGGGACAATTTGTTCTTATTCCCTATGGAAGGAGTATACTTATTGCGCTAATTTTCCTAAAAGAGATTTCAGCACCCTGACTAGCAAGCATCTCTCTCCTAATTTCATACACCACTTTGAATTTTTTCCCTTTAAGTCTACAGTAGATTGTTGACTCCTGCATGATTCATGTATTGAATGCTGCATGATTTTGCTTTGCTGAACAGGGTGATGGTGCTGAATGTGAAATATGTTGCTGCTTCTTCGCATAATGTCCGTATGGGTGTCCGACTTCAGGTGCACACCCGTCTCTCAAGCCCTTGATCAGAGATTTTCAGTCACCAGTGTTCGTTCAGCGCACACATGTGCCCTACGTCTCCTCATGCTGGGTACCGAGGCTATATAGGGGCGCATGGGCAAACTGCCCTCAGTTCCTTCTCAACTGCCTGGGCCTGAGATGCAGCCCTAGCATGTCTACTTTGAGTGTGCCTCGGCTATCCTAATATTTCTATAGTGGTTGAGGTAATTTTTATAATTAGTTGTTAGTATATTTATAGTAAGTTTGTTAGATAAGTAGTGGGAGGATTGTTTTACCCTCTTTCCTCTCGGGAGACGTTTTTCCTAGCAGAGCATGCCTGGCTCACTTGGTGTCAAACGTTGCCTCTCCTGCTGAGAGGCTATTCCTGTGAGTGATGGCCTCTCTAAGTGTGTCTGTTGCTTGGGGGAGTCCCATGGTTCCCAGGAGTGCAACTACTGCCTGGCCCTCAAGTCCAAGACAAGGAAAGACAGGGAGATTAAACTCCGATACCACCTGAGTCTGGTCAGGAGACTCCTCTTCCCTTCAGTACATCTGTCTCCAGCTACATCCAGTGCCCCTTCTACCTTGGTGCAGGCTGCCCTTGAGAAAAGGAAAACTTAGGAAGCTTCAGGGAAGGCTTCCAGAAAAAGGAGCCAGCTCCGAAAAAGTCAAGGTCTCCGGTGAGATCTATGGTCTCCAAAGCCCCGACCTCTCGAGTCAATACCATTGAGTCAAAAGACAACTCCTCCGGTACCAGCAGGGCCATAAAGTCCTGGAACACAAAGGAGAGACACAGCACCAGTAGGGCCTCGGTACCTTCTACTAGCAAAGAGGGTAAACGTAGATGCTTGGGACTGGCACCATCAAGTTCCGCCCAGCCATCTTTACCTACAAATTCAGCCCAGCTCTCAGTACCCATGCATGCAGTGTCCTCGGCACTGAGCAAGTGATGACATCAGACACCCGGGTGTCTACTTTGGTACTCTCACCATTGGCGGTACCATTGGCTTCAGCTACCGCGTCAGTATTGATCCTCTACTGGGTACCACAGGAGTTCAGATATACTAAGGACCTCTCAATAATGGATGAGCCAGAGTCCCTGCTCTTCATGGGTACTGAGCACCTCTTGGTACCGATACCCCGATCTCCAGACCACTGTTACCTTTATCATCCAAACTTGTAATCTCATCCAAAAAAATCAAGTTAGTTGGACAGGATCTGTTTTCTTTAAACCCATGTTGAATGGCATTAATTACATTACCCTCCCTTAATTCTAAATTAATCAAATCCCATATCAGCTGCTCCATTATCTTGCCTGGGATTGATGTCAGGTTTACAGGCCTATATTTACATAGGTCATCCCATTTACCCTTTTTGAAAATAAGCACATTATCTTCGTTCAGTCTTCTGGAACTTGTTCCATGCTCCAAGACTTACTGAAAATGAACATGAACAGTCCAGCGAGCTCCTCAGCCAACTCTTTTAAAAATCTTGGATGCAAGTTATCTGGACCTTCTGATTTTAAAATGTCTAATTTTAGTAGCTTCTGTTTAACATCCCCCAGAGATACTAATGGAATGGAAAAGAGGGTTGTCATCCCCATAGGATGAGACTATACCATGTTTTTTGCCAAATATAGAACAGAAATATTTACTGAACACTTCCACTTTTTCTGCATTATTATTGATAATTCTCCATTGCCATCTAGGACCAATACCATTGTCAGGATATTTTGTTCTAAATATATTTTAAAAACTCCTCCTCCTATGTCAAAGGTTCATTTGTAAAGAAAATTAAAGCAAAATCTATTTATCCAATTCTGAGTTAGATTAAATTAAAAAAAAAACTTTCTGCTCGGTAAAGACAGTTGCATATACACATAATAATTTAGTGCAAAAATGGCTGAACTTTACAAACTGGAACTTTCCAGGTTGCTTATTTCTCACTGTAATGGTGGTTCAATATAATTAAGTTAAAAAATGGTAATTAATTGGAGCAGGAAGTTCCATTAGCACATGAGCATTGTGTCCAGTCCTCATTTGGTAGTTATGAGAATGCTGCGCTCACCGTTGAAGTGGACTGGCTCACTATGTGACTGAACAACTTTCTTAAAAGAGAGAGAAAAAAACTCTATTAAGATAATTAGCCTGAAGTATTGCAGAAAACCAATCTACACTATTTCAGTACACCTGCTATCCAGTCTATGTTGTTCATCTTAAGGTATATGGGAAACAAACAGAAAATAATTGAAGTTCTTCAACAATCATATGTAACCTACTATTGCTATTATTGTAGTTAGAATACCTCTTAACTGAAGATCATTGTCCAGTACTACTTGGCTTGTAGACAAGGTAGAATTAAAATTAATTTGTATATCGAACTAAGCTTGGAAAAGTCTTCAGTTTTCATATACACTGCCTGAATCTCAGATTAAAACATGTTTTAAGGTCTGTTGTAGTGCCTTGTTGTGTTTCCATTAACCCTTTGTCAGTGTCTGTATCGTTTCATTCCTGCTGGTTCTTCTGACAGATGACCACAATTTGGTTTGGTGTTTATTCTGTGGGATAATGGAGAAAAATAGTCTCCCATTTTAATCTACATTTTGTTGGTTATCTTTTAAACAAATGGAACACAACTGTTTTAGGTAATATTCGTAACAGACTCTTATGTCCTAGTAAATTCTCCTCCTTTTATTGAATCCCTGCTTTTATTCTTTTATGGATACAGAATACAATAGAAAGAAAAGAGTATATGATTGCATGTATATTGATGGGTATATATAATTTGTTCTGAATTGTACACAGTTTTATTATAGCCCCATTTTTAGTTCATTTGTCTGATGCGTCTTTGTCATATATTTTAACTAATAAAACAAGTAGCACAGAATTGCTGTACTTAAAATAAGAAAATATTGTCTGGGAGAACAAGCCATAACTTCCAACAAGTGAACAGACTGAACTTGAGCTAAATTAAGCTGCTTTTGCTAATCCTATGGGTTTCATTACAGATTCAGCACATGTACCGCTGTGCTCGAGTTCAAGGTCTAGACACCAGTGAGGGACTCCTTCTCTTTGGTAAAGAACACTTCTATGTGATCGATGGGTTTACGATGACAGCCACCAGGGAAATACGGGATATTGAGACACTGCCTCCAAAGTGAGTGAATTAAGAGAGTCAGTTTAGCTTGTTTGGTAAATAGACAAGAAACATTGTGTGAAAGATTGAAGAACAAAACTCTATAATATCAAACTTAGAATGGTCATGCACCTGCACCTGCTTCCACAATTGTAGATTGATATGCACAGAATTATGTATAAATCATGTGTTATTTAGCCGTGAACTCTAATTTCTTTTTCAGAGCATAGATGTCATGATTTTGGCTCTGTTATTCTTGGTTTTATTACTTATACTAATAAAATATCATAGAAAATTGTAGTTCAGAATAAAGATAATTAAGTTAAGCTTGGAGAATCATTTTAAACTTTTGTTCACTGAGTTACAATAGTAGATTTTCCTCTGTGGTGACTTTAAAAATAATAAGATTTATAGTTGCAGTCTGCCTGGCTTAACAAACTCCATACAGTTGAAAAATAGTTTTTGATATACATTGGTGGTCATTTTTAACTTTCCTTCCTCTGGTTACCTACAGTATGCATGAGCCAATTATACCTAGAGGAGCAAGGCAAGGTCCAAGTCAGCTCAAAAGAACATGCAGTATATTTGCATATGAAGATATCAAGGAAGTACATAAAAGGAGATACCTATTACAGGTGACTCTTGTTTTGTTTCGATTGGATGGGGATGGAGAGAATTTAGCCAGCATTATTGTTTATTGAAAGTGTCACTTTAAAAAAAAAAATAATAATAATAATTCCTGGGGGTGATCAGCAGCTTGAAAGTGAGGCCATTTGGAGTCCCAAAATATGGATTGAGTTGCCTAAAATTAGCATCCAAGTTTGAAAATGTTGGCATATATACTTTTTACTTGAGGACAGAGTGTATTTTAATATTCTGGACATAGACTGACAGCACTGATTCGGACAGTTTTTAAGTTAGTTGGTGTCATCATTGTCAACTTTTCACTATGGTTAAACTGAGATCACCAAACTTATTTCACTTGTGAGCTACAACAGCTGATTCTAAGAGGTGACACACTAATTCATTAGTCCTATTGTTTGTAACATCCTTTGATATCCATATTTTTCCTCTGTCCTTTCTTTCCAGCCAATTGCTGTTGAAGTTTTCTCAGGAGATGGACGGAACTATCTTCTAGCTTTCCAGAAAGGAGTTAGAAATAAAGTCTATCAAAGGTATTCCAAAATGAGTTAAATTACAGTGATTTAAACTGAGCATGATTAGTAGTGTTACTGTTTTTTTAAAAAAAGTTTCAAACATATTTGAAATTATTTTTGATAGCTATATTAGAATGGACATAAGCCCCAGGAAAAGGGAGACCACACCACATTACAGATTTAATCAATTTCATTGCAGGATATATCCGGCTCTGAAAACACCATACTATAGGCACCACAGAGAAACTGTACCAGTTAGTTAATCCATGGTCTGTAGATACTGTATTGTATATGATGCCCACATAGCACAGGGAAGGGCACAATAGAAATACTTAGGAACATTTGATGAGTTTTCTGCATTGTTTATATGTAATGCACATAGTATAGATATACTTGTAATGACTGACATTCCTTGTCCCTGAGTGTTGGCTGAACATACTGTCTTTGTTTGGATTATTCTCTGGTGACCCGGATATGTTATATAAAATAAATAATTTTGGGATGGGAAAAGGAGATTTTACAGTTCCAGGCACATGGAGAAGAGGGCTGTGTGTACAGATAAAATAAGTTTGCTTGTGGATTTCAGACAAAAAGTGAGATCTGAAGAACAAAGGAAAGCCACTGGACATCTAGACATCTTATATTTGTTTCTGAGGGAATGCAGCTCAAGGTTGGATGAGAAAATGAGAACCCACCCTTTCATGCCTATAACATCTTGCTGTCTGAAAAAGAAAAGAGTGTTGGTTTGTCTACACTAGAAAAGAGGTTGACGTTAGGTCCTTCTCAGACAGAGAGTAAACCTGTAGACCTCAACCAGCTGAGTCAAAGTTAAAAGTGTTAGCCCACAACTATGCTGGAGATAAGGTTTGTGGTTAGCTAAAACACTCCGATCTTACCTCAACCTCTGTTCTAGTGCAGACAATAGAGATGGTTAGAAAAATTTGACAAAATACTTTTTCATCAGAATTTTCCATTTCATCAAAATTGAAACTTTCCACCAAAACGGTTTGATTTTGATGAAGGTCCAGTGGAACCCTGCCTACCTATCTGCTACCTCAGCTGAGTCAGACTTGGGGACCCCAGGGCTTCCAGGCTCCTCAGCAGCCCGCCAGATGGATTGCTTCAGAGTTTGAGTCAAGGACTGCAGGCCTCCAGGGTCCAGGGCTTCTCAGCAGCCCAAGCTTCCAGAGTCTACCACTGTGCAGCCCAGCTGACCAGAGACCCCAAGGCTTCCAGAGTACATAGCTCTTTAGCTGGGGCTTCCAGGGTCTGCAGCACCGGACCAGTGTGCCATATGGATTGGCACAGAGTCAGGAACCTCACCGCTTCTGGGGTCCATGGCTCTGGGGCAGCCTGTCAGGCGGACTGCCTCAGTGTCAGGGCCCCATTCCCTTTCACGGGGAATTTTTGAAATTTGGGCGGGGGGTTGTTCAGAATCAGAATGAAACCAAATTTTGAAATATCTGAATTCTCCACAAAATGGAATTACCTTTCTCCACACAGACACACCCACAGCTTTTTGCAGTACTAACAGATATTCAGCTAAGGTATAACATTTTTATTAGTTTGACATTGTGTTGCAGTTGCCAGAGCAGTTGGGCAGCATGGCTCTCCCACACTAGTGGACTACTAGTTTTTCCTGGGTTATGACCTCTCACCTAATCAATGCATTTGAACTGTGCCTCTTTAATGCAAATACAGGAGGCAGTTCAGATTTATGCATTGGGCCCTGTGGCTTGTCCATACTGCATCACCCTTGTGTCATATTCTTCACCTGTTGATGCACAAACAGAGCAACAGTTCAGCAGTCCCTTTTTTAGAGCATATTTTGGAGCAGCAGCAAGCAGAATCCTTCAAGAATTCTTTGAGATTAAATTCAAAAATTCCCTCACCTCTCCCATCCCAGTCCAATCCAAAGGTTAAAGCTCCAGAGTCCTGTCCATATTTAAGTGGATGACTAACTTGGTACCTTGCTTGTTGGTGTAGGAGGAGGATGATCCCTTGTATCATCTCTTCAGTTACATATTAGAGGCTAAAGAGCATAGGGGAACACACTCACACATGAGCCCCAAATAAGAAATAGACTGGTGCATCACCAAGGGTGAGAATCCTTCTCAGAATGCCTGAAAACAAGAAAAAAGTGAAAAAACTCCCCACCTGGTCATCTTTCCTGAGCTCCAGATCCTCTCTTGAAGAAGGGAAATTCTGTGTTTTGGATCATGTTCACCCCAATCAGAAGCAGAGAGAGACAATTCCTCTTGACATAATTGAGACCAGGGGGAGGAAGTTAGTGTCTGCTATTGATATCCAGAAATGCTAAACTTGCTACATGTGTTAAATACGAGATTTAAATGTCTAACTTTGTTTGCAGATAGGAGATTGGGAGAGCGAGAGCGAGTAGTTAATTTTTTTTTAAAGAATTTACATGGCTGCTTGGAATCAAGTTGCCACTTGAACTGAGTTTTGGTGTTTGGATTCTCTTAAATAAAAGGTACACATGGAACATAAATGTAATTAATTTTATTCTTTTAACTAATGTAGGTTTTTGGCTGTGGTTCCATCTTTAACTGACAGTTCAGAGTCTGTGTCTGGACAGAGACCTAACACCAGTGTAGAACAAGGGTATGTGGTTCTTTTCCTAAAAATCTATTGCTCAGAATGTCAAGTGAAGAGACTGTTGTTTTCAGTGTTTGCTGTAGTCGTGTTGGTCCCAGGGTATTAGATAGGCAAGGTGGGTGAAGTAATATGTCACCAAGCTCCTCATCAGAAACAAGCTCCCTACAGATCAGGACCCACCAACTCAAAGCAGCACCAGACCCTGCTGTAACAACAGATGCAAAGTCTGCAGACATATCTCCACCGCTACAATGATTGAACACACACACACACACACACCCCAACATGTGGTGTACCTCATCCAGTGCACTAAGTGCCCCAATAACAACTGTCGGTGAAACCAGACAATCGCTACGCTATCGAATGAACTCTTACAGAAAAATGATAAGACAAAAACACCCTATCACCCGAGGATGAGCACTTTTCACAGAGTGATCGCTTTATATCTGACCTATCAGCTCTTGTCCTCAGAGGAAACCTGCGCAAACCTTCAAAAGACAAGCCTGGGAACTTAAATTCATAATTTTGCTAGACACTAAAAATTGTGGTCTTAAAGACACGGGATTTATGGCTTATTACAACCATCTGTAACCCACTAACCCCCTTCTTTTGTCCTATGACTGCAGAGGTGTTAACTGGCCACTTCACTTTGAATAGTCTCTTACATGTTAACGCCTTGTGCTAAACAATCTGTTCCAGCTTGTATTTAGCTGTGACTCTCTGAGTGCCTTTCCCAGACCTGAAGAAGAGCTCTGTGGAAGCTCAAAAGCATGCCTCTCTCACCAACAGAAGTTGGTCCAATAAAAGGTATTACCTCACCCACCTTGTCTTTTTAAATAGAGACTTATGTTGTTTAAAGTTCTGGATCTTCTGGAGAACTATGTATCTTCCGTGCTGAACTGCACTGCCTTGAGCCAGACCAACAAGAGTGATTGGAGATGCTAGGTCTAAAAATGCTGATCATCAGGAAGTTGTTAGTGAGAAAAAGAAAAGGGAAATTCACATAAAACTTTTGATTTTACAAATTGCCTTTAACTTACAAATCCTGTTGGCACCACTGTTTTCCAACAAAAGTTATGGATATTATGTGAATTAACATTATTAATAAATTAATTTGTTTACTGTGAAATAGATTTCAGCATGAAAAGAACTTGATCCAACGTATTAAATAACTGTTCATAATGTGGGTCTTATAAGGTTAATTTGTCCTTGCACTGAAATGCATAGTTAAATGTTTTAATTACCTTTGTTCAGAAGTCAGCTAACATTTGTGCACTGATTTATGTGGGTGTCAGTTTGATAGGCGTTGTACAACATTGCTAAGGTATAGTAGTGGTAATCATTGGTACTCTACTAGAGAGTAAAATGTAGATATTCAAATTCTAATGCTTTAAGTTTTGTACCATATTACAAAGATGCAGCCACAATATTGTGCTAAATAGAAAAATACTGACACATCCCTTATTCCTATTAGGTCTGGCTTGCTTAGCACTCTAGTGGGAGAGAAATCTGTGACACAAAGATGGGAGGTAAGTATGAGAGTTCTACTGTGCTTATATTGTAGGAAGAGCCAAAATTTATAGTCATATGCAATGAAATATTTGAATAAAATGTGCTCATGTTCAGCAAGTTGAAAAATATAGTACCCTGGAACACTCCTCTCCACAGCAAATTGCTTTGCAGTATTTTGAAAGAAACAAGATTGTTTGCACCATTAGACGTGTGAGACAAAACAATGCAATAAATCTCAGAGAGTATTTCCACAAATCTTTTATGCTGTAGTTTGTACCTTGTTAGAGAGCAGACCACAGTGAAGATCTGCCAATTTAAGTGTTTGATTATTCTAAAATGAACTAAAATGCTAATATTTATTCTTTTTAAGAGAGGAGAAATCAGTAATTTCCAGTACCTGATGCACTTGAACACTCTGGCTGGCAGATCCTATAATGATCTCATGCAGTACCCTGTCTTCCCCTGGATCCTTGCAGACTATGATTCGGCGGTAAATATGAAAACTTATCTATGTCATATTAATATTTTTACATGTTTATTTTTAAGGTGCACCAACATTATAGTTGGTTCACCTCAATGGAGCTGGGACGTATTCAGTTTTCCAAATCTTTAATTTCAGTTTACTTTCTTACTACACAGATTCCTACAATGAGCTCCACGCAGACCTGTGACCCTGAACTGTGCAGAGTCCCATTGAAGTTAATGCGACTCTGCACAGACAAGGAGGACTGTCTACAAAGAGCTCGTTGCAGGACCAAGGCCGAAGTTTTTTTGCATGGTGGCCTGGTGATTGACATGGACACACATGCGCAGTGATGCTTTGTGTCATAAATTTGTTTCTTGTAAATCTCTGCCGTAGTTCTCTAGAATGTTTCCCAGTGGCTTTTGTGACATAGCGCAGCGGTTCTCAACCAGGGGTCTGCGAAGCCCTGCAGCTCAAACCCAGACCCTGAGCCCCAGCACCCCCCGTGCAGCTGAAGCCCCAATCACCGGCTCCCCCCACAGGGCTGAAGCATACAGCCCCTAGCGACCTCCTCCCTGTACCACAAGCTACCCCTGTCTGCGCACAGCACCTAGTTACCCATCTCCCTGCACCATGAGCTGCCCCCTTCCCGCACACAGCCCCTAGCTACCCCCATGTCCGGGCACAGCCCCTGGCTACCCCCTCCCTGCACCATGAGCTACCCCCCTGCCCACACGCAGCCCCTAGTTACCCCCTGTCCGCACCCTGTATTACCCCCCTACCTGCACACAGCCCCTAGCTACCCCTCTCCCTGCACCCTGAGCTACCCCGTCTGCACCCTGTACTACCCCCTGCCTGCACACAGCCCCTAGCTACCCCTCTCCCTGCACCCTGAGCTGCCCCCTTCCCACGCACAGCCCCAGCTACCCCCATGTCCGGGCACAGCCCCTGGCTACCCCCTCCCTGCACCATGAGCTACCCCCCTGCCCACACGCAGCCCCTAGTTACCCTCTGCCTGCACCCTGAGCTACCCCCCTGCCTGCACGCAGCCCCTAGCTACCCCCTGCCTGCACCCTGAGTTGTTTTCAGACTTTTTGAACTGAGCGCTGCCCCCCCCTTTGTAATAAGTTTTGGTTCCGCTGCCCTCCCCCTCCCGACAGCCCAGATAGGCTGGGTGGCCTGCTGAGGTGAGTCGGGGTAGAGGAGGAGCTCCCTCCCCAGACCCTGCTGTGCAGAGCTGGCCCCTGCCTTCTGCCCCCCCCCCCCAAATAGAAGTCAAATTACACCTATGTCTGAGGGGCCTGCCCCCGCCCAACCCGGAGTCCCTCCTCCCCCGCTGGGCCCTGGAGTTTTTATATCATTTGCGGGGGAGGGGCTCAGAAAGAAAAAGGTTGAGAACCCCTGACATAGCGGAAGCATTCCTGTTTGGGAGACAGTCTCTCAAGAAATTTAGCCCCAACCTTATGAAAGTGACAAACCTAGTTTTGGAAAAGCGGAAAATGATATTAATGTTAGTTTGGGCAGTACCTTTGGCCAGTCAGTTTGTACCTAAGGGTGGGCATAAGGTGCTGTGATGAAGACCTGCTGCTGAGGGTAGCTTTTGCAGGGATGCGGGGGAGACATAAAGCACCCCCACTACTAGAATGTAGTAAAGATATCTTCTTGAATTAGGCTAAACAATTCTTTAGAAAAGCATAACTAAGTAGATGAGATAAATCATTGCTGCTGCTTACGATATGCGGCTCTACAAGGAAGAGATAAATACTATATAGCTCATACGGCTGCTCGCCTTGATCAGCCAGTGCAGAGTGCTTTTAAGAATCTGTATTTGTTTATTTTAAAAGGAACTGGATCTTACTAATCCCAAGACATTCAGAAACCTGGCCAAACCGATGGGAGCACAGACAGAGGAAAGATTAGCACAGTACAAAAAGCGATACAAAGATTGGGAAGATCCTAATGGTAAGTGATTGTACAAATGCAGATCTTGAAGAGCAGAGATGGGCGTATTTTAAGTTAGTCAGTGTGCCTGTCGTCTTCCTCCAAGAACATCCTAAACATCTTTTGCGTATGTGCATACCAGATCCTGTGGGAGGGCACAAAGGGTTGTGGTGTGGCCACTTTATGCCAGTGTCCTTTTTAAACGTGGCCACAAAGCAACTCCAAGGCCCCCACTGGGGAATACCCCGGCTTAGAGATCTACTCTTCCCACACAGGTGTCACTGGTGTGGGAGGCTGCTAAAGCCTTGGTTATTTCTATGCCCCGTCTTCCCTGGTAGTTACAATGACCCAAGTGAAGGCAGCCCTCAGAGCTGTTCTTACCTGCTCTTGGGAATGTACACACCCTCCCCCTTTGGTGCCTACACCAAGCTCGGCACCAGCACAGAGATGAATGCCCCACTTGGTTTGTATGGCATTTCTGCCTGTGCCAGTGCAAAAAGGAGAGACATAATTCAGTCCATCAAGGAGATGCAGAATACTACATTAAGAAATCCTAATTGCTGCCCAAAAAATAAATAAATAAATAAATAACGCAGGAGTTTTCAAACTCTTCCATACTACAGACTGCATGTTAATAGAGAGAGTATCTCATGGACCACGTACCCTCCTGATTGTGATCGCATAGCATCCCTGTGGAACTAGTTGTTTACATGAAAAAGTAATATTAGGAAAGCAATATATTTTGAGCAGTTTTTAATGTAGTCAAGCGGCTAGAAATAAATAAAAACCACTATCATATGAGCAGGCAGCTCTTCACAGACCACAGCTTGAGAACTGCTGAAGTAAAATAAACAAGGCAAAGAATTAGGAATCTTTTTGCATAGATAGATCTTATACAGCTTATTCATTCAGTTCTCAGTGCATGTATTTACTAAGTAATCATTCATCTGAAGAAGACAATAAATGCAATCAGTCTCCTTATATTACTCCTTTAAAGTACGCAAAATGCCCCCTAGAACTGAGTTAGATTTGATATTTTTTCTCAATTTTAGAATAATTCCCTTAAATATTAAAAATACGATCTGTGCATGTGTCCAAACTATTATTGTTATACTGCACTCCCTTCCTATTATGCCCTTTTTTCAGATGATAAGAATTTGATGATTCAAGAACATAAGAACAGTCATACTGGGTCAGACCAATGGTCCATCTAGCCCCGTATATTGTCTTCCAGCAGTGGGCGGAGCCAGGTGCTTCAGAAGGAATTCACAAAACAGGGCAATTTTTTCAGTGATCGATCTGTCATCCAGTCTCAGCTTCTGGCAATCAGAGGCTTAGAGACACTCAGAGCATGGGGTTGCATCTCTGACCATGTTGGCTAATAGCAATTGATAGATCTATCCTCTGTGAACTTATCTAATACTTTTTTGCACCTTTTGGCCTTCACAACAGCCCCTGGCAATGAGTTCCACAGGCTGACTGTGCACTGTGTGAAGAAGTACTTCCCTTTATGTGTTTTAAACGGACTACCTATGTGAAAGGATAAATAATATTTCCTTATTCGCTTTCTCCACACCATTCATGCTTTTTATAGACCTCTATCATATCCCCCCTTAGTCGTCTCTTTTCCCAGCTGAACGGTCCCAGACTTCTTAATCTCTCCTCAAATGGAAGCTGTTCCATACTCCTAACCATTTTTGTTGCCCTTTTATGTACTTTTTCCAATTCTAAAATATATATTTTTGAGATGGGGCGACCAGAACTGCATGGAATATTCAAGGTTTAGGCGTGCCATGGGTTTATATAGTGACATTATGATATTTACTGTTTTATTATCCTGTCCTTTTCCTAATAGTTCCTAACATTTGGTTAACTTTTTTGAACGGGGCTGCACAGGTGTTTTCAGAGAACTATCTGTGATGAGGCCAACATCTTTCTTCGGTGGTGGTAACTAATTTAGACTCCCATCATTTTGTACATAGAGTTGGGATTACATTTTCCAATATGCATTATTTTGCATTTATTAGCATTGAATTTCATCTGCCATTTTATTGCCCAGTCACCCAGTTTCGTGAGATCCCTTTGTAAAACTCTTCACAGTCAGCTTTGGACTTAACTGTCTTGAGTGATTTTGCATTGTCTGCAAACTATGCCACCTCACTGTTTATCCCTGTTTCCAGATCATTTATGAATATGTTGAACAGCACTGGTCCCAGAACAGATCCTCTTTCCATTGTGACTCTTTATTCCTACCCTAGTTCCTCAGATTTGTCACCTAAAAAGAACGGTTTAGGTGTGGGAATCTTCCTCACATCCTCTGCAGTGAATACCAGCGCAAATAATTCATTTAGCTTCTCCACAATGGCCTTGTCTTTCTTCAGTGCTCCTTTAGCACCTTATTCGTCCAGTGGTGGCCCCATTGATGATTTGGCAGACTTCTTGCTTCTGATGTAGGTACAAAAATTAACAGCAATTTTTTTTTTTTATCTTTTGCTAGTTGCTCTTCAAATTCTTTTTTGGCCTGCCTAATTATACTTTTACACTAGACTTGCCAGAGTTTATGTTCCTTTCTGTTTTTCTCAGTAGGATTTGACTTTCAATTTTTAAAGGATGCCTTTTTGCCTCTAACTGCCTCTTTTACTCTGTTGTTTAGCCATAGTGGCATTTTTTTTATTTGGGGTATAAATTTAATTTGAGCTTCTATTATGGTGTTTTTAAAAAGTTTCCATGTAGCTTGCAGGCATTTCACTCTTGTGACAGTTCCTATAAATTTCCATTTCACTTGCTTCCTCATTTTTGTGTAGTTCCCCTTTTTGAAGTTCAGTGCAACTGTGGTGGATTTCTTTGGTATCCCCCTCTCCCACCCACCAGGATGTTAAATTTAATTACATTATGGCCTCTATTGCCGAGTGGCTCCGCTATATTCATCTCTTGGGCCAGATCCAATGAACCACTTTAGGACTAAATCAAAAATTGCCTCTCTCCTTGTGGGTTCCATGACTAGCTGCTACAACAAGCTGTCATTAATGGTGTCTACAAATTTTATTTTATTTTATTTCTTCCTGAGATGACGTGTCCAGTCAATGGGGGGATAGTTGAAATCCCCCATTATTATTGAATTTTCTATTTTTGTAACCTCTGTAATCTCCTAGAGCATTTCACCATCACCATCCTGGTTGGGTGGTCAGTAGCATATTCCTACCGCTATAGTCTTATTGAAGCCTGGAATTTCTAACCATAGAAATTCTATGGTACAGCTTGATTCATTTAAGACTTTTACTATATTTGACTGTGTTCATATAGTCATTCCAATATATTTGGTACCCTGGTATTACCTTCTCCATTGATTATCATTGTTCTGCCAAGTTTCTGTGATTCCTATTATATTGACATTCTCATTTAATACCAAGCACTCAGGCTCACCCATCTTCGTACTTAGACATCTAGCATTTGTATACAAGCACTTATAAAATTTGTCAATATTTAGCTGTCTGCTTTCCTGTAATGTAATTGAATGGGACTTTCATTTGACTGTTTCTCTTCAGCTCCTACCTCTACTTTATCAACTTCTATCCTCTCCTCTTTACTAGGATATAGAGAATCCCCATTAATAAATCCTCCTCTCAGAGATGCCTCCATCCAAACCTTGTGTTCCTTCACACCTGTTGGCTTTCCCAAGCCCTTAGTTTAACTGCAACTTTAATAGGTCATTACCAGTAATTTGAGGACCGTTGTTTTAAAGTTACTGTACTGTCCAATACCAGCAGGTGGCAGAGTTCCATTTATGAACATCCAGCAGAATTGTGTGAAGACATTTGTACAGATGGCTTGTTGTTGCCAGCAAATGAATAAAATAAAATCTTTACAAAATCTGTAGTCAGCAATTCTGAGAAATATTAGAGCACTAAGCCTTTAATTCCACATCATAGAACAGGCTAAAAGTAAAAATTCTCCTTTAGAAGAAGTAATTGTAGCTGTCTTCGAATGTTTCAATTATTCAAAGTATAAAACTGCTAAATGTGCAGTGTTGCTGGGCAAAAGACTGTTGAATTATGACTAGTGGATTACTGCCAAAGTTTAAGTAAGTGGTTTCAATGTCAAATCATAAAGTTTAAATAGTCTTAGTTCCGCAAATATGAAAGCTGCAAATACCAATTTTTAATGTGTTCAGGGTCATACTGTTCTCACAGTCTAGCACTTCTTAAACCTATTAATTTCTTAATTTACTGCAGATTTTATCATGAACATTTCCTCTTTATTTCCTCTTCATTTGTAACTTTTAATTTTTCTTTATCAGGGGAAACTCCAGCTTATCATTATGGTACTCACTATTCATCTGCCATGATAGTGGCCTCGTATCTTGTCCGAATGGAGCCCTTTACACAGATATTCTTACGGTTACAGGTAAATTGTGTGTTCATTTTTCTCTTTTTCTGTCTTGTTTAAATTTGAAAATGGGTAAAAATGTGAATCATCTTGTAACTCGATTCTCACTGAGCATGGTAAAAGAAAGGAAGTGCTGTGATCGTTATTCTCTTTAGAATAGCAAAGAGATTTTATGGGCAGATGTATATGATCCTTCAGATGGAAGTCTGAACATTTTGAAAAATGTACGCAGCATGAAAATTCAACAGAGAGAAAACAGATTTTATTTAATAAAGTAATAGTTCAAATCCAACTTTGTTCATCTATTGTTAAAAGAACTCATGCATCAGTTTCCCTCATTTGGTTCTCAAGTGTTTAAAGACTAATTTGTTAAACTAGTTTGTCAGTCTAGTATTGAGAGTCAAATTAACCAAACATTAGCACAGCCTGGAATTTTCTGACAGCTTGAAAATTAATTGGGTTCACAGTGCTACATTTTAAATATTTTCTTAGCTGGAAACCATCAGGCAAGAACATTTATTTTCTTTGGGCCAGCATTTCAACCAAAAAGACTAATATTTGGAATAGGGCTAGATCTTTTTTTTTTTTTTTTTTTTTTAAACAAAAAATCCTGTAGATGTATATTTTTATGCTTCATATTTAGCATTATTGCAAAGAAAGATTATAGCAACCAGTAGAAGAAAACATAGTTTTAGACCCTTTTGTTGCAGGAGAGGTTTTTTCCTTTTTTATTATTGTATTTATTTGACTGAGATAAAACGTTACCAAATGGTTTTACTTTACAGTTTTATAGACCTTGGCTGAGTCTGCTGTGCTGAGAAATGTTCTGGTATAAAGATGCTTCTCATTTCATTCTACAGGGTGGCCACTTTGACCTGGCTGACAGAATGTTTCACAGTGTGCGTGAAGCCTGGTATTCAGCATCAAAGCACAACATGGCAGATGTAAAGGAACTCATCCCAGAATTCTTTTACCTCCCGGAGTTTCTGCTCAACTCCAATAACTTTGATCTAGGTAGGCAAAAGCTGCTGATCGCATTGTGTTATGAATGTGAAAACTGGTCCAGACATAAAACAAGTTCAGTAAAATGTATGTAACAAAGATTTATGTAACAGGGTAAGAAAATGGCAGATGGCTTACTGGAACTGAGCCTTAATTATCTTTTGATTATGGGAATATGTATTTCCCAATGCTGTGTGTTTATGAGCAATTATATAGGGAAATCTGGACAGTTCGTTTGTAACTCTTGACTTTTTCTTTTAGATGAATTAAGATGTTTTCTCAAACACCAAATACTCATTTTAACAACTCATATAAAACTGCATTTTAGAAATTAAATTGAACAATAAATTTATATTTCCAAGGGAAGCATTTTTGTTAGAACTCATACGTTCAGCAAATCCTGCTTTGGTAGGAGAATTTCTGATGACTGTTTTTCTGCCATATAATCTACCAGTCTTAAAGTAGTGTTTCAATATTCAGGCCAAATGTGTTTAAAGGACAGACATAACCTCGGGTTTGTATAATGTGTTTGTCCATTTTGATATTTAGACTTCTAGGAGTGAAGTTCTTTAAGGAAAAGTAGCTGAAAGTTTGATAGATCATTTCCACTGTTATTTATTTAACTGCAGTGAAATTTCACTGAACTGTTGGCAGATCACACCACTGAAAGATAAAATAACTGATGTGAGATAAATATTAGTTTTGCCATAGCATCATATTTTTTGTTATGAGATTAACTCTTTAGTTTTTCCAAATTCTATGCTGCAAATTCAATAACACGGATTACTAACCATCCGCATCTTTTAAAAATCAAAATCATTGGTGCAGAATATTTCCTAAGAGTTTAGAAGCTTGAACCAAGGATCTCTGACACTTTCAGACACAAGAACATAGCAATTACTGTACCTGTTTAGACATATGATTTTAGGGAAAGTTTCCTCTTAACCTTTATCGCAGGCTAGCTTATATTCTGAAACTCCCATTTCTATCCCTTTTCTATTTGTTTTTTCAACAAAATTGAAACTTCAGTGAGTAAAAGATTCAGGGTCCAGTTCTGCAAGCCTTATATATATTGAGTGGTATTTACAAGCATAATCCCATGAACTCAAGAGTGGGATTTTGTAGCACTTCTCAATGTGAATAAAGGTTGAAGAAACAGTCCTTCAAGGTTTACAGCAGAGGACACAGTATATGAATATATTCTGGTAGTTTAAAAAGTCTTCCTTATATGGAGAAAATGAATCATGGTGAGATTCTACCAGTGGGATGCCTTTTTACTGTTTGCTCTTATACCATTTCGTCTCAGGATTATTTTCCTCCATTATACAGCCTGTTGGCATATAAATCACTGAAAATGCACTGAATTCAGTAATTAGTAATTTGACACCTGCTAGTCCTCCCTTACTTAAAATCAGACAGGTTTAAACTTTCAAAAAGTGTAAAACTTTCAAAAAAGTGACCTGAAAGAAAGTCTACTAAAATGAACATCCAAAATGTCACTCCATCTGAGGAATTTATCTTCATATTCTGATATTTCTCATTTTGTATTTTTAAAACTTGTGCGTGTGTGTGTTTGAAAGGATGGAGTAGAGCTTTCTGAAGTTGTTTTTCAAAAAAAAAAACCCAGTCATTCAGTACAAGCCAAATATTCAGAAAGGATCCTGGTTGTGGTATGGCTGCAAGAGGCTGTTGCGTGGGCTGTTTCCATTATTCTACAAAGACATAATTCCTTACAAAGTATCTACCCTGTGGCACAGAACCGTTTAAATAGAAAATATAGCTATAGCAAGATGAAATTAAAGTTCTAAAAACCTCTTTATTAGGAAGGGCTAAAGACTTTGGCTTCTCTGTAGTGAAAACTATTAAGGTAACTGGACTATTATTCAAAATTCTCAGAAGGTTAGATAACCATCAAATAAATCCTCATAGCTAATAACCTATTAAACTTACTTTTAAAGGCGCATTGTTAAGGATGGGAAACTGAAATGATCTATTTTTATATATATATGCGCAAGGAACATATAATTCTGTCTCTCTACCCTGTTCCCTGAAATAACTTTAAGTGCCTTTATTTTATATTTTAAAAAATTACAACTAGTTCAAGCACTCTCACAAAACAACCCTATATAAAAAAATATATACATGATGGAGAAACATGTTTCTAGTAAGGTGACAACTTTCGGGCTTCTAAGGGGCTATAGAAACAACAGTAAAAAAAATGCTGAGAAATTTCTTGAAGCACTAACTATATAAAGCATGTGCCATTGTAACTGTAATATGATTTTTGTTTCTTCTCGTATTGAGATGCATCACTGTCTTTTTTGCTTTTAAAACTTCAATATATTTTGTAGGTTGCAAACAGAATGGTACTAAGCTTGGAGATGTGATACTTCCCCCATGGGCAAAGGGAGATCCTCGTGAATTTATTAGAGTTCATCGGGAGGTAATAAACATTTTAATAATGTAAAAAGCACAGAAAGTTTATTTGGACTTAAATACCAGTTTAGGGAGCTCAATGCATCCTTTGTCATCACTTTTCTATTCGATGTGCATCTTGGGGAGGTACCCTGTTATGCTGATGGACTAAAGAACCAATGGTCCTCCATTTGCTCTTGGTATCTGTATTGGCTGAGGCAGCTAATAAGGTGCTATTATACTGCTTTTCCTTTAAACATATCAAAAACTTTGTGTAATTTCATCCATCACAGTCAGATAATAGACTCAGTCAGTGACTATCTGCTCAGTTTAATGCATACATTTTGAATTACAGGCTTTGGAATGTGATTTTGTGAGCGCACATCTGCATGAATGGATTGACTTAATCTTTGGTTATAAACAGCAAGGCCCTGCTGCAGTAGAAGCTGTAAATGTCTTCCATCATCTCTTTTATGAGGGGCAAGTGGATATCTACAACATAAATGACCCATTAAAAGAGACAGCTACCATAGGATTCATTAATAACTTTGGGCAGATACCCAAACAGGTAAGGATGTTCTTTAACCTATTGTAACTATATGCCAGAAAATATTCAACTCCAAGCATTTCCAAACGCTTTCATATAAAAAGGCAATTCCAGTAAAAACATATATGGTATTTAAGTTTCTAATATGCATTTCTGTTCTTTGTCTGGAACTTAAGTTCAAGTTTTGTGGTTGTAAATACATTTGCAGAAATGCAGACTCAGTTACAGGTGAATCCATTCTCAAGCCGTTACATGCATCTAACATAAACTTTGGGTTTTGTCAGTAAGACTTGAGATTTCTCTCTTTTTCCTCATGCTCCAAAAGTAGAGGCAAGAGCTTATGGAGGAGCTTAAAAAAACAACAAATCATCAGAGAGCCAGTGTGTTACTGCAAAAGGGTAGTGCAGTATAAATTCTTCCCTGGCTTTTTGCTATGTGATAGAATACAGTTGCAACGTAGTGCACAGGAAGTTTAATTGTACAAGTTGTCTTGTAGCAAAATTAGGTAGGGATACATCACTTCCCTTTTTCTTTTTAACGTGGTTGCTTAGTTTTCTTTGGCATCTTCTCAGTCCCAGAAGCTGGGAATGGGCAACGGGATGGATCACTTGATGATTACCTGTTCTGTTCATTCCCTCTGGGGCACCTGGTATTGGCTACTGTCGAAGACAGGATACTGGGCTAGATGGACCTTTAGTCTGACCCAGGATGGCCATTCTTATGTTCTTCTTCTTTTGTACTGTAGCTGTTGAAAATAAATTATTAAATAATTGCTTTAAAAACATTGGTTCTGGCAGGGCTGGCATAAGTCACTAGCTAGAATTGAACTGGCAGAATTTAGAGGCAACCTTTAAAAACAAAAAGGATTGAAGCTTTGAAGGGTGGTGAAATTCTCTTTGAAAGGTCATTGTAAATTATTAAATACTTAAAAGCAAAGTTTATTGTATTTCCCTTGGATAAAGGAGTTTGGGTTTGCCAATAGGTACAATAAGTACCCCCTGAAAAGTTTCCTTTTGCTTTGTTACCATTAGGTGAGTCATTATTGATATCCGCAGGTATTTCCCATGCTTGGACTGGGGAATATACAAGTACTTTTAATACCTTCCCAAAGGTGGCAGAGGAATAGTGTAGGTTGCATCAGTCTGTCATATTTCAAAATCAGAAGTGCAGCAAACCCAACTGTCAGTATAGCAAAAATATATAGAAAACCAGTGAGGGGAAATTCCTCAATATTTTGAGTTTGGATAAGCATCCTAAAATGTGGATGCTAGTCTGGAACTTTGGATGGTCCCCACTAGACCAGGGGTGGGCAAATTTTTTGGCCTTAGGGCCATATCTGGGTATGGAAATTGTATGGCGGGCCATGAATGCTCATGGTTCTTGGCCAATGTGAGCTGCGGGGGTGGCGCTTGGAGCAGGGGCGGCGTGCGGAGCCCCTTGGCTCCCCCTACACATAGGAGCTAGAGGGGGAACATGCCACTGCTTCCGGGAGCCGCGCGGAGTCATGGCATGTGCCGAGCAGGGCAAGCCCCTGACCCCACTCCCCCCCTCAGGAGCTCGAGGGCCGGATTAAAATGTCTGAAGGGCCGGATGCGGCCCTCGTGCCATAGTTTGCCCACCCCTTCACTAGACCCCGTGCCTATCCCTCACATAATTGCCCCACTCCAGATGGGTCCTAATTGCCCTATTTTTTTCTTCTTGAAAAAATGCCTAATGAACTGCTAACCCAGTCTTTGTTCTTGAATCTTCCTCCAACATCTCTCCCTCACCTAGCTCTCATTGTTGGTTTTATATGTATTTTTGCTGTACTGACAGTGGGGCTTTTTCCTCTTATGTTTACCATCATCATGCTAGTGCTATATGTGGGACCAAAGAAGTAAGATTTAATAGATTTAGTTTAAGTCTGGTAGGAGAGAGATTTTTAAGAAGAGTCTTAAAATTTTATTGGATTTGAGGCCCTGATGTTAAGATGTCTATAATTAACAATTTATTAAATTTACAAGAAAGTACACACCGATGTGCTGCAGGGGCTGGCAGCCTCAAAAGCCCCCCAACTTCCTTGGTAAATTATCCTGGAAAGAATTACTGAACAGGTGGTGGCTGTGTAGTGACTGAAATGAAACAAAGCCAATATGAAAATAGTTTGCTCTCTCCTTTTCAGTATAATTTTAAAAGAAATTATGGCCATAAGGGAGGTTACAAGACATTTCTAAATAAAATGTTTATTATGTGAAAGTACATACAATACGTAGCATATATATAGTACCCACCATCAGAGAAATGGAGTATTTATATTGACTTTATATTTTGGTGAACATGGAGCATTTATGTCTTCACCTCTGATGGGCCATTTCCAACCACAGTCCAATTGCTTAACGTTGCTCAAGAGATCAGTGTTGACATGGAAGGTGGTAAACTTTGGAAAATTACTGACTCATCATCACACGATTGGCTGAGAACAATCATGAGGCAGAATCTGATTCTTCTGTGTCATCTGTAATCAACTCCTCCCTGCCCACTCAGACTTTTTTCTACCCATTGATTGTCTGTGTTATTCCAACAACGTGGCCTGGTGTTTGTGGGATATATTTATGTAGTTTAACTTTGAAAAAGTACCAGTTTGTAGTTCAGATTATAATAAATGTAGTAATATTCATAGATCTAAATTCATTTATCTAGCTTCCCTTCACAAAATTGCCCTCTGCTATTAGCTAGCAGTTTAGAGGTGGTCCTTAATCCAATGATACGTTGTTCCTACCCATTGAAACATGCACTTTTAAACTGGATATACCTTGGCCGACAGGGTTCAAAAGCTCAATCTTTATAGTAAGATATAGCTGCCTTACATACAAAGAACATACGTTCCAGAACACAGACTGCACTATAGAGGGAGCTGATTTTAATAACCTCAACAACAGAGAATTTTGCTCATTCATTCTGCATACTTTAAATGTAAAAATCCAACAATAGCAGTAAGTGAAAGGATGGAGAATAACTTATTTTTGCCCTGGATTTTTCAGCAGAGACTTCTGAAAACTAGATGCATTCTTCAATATCTGTTACCTGTATATTTATCATACTGATAGCAATATTATGATACTGCTGCATCAGCAGTTTGTTACAAAGCCAAAAGGAAGTTCTCTTTTTGTCTGAAATAAGAATGTAAAATCACTTTAAACAGCAACTTGGCTATTTTAATTGTTTTTTAAAAAGGAAAATCGCTCATTGCATTCTAGTTTGGGTTTGTATTTTTCTTGAATATTTAACAAAAACATTTATATAACATAAGAGGAACTTTATGTACATTTGCTAATTTATAGAATTTTTTTACAGTAAATCTGATACTGTTGGTAAACTTTAAAAGTCTTCACTGATGAGAATCTATAATCTTGTCACTAACTCGTGTTTTATTTCCTAACCCACATATTGCAGCTATTTAAAAAACCACACCCACCAAAGCGAGTTAGAAGCCGAATCAATGGAGAGGCAGTTGGAATGTCTGTCCCCCCAGGTTTCACAAGTGACAAGATCTTTTTTCATCATTTAGACAACCTGAGGCCTTCCCTTGCACCTGTAAAAGGTAAAACTCACCACAGTACTTACTCCTGGTCTCTTGCTAGAGTGTTCATAGTTCTTGCTAAATAAATGTTCCTTTTTCTGATTTTTCTTACCACTTGGGTTTCATACTCCACTAGAGCTCCAGATTTAACACTTCAATCCTCTAAGATTCCGAGAGGCCCCAATTCCACTTGCCTTAGGCCTTGTCTATGCAAGAAAGTTGTACCAATTTTAACTAAATTTAACTGTTTCATGGACAAGGCCTGAAGGGGAAAGAATGAGCCTTAAGCCACATCCTAAAAGTTAACACCTTGTGTTTAATTTCAACAAACTGTCTGAAACCATCAAGGGAAGCAAATTCCAGAGCTGAGAACCTGCTACTGAGGTGCCCCGCCTACAACCTAAAATGTTTAAATCTAGCGAGTGCCCCACGTAACCTCAGTTTTTGTGTGTTACCATGGGAGAAAAGTACTTTCTCAAGACTTCCAAGGAACATTTTGGGTACTGGCAATAGCACACAGAAGCAATAGTGTCATGTCCAGCTCATGTCTGGCTTTAATTTTTTCAACCACAAGAAGATAGTAAAATTATCAAAATAGTTAATAACTCATTTTTAAATTTAATTGGGTTCGTACTGATGTGTTCTAAAATATTCATTAATAAATTATATTTAGCACGTATATCATGTTTTCCAGCTGAAGATATTAAACACTTTACAAACATTAACTCGCTGTGAGTTAGGTAAGGGATATTATAGTGATCACTTCATTCACGATTGAAAAGCTCCACCTCTGGGGTAGAAAAGGAGCAGCTGATTAACAGAGCACAGCAACATTATACTGTCACCTAAGAGAGCAAGTGAAGAATAGCCATCTCTATTTGAAAATGCTAGGCAGGCAGACTATAATTATCAAATTTGAAATGTGGCATATGAAATTATTTGGCTGGGATTTTAGAATCAATGTTTTTGATGTACAAAAAAATATCATGTCCTCTTTAATGACCAGAAGTGTTCAGGCTCTTACTTCTATGTTTTGTCTGAAAGACCACATGATATAATATAAGCAGTGTGCGATTTCAGTTTCTATGGTGCATCATGGTATTTGTACTGTGATCAGAGGGGGCTGTCACATAATTACAAACAATATTATACAGTGAGGCTTATGTAATGGTTGTGCTTTTGTGTGTTTGCAGTAACATAAAACACATTGTTGTTTGTTATTCAGAACTCAAGGAGCCTGTGGGACAGATAGTTTGCACAGATAAAGGAATTCTGGCAGTAGAGCAAAATAAGGTTCTCATTCCACCTACCTGGAATAAAACTTTTGCTTGGGGCTATGCGGACCTCAGCTGTAGACTGGGAACCTATGAGTCGGACAAGGTTTGTGATCTGAATTTTAAGTTTTCCTGATGTTCTAGTATGTGTTCTTTACTAAAATCTAACTCTGAAAATATATTGTACATACAAGGGAAAGAATTTTGTCTGTGCTGTATTTATGCTGAAGTCTTCACCTGAAGAATGATAGGAAAATCAAGTTTACCTATTGCTACTAAAAAGTTAATTTCCATAATACAATGAACAAGAACGAACTGCAGGGTTTCTACAGTAAATCTACAGTATCCGGTGTGGCACCATCTTGTGGCAGAAATTGGCGCTGAAGGTAGTAGAATGAAAACCCAAAGGAGAGAGAGACTTTCTCCTGAGTAAACTAGGGGCCAAAAATTGAAGATCAGACTCGCTTTTTATTTAATTCTTACTCAGGCAAATTCCCATTTACGGCAAGAAGAGTAATGTAACACTCTCTTGAGAAAACTGCAACCTGCTAAGGTTAGGCAGGTGGTGAGATGCAACTGATGCTCCTGATTGGCTTAAGAATTGTACACATCCTATTTTTTTGTTTCACTTGTTTCTTTCATACTCCTATTTTGTCTTGTCTTCTAGATTGTTAGCTCACTGGGGCAGCGACGGTTATTTCTTGTACATTAATGAGTACCTAGCATAATAGGCTCGATCTGGTAGCCTTGCCTGTTAAATGATATAGATGCAGGATTTGGCCCTGGCAAGGAACCTGATCCCTAAAATCCGGGTCAGGATCCAGATTTCTTAACGTTCAGGCGCATCTGATTGGCTCTTGTTCAGGCCTGTTTCGGCCAAAAACAACCCTTTTGTGTGCTGCTGGAGAAGTGGTTAGTATTGCCTGATAATGGCTACTAGTCTGGGAATTGCAGCAGGATAGGTGGGGAGTTGAGAGCAGGAAAACAACTGTTTTAACTGCAAGCGCCAGTGCTCATTGGGAACAAATATGTAATGTTCTCACTATATGCTTTGGCATTGTTTCCAATTTAATTGCATGATAAACATTTAGTATAGATTAATCTTAAATCCTAAACAGTTGTAAATTGTGTTGTTTGTTTCTTGGCATTCAAACTATGTAAATAATTTTTTTTTAACTGAAGTTACTTGCATATATTTCTTCTGACCCAACTTTTGAGTTCAGTTATCAGTGGAAAAAGATCAGTTAAATGACAGTGACTGTGCTGAAGTTTCCTTGAAAAGACTAATGCTAACAACAACAAACTTGCAAGACTAGATGTATGCCTCCTTCACTTTCTGTATGCCTTCTTCACTTTGTCTTTATTTTTTATTTTGTAGGCAGTGATTGTTTATGAATGTTTGTCAGAATGGGGACAGATTCTGTGTGCAATCTGTCCAAACCCCAAACTGGTCATCACTGGAGGAATAAGCACGGTGGTTTGTGTGTGGGAGATGGGCACCTCCAAAGAAAAAGCTAAAACACTCACTCTGAAACAGGTAAAAAATAAATAAATAAAATCATGTTCCAAGGTCAGAGGAAGAAGGGAGGGGACTCAGTGGCTCCACATTGCAGTAGAACTTCCAACTGAACAGATTACCATTCTAGAGTCACTGATTAAAACCACTCTGGAGCTGAAACAGTAGCTTGCTTTAAAAAGAACCCCAAGCAAAAAGTGTTTTTGGGGGGGTGAAAATATGAAGGTATTTTGTCACTGGAAAGTGTTCCTGTGGGCGGGGAGAGAACACTTTTCTGAAATACTGCATGGTGTGTAATCACCAATTTTTTAACCTATTTGCACAAATAGCATCCAGCAACTTGCAAAATTCACAGATAGACTCTCCAATACCACTTGAATTGTCAGACCCCTTTTACTGAAATCTTTTACTCCTTCTCCTCAAAATTTGACATTTTCTACTTAACTGAAAATAATGGTTTTAGGGCAAAAACCTGGTAGTGCTGTGTTGGGGGAGCAGGGTGTATTTGCTTAGAAAAGTTTTATGATGTTTCTTGCTTTGTTGCCTCAGTACATTGCTTTTTGGATAACATACTTAGACTAAGCCAACTATCTCTAAGTTAGCATAAAATCTCCTGCACCACTGAATCAACTCCCAAGTGTTGTACAAATGGTATTTCATAGTTCTAGGTAACTCATCTTTATAACCAGGAGTGTTTCATGAGGTACAATTTAACTAACTTGTGAGAACAAATACACAAGTTAGTTAAAATAACTTTCATTTGCTACTAGAGTATGGTGTGTAACACTCATTATCCAAAGCCATAGCCTGAGTGGCCATTTTACTACTTTGGTGATGACTGTGGTACACCAACTCCTAGCAGTGCACAGCTGGGATCCCTACAGGAAAAGATCATATTTCCTCTAGTCTCTGCTGCTTCAGGCTGGGCAATCTAGAGCACTAGAAAAGCTACCTTTTAAGTTAACTAAAAACCTGAATCAAGAGCTGTTCTTGGGCTCTTGTTTGGATAACAGTAAGATGTAAAGGCAGGAGTGTTTTCAGAGGAGAAAATTACTCTTCTGATCTTCCCCTGCTTCCATTTTGCCAGCTGCTTTTTCAGTCACAGTTTATGGCCCAAAGTTCCTTTTTAACTAATTTTCTATTATAATAATTAAATAGGGAGCTATCTAATATTCACAGTTGAGCTATATTATAGGAAATTTTAAATGGCCACTGGAACATACACTGATACTGAAAATAGACAGCTGAGATCCTGGTATGGGCTTGGAGGAAGCAGAAGGGGTCAAACTTTTTTAAAATAATAAAACGAGGGGAGAGAAATGTGTTTAACTTTCCCTGGAGTTTTCTTGTGTGTGTCTGTTAGGAACTGTGTTTCATTGTGGAAGGCTATTTCACAAAACCTCTATAAACTGAATAGGGTGTGCGTTTGTTTTTTAAATGAATGAGCTCATACTGTGTATATGTCATATATGTATGTGCAATCAACTGCGCCCTGTTGAGTATTACTAGATTATTGGTGCAGTTCTCAGGTGAACCACACCCTCAAGGTGTGTGCTAGTAGCCTAATAATGTGTCTTGTTATGAGTCTGTACTAAAGGCAATTATGCAAGAAACTGAATAAAATAGTCAGAATGTTATGGTTGACAATTTGCAGTATACTGTAAAACCCTTCTTTTTTAAATACTCCTATTATCTGAAATCCATTTATATCTTAAACATGTATCATTTGCTTTTTGAAAGTCCCAGTGTATCTAAATAAATTCTCCATTCCATTTGTATGAATTGATGTACTGTAGTGAATTCCTGTGCTTAAAATATATACTCTGTGCTGCGCCTCATAGATTCCAAAGCCATCTAGTCTGACCTCCTGTTTAACACAGGCCATAGAAATTCCCCAAAATAATCCCTAGAGCAGATCTTTTAGAAAAACATCCAATCTTGATTTTTAAATTGTCAGTGATTTTTGTTTGGTTTTGTTCTTAGGCATTGCTTGGTCATACTGATACTGTCACATGCTCAACAGCATCACTAGCTTATCACATAATTGTGAGTGGATCACGTGACCGTACCTGCATCATATGGGATTTGAACAAATTATCATTTCTAACACAGCTCCGAGGTCACAGGGCTCCAGTTTCAGCACTTTGTATAAATGAATTAACGGTAAGAACCAATACACTGCATGATGTATGTTCAGAAACTTAAACATTTGTATCATAACTAAGACTTTCCTAAACTGTTTTTCTGACAAGATAACAAAAGGCTTTTTCATGCAGGTCAATCCAATTTCTTTTTTAATTGATTTTATTTGAATGTGTGCACACAAGAGTTCCAAAACATGTACATATCTACAGCATTGTTGATTTAAGTCCTTTTTATACTGTTACATATTTTAAGCAGAACCATATATTGTTCAAACAAAAGGAAAGCATAAAACTCTTCAGTGGCTTTGGGGATATTTGTACAACTTACTCCCAAAAGCCATGTAACTGGCTGCTTCCAAACCACCTAATGAAATTTGGACCCTAGTGAAAATGTGAAATGCTTGTTGAGCAGTGTAGTCCAAAAGAGGAATATTCGTGCAGTGAAGGGAGTCTATTCAATCATAAAGAAAGGGCAACATATCATAAAATCCTATAGTATTGAAATAGCAACTACCATGACCTATCCCTCTGCATGATGTAGTAGTGAAGATTGCTCTGTTATAAGCATCAACCCTGAGATACTAAGGGCCTGTCTTCACTGCAGTGTTAGCTTGGGGTATAACTCGAGTGTTGCTCCTAACCTGATTCCTGTCCCCACACACACAGCTTTAGTTGGAGTTTAGTGCTAGGGTAACGCAAGGTAACTTAGAGTGAAAACAAGCCTGAACTCCTTTTTAAGCAAGATAACAAGTAAGGGTTAATGTAGTATAAAGCTGCAAGCCAGAAAAGGAAGCTCCATAGGTTGGGACATGTAAAACTAGACTGGACAAGGTACTGAACATGTACTGATGTGAATAGTCCTGTCATGAAAGATGTTGGGCTCGAGATCAAATCAACTTACTACATTACCTACATATCATAGGTCTCCGTGAGGTTTGTATTTCTCTGACATAGGTTTTCAAAAATGGATGCCCTAAAGTTAGGCTCCCTAAGCCTGTATTTAAGTACCTAAATCAGAGGTCTGCTGGGTGCTCAACACTTCAGAAAATCAGGATACCTCTTCAAATGTCTAAATATGGATTAGGAGTCTAAACTTTAAGCACCCATTAAAAAAAAATCTTATCCTATGTTTCTGCTCAAATGAAGTATCTTTGTAAATGCCCAAAATCCCGCTTGAAATTTAAAGGATTTGGGTTTTGTTCTCTTTGTCAGGGTGATATTGTGTCATGTGCTGGCACTTACATCCATGTGTGGAGTATTAATGGAAACCCTGTTGTGAGCGTGAACACTTTCACTGGGCGGAGCCAGCAAATCCTATGCTGCTGCGTGTCTGAGATGAACGAGTGGGATACACAGAACGTCATAGTGACAGGACATTCAGACGGAGTGGTCCGAGTAAGTAGCAGGAGTCTCTGCTTAGGTACTCGCACTAGGGGTCGTCCAGGGATTTAAAATAACATTGAAGTTGCAGAGAAAGTATAGATGTAAACTGCAGAGAGACACAGCCCTTTCTGGACTGACAGTCTGTAGCACGCTGGTTTTTTTTCCTTCTGCTTTTTGATGCGTGTGTGGTGACGTGATAATTGACAGCTATCAGTGTCTGTGTTTTTAAATTTTAACTCCTTTCCAGTCTGTTTTGGTTACTGCTGAACTACTTTTCTGCCTGAAGACTAAGGAGCTCATTCCCTAATTTTTTTTGCAAGACTTCAGTGGGCCAGTTTTTCTTGCAGAAGGAGAGAGCTAGTAGCAGCTCTGTATCTCCACTTGCAACACTCCTGTTTTGTTGCAATCCCTAAGCAGAGACTTGCTCATGTCAAATTGCCATAGGTGGTGACTTTTTCATGAAAACTGGGCTGATGCTGCAGAATTCATTCATTTGCGATCCAGGTTTGATTTCCAAAGGTGGGAACCCATTGTGGTACCTACCCCCTAAAAAGTGGATTTATAGTGTAAATGGTGATGGGCAATGTGGATAGTCTGCTCTTATACTGTGACTTAATTCATAAAGTATTTTATAGGCAGCCTATAAAGATATAAATGTTTTATCTTATGCTTCTCTTCCTCTGTCTCCCCCTCCCACACCAAAGTTCTGGCGGATGGAATTTTTGCAAGTACCTGAAACACCAGCTCCCGAGCCTGTGGAGATCCTGGAAATGCAAGAGGATTGTCCAGAAGCACAAATAGGTGTTTTGCTTTTGTTTTGTTTAATTGTCTCAGTACTTCGGTAAAATACTATAGCTGTAAAACACAGGAATGGTGATACACATTTTAGACCATGGTACAGCACACATTTTGTGTCTACTAATAGAGAGAGGACTTGATTCTCCTTTCACACCTGTGTAATTCCATTGACTTCAATGGTTACTCCTGTTTTATACATGGGATAATACAGGGGTGGCCAACCTGAGCCTGAGAAGGAGCCATAACTTACCAATGTACATTTCCAAAGAGCCACAGTAATAGGTCAGCAGCCCCCCCATCAGCTGCCACCCTATCCCTCCCCACACTGCCCGATCAGCTGTTTTGTGGCATGCAGGAGGCTCTGGGGGGGAGGGGGAGGAGCAAGGGCACAGCAGGCTCAGGGGAGGGGGCAGGAAGAGGTGGAGTGGGGGCAGAGCCAGGGGTTGGAAAGTTGGCGCCTGTAGCTCCAGCCCCAGAGTCGGTGCCTATACAAGGAACCGCATATTAACCTCTGAAGAGCCACATGTGGCCATCCTGGGTTAATATAAAAAATCCAGCTCATATTATCTGATCCCTTTGTGCAGTTTCCACTGTTAACGGTGGATGTATTAAAAAAACCCAATAACAGTTAATCATTTCCTTCCCTATAAACAGGAACATAAGATACCTGAGCCAAAACCTATTCATAGAGCATACTTTTTTTTTAAGAAAGCAGAGTTACACTACTGGGAGCAGATACTATTCTTGTCTTCACAAATAATTCAGTGCACACTAACTATGGCCATTTTCTTGATGGCTATCTTTTCATCTTCATATTCAAAATAAATGTTAGATTAAGATGTCTTGTGAGATCAAATGTAAGTACCCCCTGCGTAAAAGTAACTAAAGTCTCTAACTGTAGGTACTCTAAGGGACATTTGAATAAATCTGAATTTAAAGTAATTGTCAGGGTTGTTTATTAAACTGAACTTTTCACCTGCCAGGACTTTATCATATCCACATGCATTTTCCATTAACCCCTCACCCTAATTATACAACAGTGCCTAGCATTCACTGTAAAAAATGCTACAAACATAGCCCGTTGAAATAAGAGTAGGCAGCTGGGAGCTTAGACATGGGGTTTTTTTAATACTGATTTTAAAACTTTAGTTCACCTTTAATAGTCATTCTAATCTCGGTAGTTCTGTATCATGCCAGCTGTAAACTACTGAAATTATCGCTCCTGTTTCTTTTTCCGTCAAGCATTATGTGGTATGTACATGTAAAATAATGAATTTTTTAAATACAGGATTTAGAACTGTAAAATTCAGGGTTGGGGTGGTGCATGTTCCGGTAAGTGGTTGCTGCTTTTATGCTACAATGATAGGATGGGAAAATAAATTCTTATCACACACAAGAGACTCACAAAAGAGTCATAAAGGATGATGATGATGATACTGAAAGAGCAATGTCTTCCCTGACACAGCCTGCAGCCTCAGTTTGGCTGAATTAGATTTGGAAGAGTGTAACTAAGTTTTAGATCTTGGGGTAGAAATCCAGGGAAAGAGATGAGTGGAATTTTCAAAATCACTGAAGTGATTTAGTAGCACAAATACCATTGGAAGTCAATTAAGCATTTTTGAAAATCTGATCCAGTATCTCTCGAGAAATGGTATTTCCAGGCAATTAGCAGAGTGTAGGTAATCTTGTAGTTTTATGGGGTGAATATTCAGTGGGACACAGATTAGCTGTATGATAGCCACTGATATGGGTCACATATAGCTAGAACCCTGCACTGCTTTGATGATATACCTGTCTGTGATGACCTCAGTTACACCCACTAGGTTCTTCTGTAGATGTTGCAGCAATGCAACTTTATAAAAGAATGAGATCTAACTACTTCTGTTGTGCTAACTTCTTCTATTCTCTTGTGCCATATAAAATAGGGCAGGAAGCCCAAGATGAGGACAGCAGTGACTCTGAAGCAGATGATCAGTGTATCAGTCAGGACACTAAACCACGGGAGAGCCAGAGTCAACCAAACAGCACCAGCCACAGGCCTGTACCATCATCATCCAGGGCGACAGCAGCATGGTCAGCAGACAGTGGCTCCGATGACTCAAGACGTTGGTCAGACCAGCTCAGCTTGGATGAGAAAGATGGCTTTATCTTTGTGAACTATTCTGAGGGGCAAACTAAAGTGCATCCCCATGCTCAGGTTAACCACCCAAACCCAAACCATGTAGAAGTACGGCACTACAGCAAACTTAAACCAGGTACATGAAATGAGAATCACATTCTCCCTTATTTAACTCTGTGTTGTAAACAATGCGCCTTAAGGCTGTATGCTTCTGTTCCTGCTGCATTAGGCACTCTGAGTTAAAGCATGAAAGTTTTGCAGACAGAAGCCCTGAATTTTCTTTTCTGGTTAGTTAGTCATAACTCAAAAATTGACAGTAAAGGGTGTCACTTGTAGTACATTAAGGTGCATGTTATTTCAGCTCTTCATGCAAAGCAGTGTTTCCCAAATTTTTGAAGACTTGAGTCCATCTTACAGAAAAAGTGAAATCAGTCATGGCTCTGCAGCCCTGCCCTGTGGTGCTAAAAGCCTACCTGGGTATTTTAATTCATACCTCCTCTGTGTCAGTGTCCTTTCTTTGGCTAGACCTTTGCATCTCCTCCTCTCCCTTTGGGAAACACTGGTGTAGAGCTTCATAATAGGATAAGTCCTCTCCTTTCTTATGTGCAGTGAAACAGATTAAAATGTTGACAAAGTATCATCAGTCAGGCATAGACCTGTATTGGAGACATGCTGCCCGGGGGGCCACTCCAGGAAGATTGTTCCTTCTCCCTACCCACATACTCTCATGGGGATAGGATACAATCTGGTGTGTGATGACAAAGCAATAGCGAGAGGACTGTTCTTTTTTCCTGCCCACTTCTAGGATACAGATGGGAGCGTCAGTTAGTATTTAGAAGCAAACTAACTATGCACACAGCATTTGATCGCAAAGACAACGCACATCCAGCAGAGATCACAGCACTAGGCATCTCAAAGTGAGTAACCCAAACACTGTTGCTTAAGATGGTTTTTCAAAATGAATGAGTTTGGGTGGGTGGATTGGGGGGGGGGCCTACATTCTGTTACTCTTTAAGATACAGTGAAAACCTGACAGAAGAGCACCATTTAGAACTGGTTTATTCCAGTACTGGAATAAAAAGCACATCGCTGAAAACCGGATTCATTATAACTAATACAGCTTGTAGTTATGCCCTCTCATAATTGTATTCCCCAGTAAGACCAGGCTAATTTGTGTTTGCCATCTCTGTTGGTCTCAGTTTAATATTTGGTATGAACAAGTCATTGACATGTACAGCACATAGGTGATGAGATTGTAACGGTGAACAAACCTGGTATGATGTGGCTAGAATGTCCATTCCTGTTCTTGCAGGGACCATAGCAGGATTCTAGTAGGCGATGGTCGAGGAAGAGTGTTCAGCTGGTCTGTGAGTGATCAACCTGGCCGGTCTGCAGCTGACCATTGGGTGAAAGATGAGGGAGGAGACAGCTGTTCGGGCTGTTCAGTCCGATTTTCTCTCACGGAAAGACGTCACCATTGCAGAAACTGTGGACAACTCTTCTGTCAGAAGTAAGCAGTCATTCGTTTTCCTTGTACAAAGCACCCTAGCAGGAGAGTGTTAAAAAGTGAAAATGTAGGTTTCTTAATAAAAAAAAAAAATTATGAAAACACTACCTGTGTCACAATTTTAATGGAAATAGTTGGAAAAAAACAGGGCCCATCCGTCTTTTTTAAATCATTAATGCAGCAGCAGCTTGATTAAAAATTGAACTAGCAACTTTAAATCCCACTTGTTTTATGGAAAAGCACACAAGCTGTATTTTCTTCAACTAGAATTACTATCTTAACTCCATATATGGAGCACTTAAGCCATGCATTGGAATATGATTAACAATACGTTTCTAAAACAGTCACAAATTGATGCAACCCTTGGAAATGGACACAGCTTATATCTATACAAAGACTGTTCGGACTAGTCCTTATTAAAACTATTCTTGTAGTCTCTAAGGTGCCACAAGTACTCCTGTTATTTTTGAGGATACAGACTAACACGGCTGCTACTCTGAAACCTATTCTTGTAGTGGTTTTGTACAGTCACTGCACAAACAAAGGTCCAGGTGTTCTATTCCCAATGCAATTGTGCTATATTTTTTAAGCTAGTTTCCTCTCCTCCTCCCGCCCCCCAGCTTGTCTTTGGTCCCTGCTGTGACTAACTGTAAGATATTTTAGGACTATAAATAAGAGGGTGTGGTTAGGGGAAGAACACTTACAATTTTATTTTCCTCTTTCAGGTGCAGTCGATTTCAATCTGAAATCAAGCGTTTGAAAATCTCATCACCAGTGAGAGTCTGTCAGACCTGTTACTACAACCTGCAACATGAGAGGGGTTTTGAGGAGGGGCCTAGAAATTAATGAGGCTTTGACACAAACTAAAGACTCTGCAGGATCCCAATTCAGCCCCACAGTAACTCACTGAATTAATTACAGAATCGTGCAGTGAATTTCGAAGGGATTAGAATATTGTCCGTTTACACTTATCTTTGTACTGTGTTAAGTACTGAAAGAAAAAGGGATCATTGATTTCATTTATGTTGATTGAAATTATACAGCTAGCAAATAAATAGTCAAATGGGCAGCAAGCACCAGAAAGACAGGATTGGTAGTCACAAATACAGTAAAACTTTCAGTACCCAAATCTCCCTATTAACATGGCTATCAAGAGAAAAATCCTCATTTACTAACCATCTGTTCTTGTGGAGGTAGACATCCTTATTTGGGGGTGGGGAGAGGCTTTTTAGAAGATAGTTGTAAATCTGCCTTCTTCACAAGCAACTGTGTATAATGTAAATAGGTATAATGGCCTTTTTATCTAAATATGAACTTAACTGCCTGTTACATGGGACTTCAGCCTAACCACTATACTTTGTGTGGCATCTTTATTCATCTATCAACTTAAATATGAATGTTTAAAAAAACTCAAATGGCATTATTTGTATTTTTGTTTAAAATTCAGTCTCTGCATGTTTGTTCTTTCAGTTGCCCGCAATATCCTAATTTAAACAAGGCTATTTGTAGAAATGACATGGATTTTTTTTTTAAAGGAAAACTTTTTGGGGGAATAGGACTTGCAATATTTTATTCCAATTGTAAAATAACTAGGAACTAAGTTATACACTCTGTAGTTGCATTTTATACCTATCTATTTACCACCTCATTGTTCATATTTAATAAGGCCTCTTTTATACATACATTACAGCTGCTGTTTTGTTCAGTACTTATTATAGTTAAGCAGCTGAATCATGCAATGCAAGAACCAGCTTTTACCTTCTTAAATCGAAATTGGCTTGCATGTAACTCAAAATTAACTTCTCTTGCATAAAATTTAGTCTCTCTTTCTTTGGCACCTTTGTTCTACTGAACATAATCCTTGCTCAATAACTGGATAATATTAATATCAGAACTGTTTTTAAGTCTTCACCATTCAGTGACAAGACAGTGAGTGATAGTTTTCCATTAAGTTTTAATATGAATTTAATTACAGTATTTTTAATCAGTAATTTATTTTGCACCACATATGGGACAGACACTGGCATCCACAGTGAGTAGAACAGTTGCAGAAGACAGGCCCACAAATCATACTTTGTTTGTTTTTTTTAAATGTATGTATATATTTTGTAAATGGGTGATAAAACTGGTCTAGATTTAGGTATATTCACAAACAGAGAATACTTTTAAATAATGGTGAGAATATGACCCAAGTCAACAAGAAACGGGCCAAACTTGCATCAGTGGATATGCCATGAGTGATGTAATTGGAACAATGGAATTACCTTAATTTCTGTGGGAGTGACAGCATAATCTGGCCTACAATATATATAGCTAAATCAAACACAAACCTTAAATTGCACCATTGAAAATATTAGAACCTCTACGATGGTATGAGATTTCCCAAAAGATAGTCATGTGTTAACTGAAGCACCTGGCTTTTGTTGATTTGTGTTATTTTACTATTTACCCTGGAACACATTTATGCACTGAAAGTTAAATAGGTATTTTGATACATGTTTGTTAAGTATGTGATGGACTGTAACAATTAGATAAAATTCCTGTTTTGGTATGTATACTAGGTCCCCAAGAGAACAAAAAGGCTTTTTTTAGAGCTCTTCCACACTATTGAGTGAGTAAATGCAGGTTTAGTTAGATCAGTTGAGCCAGTAGCTGCCTTGCATGGCCAGTTTGACAAATTTATCTTTAAGAAAAAAAAATGCTTTTGGTACAGAGAGCCTACATTTCTGTATTAATACTTCTATGATGCTTTGATGCTATAATCCAGATTATGGGTTAATAACCTGTACATTGTCTACTTTAAAACCCTTAAATGCACCTGAGTCCACTGAAATCTTTTCCCCTTGTTTCCAACTTGGTTTTGTATGGGCTGAGATCTCACTATCTTAGTTCCAAATTAATTTTTACAGCTAACACAATAAACCCTTGGAAACACAGAGCTTTTCTCCTAGAAAGGGTGATTGAAGTAAACTAAATATTAAATGCCACTAAAATAAAAGCTGCCTATAGAACTCGTGCTGGGTTAAGACTGCAGGACTTTCACTGAAACCATTAACTGTGTTCAACTATAGATGCTTTGTACCAGTGTTGTTCTACTTTTTACAGTTGGCACTGCACTAAAAAGCTACCCTTCTCCCCCACCCCCCCCGCATCCTGTATTATTAATCTTAATTTACATTTAGTAAATCAATAAAACCCACTCTGCAGGCTTAATTCCTGTCCTGCACTGTATAGCAAACTCTTCCAAAACAACTTCTTGCATTTAGGAGGTGCAGTACAAACACCAGCTCATCATATTTCCTCTGGTGCTCTGGGTAACTGTTTTGTTCAATTGGGGATAGTCTCTTCTTTTTAGCTTCTAATGCACATACCTACTTTGTTTCTCCAAACAGATTTGTTTTCCCTATAAAAGTTTGTTGGAGCAAAAACACATAAGTACACTAACATTAGCAGTCTATATTCTCTGCGAGTACCTCACCTGTCTTCTCGGGCCTTGTTCTTTGTAGTATACTTATTAATTCATGTACTCTAACACTTGTATGTAGTGTGCAACTGTAATGTCATGCTTATGAAGATGAGTTTGGCTGCCTCCAGCCCACATTCAATAGCAAAACACTTTAGATAAGTTATTTTGCACTTTCTTATGTATAAAATTGGTAGAAAATTATTTTTGCTTTGTATCATTTAAAGACTCCTTTTGTTTCAGTAAATGAACTGTGTACAAAATATTTATGCAGTTAAAACTGTTTTTAGAAAGTATTTTTAATTTCAGCAAGTTTGGTTACTTGTTGCATGACTATTAACACAGCTGACTTTTTGTGTCAGTGCAATGTATATTTTTTTGTCCTGTTATTAACTTGTAAGCCCTAGTAAATGGCAACTTATTTGTACAGCAACAGGAGTAAATTGAAGATAACCGGCTAAGACTGGAGTGTGGAATTTTGTACTATATTGCAGAATCCAATATCTGTTTTTTTTTTGGTGGTTATGTAAAAGGCCTGAAGAATTACTATCTAGTGTGCAATCTGTGATATCTGAATGTTCATTGTATATTTGTCTCCAATGCAAAAAGGTAGAGTAACACAATTACAATACATGATTAAATGCAATAGTTCAGGTACTTAAGTATTTTTTTCATTTCAAATAAATACCTGCTATTTACCACCAAAAGGCTGGTTTGCATTTATCTTGAAAGAATTTGAATAAGGAAGCAATGGTTGCAGTTGAACTGACCACATATTAGGAGTACCAGTCCTATTTGAACTTTTTTCCAAATGTGAGTACGGTAATTCGTAAAACAAAATACAAGGGTTTTCTATTCTAACATTTATAAGTGTCATCATAAGCCTTGAAACCTAGAGGATTGGCCATGATGGGAACAATAGTATCTCACCCTAATGTAGGGAAAACTGAGAAGGGAATGACTATGCTTGGTTCCTTAAGGAATATCAAATTTGAATTTAACCTCCTTCCCCAAGCAACATTCAACCTTAGCTTGTGAGAGAGTGCTGAAATTCTAAGACAACTTTGGGAATTTCCCCCCCTCCCCCAACAATTATATCAGTAACAGTTTGCTGGAGAGCGAGCCCATGTTTCACCAACCTTGATATTGTTTTTCCCCCCTTAATTAGTCACATGCTAGCCCTTAAAACTTGCTTGCAGGATTAAGTGTGCCAAATAGCTGGCTGACTCCAACACACATGCACTGATGCCAGAACTGGTACAGTGAATGATTGATCTTGAGGAGAGGAATAGAAAATTTCTTACCGGTAATGGTATCTCCCCCAGTTCTGCACTTCTGGCTGCTCGCCGTGAGCTGCAGCTTTGGAACTGTATCGGTGTTTTGGCCATATCCCTTCTGCTCCTGCTTGCCACCAGACAAGTTATTCCAAAGCTATAAAACTTGCATATCATGAACAACAAATATAGAGATAATTCTGTACATTAGACCAAGACAGATGCTAACAATCCCACTTCATTATCTGATCTTTGACTCATGAGCTACCTAGGATGGGTAGAACTGTGGGAGATGCTGCTAGCAGAAAGGAAGTTACCAGTAGAAATGTTCGGTTCTGCAGCCCAGCATCTCCCACAATTCTGGACCTCTGGAAAGCAGCAGCCACTGAACAGATGTAGGGAGAATTATGAAGAAAAAAAATGTTTGTAGGAAGTTAAAGTATCCCCACTCTATCTGCTTGCTCATTTCTGGGCCAGTGTTTTATGAAGATGATGGCAGCTTTGCAAATTTCCATCCATGAGGTTGTTACAAAATCCAGATACACACTCCCTTCTCCACTAAGTGCCATCAGACAGAGGAGCTGCGTTTGCCCTTTGTGAATGGTGTAAGTAAGATGCAGTCAATTAGTGGCATAAGCAACTTTTAATAGCTTTGCCAGGGATTCTGTTTTTACATTACACTTGTCCAAAATTGGACGTACTCCCACATACTTCCAAGTAGTCATTCACTTACATGAAAATCTTCTGGTCTGGCCAGCTTGAATTTATTTGATCACTACCTCCTCCTGTCACTCAAATTCCACAGCCGAGTCACCTTTCCAGTGGCAAGGGGCCGAGACAATGTAAACTTGACTGTATTCCCAGACCGGAGGAAGAGCTCTGTGTAAGCTTATTTCTCTCACCAACAGATGTTGGTCCAATAAAATGTATTCTCACCCAACTTTTTCTATAGTCAGTTGCCCTTTTTAAGTGGGTCAGAAAACTGCAGTTAAAGAAAATTTGATTAACATCCATCCTTGAGCACTCATGGTTTTATAATCTAAAATTCTTTTAGCTTGAACTGACTACCTTTTAAGTTGGTGCGCCTTTAAAACATTCCTTTTATCTTGTCTTAACTTGAGATTGCTCCCCTTTTATGAAGGTTTTTAGAATCCAGTCAAAATCAGTCAAGCTTCACCAGCTATTGGAACATTTTTTTAATTGATGTTTGTGGTGTGTTAACATCTATAAAAATGAAAAAACAATGTGCACTGGTTTGCTAGCTATACACTTAACACATAAGCTTAGCAATGCAGCATCCATGGGTCTCATCTGAAATTGCAACGAAGTTAACACTCAGAAAGGAGGACGCATTTGATATAGAAGGGACATTAAACTGAGATGCTTGAGAGTATCTAAGGGTAGGTCTACACTTACCCGGTAGTTCGGCAGCTGGCGATCGAACTTCTGGGTTCGACTTATCGCGTCTCGTCTGGACGCGATAAGTCGAACCCGGAAGTGCTCGCCGTCGACTGCGGTACTCCTGCTTGGCGAGAGGAGTACCGTGGAGTCGACGGGGGAGCCTGCCTGCCGCGTGTGGACCGAGGTAAGTTCGAACTAAGGTACTCGAACTTCAGCTACGTTACTCACGTAGCTGAAGTTGCGTACCTTAGTTCGAACTGGGGGGTTAGTGTAGACCTGGCCTAATATCAATTTTACATAGAGGAGATGGGTTTTGAAAATAACCTCACCCCCATCTTTTGCAAAAACTAAATCTTAGTAAAAGCTGGACAAAAGATTTGTCCATCACAAGGTTTTGTTTAATCCTAATTCAATCAACTGGTAAATATCACCCTATTTCACCTAAGAAACGCGCACAAAATATGCTATTGACAGCAGGACAACTTGTTACTGAACTAGTATTTTTGAAAGTAACTCCTCTTGTCAATCACTAAGAATGCACACAACTTCCATGTGTTCAGTAGTGAGTCAAACAGTTGGCTCAAGAGCATTCAGAGATAACACTATTTAGGGAAACACATTCCTTGTTACTCAACCAAGAGAAGTTAGTTACATACCCAATTTCATAAGCTACAGCGAGTGACTGACCCAACACAATTTTGAATCCCTTCAGCTTGCTACATTGCTACAGAAATCCACTTAGAATGTATTTTTAAAAGAAAAAAAGTAAACAGTGTCTGTAATAAGTTACAGCCTAAATCATCACTCCTCCATACACTGAAAAATGACTCAGTGGTAGTTCCTTCTGTCTTCTCCCATTCCACCAGAAGACAATAGGGACAACTGGCATCCTGGATTCCCTCTTTTTTGAAAGCAAGGAGGCAAAGAATTTGAGAATACTCTCCCTATATAAGGCCCAGTCATTCCCCCTTCCCTTTCCAGTTGAATATTTCCAAAGCAGAGGGAGGCCAAGACAGTGGTGTAGGAAGGAAGACTATAACAAAGAATTACTGGTAAGTTATTCTGCACTTGTCATATACATCCCTTTTCTCCTATAGTGTGAAAAAACAGTAGGAAGAACTGGCAGCTGCAGCAAATAATGCCATAGATGAAGGCTTACCTTAATATGCATCCTGTAGTGCCCTGCAAGCAAGAGATGTCCTGTGAAGATAGACTGTTCAGCTGATAGTGCTTGAGTGTATGTGAGGAAGACCACATGGCAGCCCAGCCTTAACCACTTCAGCAGATGCTTCCATCCTCACTGGCCAGGAAGTAGTTGCCACTGTAAGAATGCCCTCCCCGGCCCCGCCACCAAAAAAAATAATAATAAAAATTCAAGGGACCAGGTTAATTGGCCTGAACACAAGTTAGACAGATACATTCGTTAGTTCATCCAATTACAGAAACCTAAGAAGCTGTTTTTCCCATGTGATGACCATCAGAACAGAAAGAGCTGCTTAATTTGAACTCCTGACAAGACCGACTTTGTGACTCACTGAAAGAATGCAGCCTTCAAAGAATGCAGTTGCCATGCCAGCCCTCTGTAGATGGGCTACAGAGCAACAGGCTGGCTGAGGTATAAAACACTCCAGAGGACTCTGAGTACCTTTCCCAGACCTGAAGAAGAGCTCTGTGTAGCTTGAAAGCTTGTCTCTCTCACCAACAGAAGTTGGTCCAATAAAAGATATTACCTCACCCATCTTGTGCCTCTCATCCTGGAACCAACATGGCTACAACACTGCATACAATTGTTCCTACTCTCTCCACATAGGCTAGGAGAAAAGGGAGATATGGGCTTTGCACTGCAACGTTCAGCCAGTAGCATATTCCTCCCTCCCAGTGCATAGGAGCAGCACTTGGAATTTGTTTGGGCCACACTTGTTTTTGCCTTATAGCTGAGCAGTTCAGAGAGACTTTGTGCCCAGCTGGCAGTGCCAATTCTGAGAGTAGAGATTGTTAGAAGTGGGGAGAATCAGGAACACTGGAAGCAGAGCACAAAGGATGTTCTCATCAAGTGGGCCATGTTGCCAACAGAAATCTCCTCCAAATGTCTCACTATAGTGCGGTAGAGCCCAAAAGGGAAACATTTTTACTGCAAGGAGTCAAGTAACTGCAGTGCAAATAAGTCCATTGTCTATCGTTTTCATCAGCCATGAATGGCTGCAATAGCATTATAGGACCATTTATCATCTGCAAGAATATATCAGAAACATCTTATTTTCAAAAACAAGTGTAGAAGTTACACTGCATATTACATTCTTACACCACTTTTTCTTAACGGTACAAATTTGCTCAGGATCACAAGACTCCCATCAGCAAGAAATCATCCCACTCTTAGCACACTTTATGTCCCTCAAGAGAGGGGCTGGTCAGGGGCAATGGGGGAGGCTTTGGAGGGGTGGAAGGGATGGTTGGTCCCAGAGCGAGGGGCCATCCGGGGCAATCGGACATGGCATGGGGGTGGTCAGTCCCCAGAGTGAGGGGCCAGGCAGGGGGAATGAAGCCCGGATCCCTACCTCTCTGCTGGAGCTGGGATAGGAGCCACTTCCTCTTTCCTTTGCTCTTCTCTTCCCGCCCTCTGATGGCAGCTTGGGTTACTACGCCTGACCGGACACTGTCAGGTCCCTCCACAGCTGATGCCTCCCTCCCCCACCCAGAGGTATGCAATTAACATGTTAATTTTGTTTTCAGTTAATCGCAGGCATTAATTAAGATTAATTGACAGCCCTACTTTTAACAATAGAAAGGTGCATTTTTAAGAGATTGTCAGCCAAAATGTGTTTGCTATAGAGGAAAAAATGGCAAAAGTCAGATCATAGAAGATTTCTGTCCCAGCTTTATTTTCCCAATCCTAGCTTTAATAAGAGATTCAAACAATTAAAACATACATAATATGATAATACCATTTACAGTATATACATTGTTTCTATATTTGTTTTTCTGAACAAGATAATTACAACAGCCTTGCCCAACAGAACTGCAAAGTGAAGAGAAATCACTGGTGTAAAATTTAGACTTTCCAATTCAAGCTGTATGCCTATATTAATAGAACTAATACATAAGAAACGTGAGGGTGAGCAGAGGGGGCACATTGAACAGCGAGAGGAAATATTTATGGCATTTCACAAGTTAAAAATTAAGGACCTAATCCTGCAAAGATTTACATCAGGGCCTATCAGAGTAAACGATAACAAATCTACAACAGTAGATTAAGTGGTTAACCATTAATGCTTCTGAAAATTATTTGGTTGTAACTTTGTCCTTTTTACAGTGAAAATAAAGATTCATCGACTTCAAGTGATACACTGTATTCAATGCTACAATATATTCTACTTACTTAATATACATCCTATAAAAATTACACTAAAAAGAGTTCAAACATTTCATTTATGTTAAAATTAAATATTATAATCTCGTATCTATAGGATAAATTTATACCCAACTCCAGTAAGGCTGTGTTTCTTATTGGAAGAATCTACCAAGATACCATTACCTAACTAAAGCCTTATTTCAATGTTTATGGATGATTTCTGTCACCCTTTCCTGCTTCAACAAACGCTACTTCCTTTCAATATTTTTTAGAACTGCTTACTAGCATCTTTCCATAGCTCATAATTTTGGCTGTGCTATGTTTTAACCTTCAGGTTGCGTTGCATTTTGTTTTCAAGTTAAAGAGTCCTACATGTGCTTAGTTTCAGTATTATTATTATTATTTATTATTATTAAAAAACAAACAAAAAATTGGGAGTCGGGAAGCACAGCTAATCACTACTGGAAGACAATTTGCATTGTGATTTTAAAGCTGATTTCTTGCTCTAGAAGATTTTTTTTGACAGAAGTACTGTACTTTTACAGTAGAATATAAAAATGTAATACTAATTTGTTCCCTCAGCTATTTAGTGTTGACATTACCACTGAATGGAAACTTTATTTTGGAATTAGAACGAACATCTCTCTTTTATAACAGTATATAAGACTATTTTACTATTTACAGATTATATACAGATTACCCTGGCCTAAATGCAATTAGTATATAATCCTGAAACAGAATATACGGTGGTCTCAGATTCTATTCTAATGTAAACAAAAACTTTGAATTCTACAAGGCTTGTTAACATCTCTATTTGCTTTCTCTATTGTTTTTTCAAGTAGCACCAAGCAATTTTAAGATTTTCATTTTTAACCCCTCACAAAAATAATATAGTCAGAGTGCAGAAGCTTATTTACATTAGGATTGGGGAAATTAAATTTCATCAAGTTAGAGTCTCTAGTATACCAAAAGAAACTTTCTGGCATTCATGTGCTTTCGTACATTATGGGAAGAAAATAGTTTCCATTTGTTCCCAAAAAAAAAGTATTTTTATTTCTACTAAGATTTTACTACATGATAAAAAGGATATTATGTAAAATGAAAATAGCTAACATTAACCATTTTACAGTGTCAACTGTTTTCACACATACTTAATTAAGTCTACTGAAAGAGCAGCTATCTATAAAGTATATATTTCTCAACTGAATCCTTACATTGTTACCCAAACTTACTTGAGAAGCTAGAGTTACTCAACTGTTGATAACAGATGGCAGAAGAACCATTCACCATCTCCACCTGGAACTTTGTGCATCTGGTCAGTCAGATAACAGTGACTGCTTTCAGGGGAATAATAATAAAAATATTAATAAGTAAGCACTTATAGTGCACTTTTCATCCAAGGATCTCGAAGTGCTTTATAAAGGAGGGAAATATCCCCATTTTACAGATGAAAAAAAATCGAGGCACAAGAAATAAGGCTAGAATGAGCTCACTTCAGACAGTGACCGATCAACAATCCTAGATTCACATCCCAATGATGTCCATTTGCTGGACTGGAGAACCCTATCTGTTAGTTAATCTCCACTCTAGTTCTGGATGCATTAATTTGTTTTTGTAATCCAGAAGGATTCTTCCAAAAGAGGAGACTACTGCTCAGGCACCTCAACAGTAAAGGTGCCTTTAATCTTGCAAGGATCCACTGACTTCATTAGAGAATTTTTTTCAAAGCCATTAACTAGAAACTTGGTTAACCTTAGCCATTTTCAGTAAAACAATAATGGTACAAATCCAGCAGTAACCCTGATATATTCTATTCTAAATTCCAGCCTCAACTTTCTGAGCAACTCTCAAGGCATACTATTTTCTGGCAAGTGATGTAATCAATTGCACAGTACATAAAACATCACCACTTTACTGCAGTTTGGTTATTCTTCAATAACCATTTGAGACTAAGTATGACAGAATTATTGCTAAGATATATAGTACTATAAAACTTGCATTAAAAGCAACAACTGTACTGATAAGCTACATTAAAAGTTGCACAGTGCCAGTACAGTCTTAACATTTCCTCAGTTTAGTTATTGTGATATAAAACTGCTGAAAACGAATAGTTATTTTAAAAACTATTTAACCTGTCAGGCTGGATACCGAAGGAGCGCTCACACCATCAACTTCAGAAACTAAAACACATGTTAAATAAACAGTTATTTTACAAGCAAACTTAAATTTTATATGTCTTATTAAATATTCACAGTAGTTTCAGGAAACATTCATGTCTTCAAAACTACTATCTACTTCTTGTTCAACCACGATTACTATGCAAAGTTGTATCTTGTTTTTTTCAGTGCTTTTCTGGCAGGTTGTTTTTTTTTGTTTGTTTTTGTTTGTTAAGTCCACCATTCAGTCCAACTTTCCCCTCAGTGATGGCTGAAGGATTCCTTTTTCAATTAGATGAGATTTCAGGGTTTGGTATACATTTAATTGCTGTTCTGGCTGAAGTACCAACAGTTGTTGCAGTAATTTGCTGGGATTTGGACCCCTGCCAATGAAATTTAAGGGAAAAAAATTTAATTCAATAAAAGCTCTAAACCTACCATATAGAAGTGTCATCTTTTGTTTTTCTCCCTACGGTATAAATGCAGTGTCTGCTTTTTGAGAGGTTTTTCTAGGGTAATGATCTCTCCAGAACATGTGTGTTATCTGGTGAGCATAATTGAAACCTGCTTTCTCCGACTGTATCTGTTGAATAAAATGTAATAAGATGTCTTAACTGGGTAAGCCACAAATGTAATATGCATAAAGGCTGCTGCTGGTCGTGGTGAGAATGTGACCGATTCCAAAATTGCTTGCTTTGACTTTCTCACCCTATGTACCTTCCAGGATATTCATGCTAACAAGCTACATGCCGAAGAATGAGCCAAGTGATGTAAGATGAGTGTCGGAGTGATGCCTGTTGCATGTCTTTTGACCACTGGGAAAGGATCTTGAAACAAGAAATCCAAGGGCAGAGAGAACCTTTCTGCTGCAAGTCTCAGCCTAAACATGTTACAAAAACCTCAAATGGTGTTTTGTACATCAATTATAGGAAAACAGACATTTCTGATTATGGCCCTCCGATAGGTGTTTGGTAGGGCATGTCTCTTGTGACTTTTTCCTAAACATAGTTAGATCATGTTTCAGTGACCAAGAAACAAATCACAAGTATACTCGACTATGCTTGCTGATTGCTGACATGATTACAAGATGTTCCTTTTTCACAAGCATAATTCTCAGCAGTTAAAAATAGGCAGAAAACAGCATTTTTCATGGTGTAATGCCTGATCCTTTGTAACAAAACCTGAAGCCTCCTTTCTCATTACTTGCCACTGAGATTAAGTTCTTGCTAGCGAGGGGTCACTTTCTGCAGACCATTTTGACAAAGCCGTTTTCTGCTCTGTACCTGTTGTTGGATAAGCTGTATACTACCCAAATAAATGGGCACTAGGCTAGGCATGGTAGAGGACAATACGTTCATAAAGTTTCTTTAATAGGACACTTTCCAATTCTAGAATTGGAAAGAATCAATCCATAACTCTATTTTCAGGAAATTTCAAGTGTAATTTAAAATATTTTAAATGTATTTATGACAAAGGGTGACAGACATGCATCAGCCACCTATAGTTAAGTCCACACATTTGCGTATTCTTAACTTATGAACAAATACCCAATGTACACATGCATACTGGATATTGTGAGCATAAGTGAGATGCATACAACTACACACCCCTAAATTTGAAAGTCTATCCCCAACCATCTTAAGAACTACAGTGAAAGAAGCTGCCCTGTAATACAGTTGTTATTCTAAAAGCATCCCCTTCAAAGTTGCTGTGGCTGAGAGATAATTTGGCAATGTTTCTAATAAGTGAGATGTCCTAATTAACAATATTTAAAAAAAAAAAATCTGAACCAGGAAGTTAGAAGTCAGATAACTGAAAATGAAGAAGTTTGATAGTTTCTTCTATTTACCTGAAGCCTACAGATTCTCCCCAAGCCACAGAAACTATAAAGGGAATGACAGCAGAACTGCCACTGCTCCAATTACCACAAATAAAAATCAGAATTTAGAGGGGTAATTTCAGATTCATTTTCTTTATATTCAGTTGGGTACATACTCTTACTTTTTCGTTAACTAGTAGTAAAAGAGGAGGATAACATAGCCTGTTGCAAGACCTCTAGAAATTTCATGAGATTTAACAATGGCTCCAATATTCAAGAGATCCCTCTGATCAAACGTAACTGCATAAATCGTGTTTAAAGCTAACCTTCACTGTACCAGCAGAACAGAACTACATGTAATGGAAGAAAGTTGGCTAGATCTCTATATTGACTATATGTATTTATATATGCAAAAAAATACCTTATGAAACTGGTGATATACACATGAACAAAAGTAGCCATCAAGTACTGACAATCAAAGCGATCCATTATTCCGCCATGGCCAGGAATAGTGTCTGCAAAATCCTTTAAGGAAAAAAATGCAGTAGTATAAATGTTCATGTACAATACCTCACTAATCTATTGTTTGTATTACATCAGTGCCTAATTGAGATATAGGCCCCATCATGCTGTACCAACTGAACCGACATATTACCAACACTCTACCAACACATAGTGACAGTCTCTGTCCTAAAGAATTTACCATCCAAACAGGCAAGACAGACAAAGGGCAGGAGGAAGAGGACGGAAACAAAGAGGTGAAGTGACTTGCCCAAGTTCACACAAGAGGTCTGTGGCAGAACTGGGAACAAATTAGGCACTGAACTGCTAGACCAGGACCATCTACCTCTACTCATCGTCCTATTTTGTGCCAAGCCTTCTAATCTTTAAGTATCATCTTCTAGCATCTTGTCTGTATAGGTTCTAATACCTCCCACAGTTGAATACTTTTATCTCCTTTTTCTACCGGAGTGGCAGCTGCTGAAGCATTTATTTTGCATAAAAACATCTTTCCACAAGATGCTCCCTGAATGTTAAAATGGAAAAGGCATCCTGTGATCCAAGGGTCCATATTACTGTTTATTTTACTTCAGCTTTGCAAATCCCCCATATGTTTCATTGATTTCCAAATGTCCTTAATTAAAAAGAATGTTGTGTCTTTATAAATTCATGTGGTATAAGCAATCACTCTCTGGATAAGCATTGTATTCAAACACTATTTTTAATTTTACAAAAGAAAATCTGAAATGGAAGCAGTGCTCAAAAGGACATGCAAACTTTATTGTAGATATAATCAATGATACATTCTAGCAAATTGTCAGCACGTATTCATGTATATTACCATCCATATAAATATTTATGTATAACACAATTTCTTACCTCATTATATAAACAAATATAATGAAGTAACTCGCAAAAGGTAAACAGATACCAAAATGTGTGCACAATGAATCCAGAAAGTGCTAAGATTTGCCAGCATGGAAATCATAGTGCATCTTGAAAACGTATGAAGTTTAAGAACATTATTTGCCAATGCATACTCTGCAACATATCTCTGATTAAGAAGAATACTGTTTCAGAGGCTAATGGTAGCTTGTTATCACATCATGCTGGTTTAGTAGAAAACAAGTGTGTCTAGATCATTATACTCTGAAGTCATCTAATTAAAATTCTAGGAAGTGGCTCCAACAAAGTCTTCATAGGTTTTTTAAAAATCTACAAAAATCTGTACACACCTTGATTTTGAAAGCTCTTTTGAATCCACTAGCAAAAAAGCCTCCAAATGGCCCAATTAAAGATGCAAATGTTGACAAAGCAATGCTGTGCATCTGGAATGGGTACATATTCACTGTTTCCTGCAAGAAGACAACTATTAGCAATAGTATACATTAATTTACAATTATTCCAGATACTCAAGGCCAAACAATATAACATTCAACATAAAGACCTTAACATTATTTTACTAACAGAGAAAATACATTTTGTTGCAAAGCCAACGTGATTCACAGAAAATTTCCAACTTTGCTATTATAAAAGGTACTTGCCTTCATTGCATAGGGGGAAATAGACATGCTATAGAACACACCAATACATATTTTATCTAATGTGAAAAGAATTCCCTGCTCAGTATTACTGAAGTATTTTAATATTTATCTTAGATATAACAAGGGATTTGTCAAATATAACACTTCCCCTTCCCTACCCAATTCTACAGATTCTTTAAACTGATTTGTATCTCCATTTATCAGAAAGAAAGAAAGAAATCTATGGTTAATCATCCTAGTATATAAGATGCAGCTCCAATACCTTCTCAATCTCAGCTCTTTCCAGTTTCCTTCTTTCCTAATGTCTCTTCCTCTTACTGGAAAGGAAAAAAAGATCTTGCCTACTAGCCTTCAAACTTCCGGAAAGAATAACTCTTGCCAGTGTTTGAAAGCCCTCTAATAACCCAGTGTCTCCCTTCCAGGTAACTCACTATCATATTTATGCCTCTCAAATGCTTTGCTGGTGACAGTATGGAGGACTCATGCAACAATCATTCCAGCAGGAGGGGAATGATTACCTCCTTAAGCTCCAGGTCCCAGAAGCAGCCATGTACTTTATGCCTTTTGATAGCTCTAGAAAATTACAAAGTAGCTACTGCAAGAACTCTCCTAGCTGGTGAGATTTCCATTCTCACCAGCCATGAATTCTATAGAGAAAGAAAATGTATTCTTCCCTCTTATATTTTGCACTCAAACTTGTTATATTATACTCATTTCGTTGACTGATTTCATGCATACTTTTTTTAATTGAGCTTCTGGTCTGTTAGATACGTCAGACAGGAAAGTTGTTCTATTATCAGCAGAGATTCCTAGTCTACAGACTTCCATTCTTACCTCAAGATTAAGAGACTGCTGGGATATTCTGTAACAACTTAATATCCTAAATGTGCCTCTCTCCTGCAGTCCTCTATGATCACAGTCATGGCACCCAGTCCTTCAGAGAAGAGAGCTCGTGATGACCTATTTAAATACCAGAGAATTCCTGACCTCCTAATCGGTGTCTATACGGATTATGGCCTAGCATTCCTAAATTGTATATTCCCAGTTTGTATCACAGCCACCAGTCTCCTGGTTTGGGGGCTCACAGGAGACTGCTTCAACGCAGAGGTTTTTGGTCGGGACAAAACAATATCTAAAACATCAACCTGATTGAATGACAGGAAGTCCTTTAGATTTTGACTCTTTTGGAAGTCCATTCTGTTGCAGAAGTATGCAATTAACAACTGTGATTGGGTTTGTGTTGAATATTAATAATCAGGAAAACACCAACAGTGGTGAGAGATCATCCAGTTTGGTTTCTGAGCAAAACCCCTCTTGCTTTGGCAGTGGGCAGCATGATGCCTGCAGGGAAGGACAACTGGGTACAAAATTTTAAAACCAGATAAATGGAGTTCATGCCTTTATGACTGTGTTCAACAGGACATGTGAGACATTAAAGCCCTCTCCATCAACTGACTTGCAAGAGCTTTGACAAAACTGACTTAGTACCGTGTTTGGAGCTATAGCCGCTTGTCAATGCAAACATATAGTTTCCTATTGGACCACTGCAGGATTGGGTTACATTCCCTCTTTCTTTACTGAAAGGTCAAATGAACTGGGCAGAAACCATTCTGGCTTCCTTCCATGAATGTACAGAATCTGGCAGCAAGGGTACATCTAAGACCACATCCCTTCATAGAGGGCAGATTCCCCTTTATGAATCTGGGCCAATTCTATAACTCTTTAGACAGAGTAACATACATAAGTGGGGTTCTCTTGAGGTGGACTGTTGAACAAACTGCTTCTGTGACACATGCCAGATTATTCCCATGGGTGGCACTGTGCAGAAGCTAGGTGTCCTCCTCTAGGGAATTCTCAAGAAACTGAAAACAAATTCCCTTAGCCATCTCTCTAGTCAGGGGCCTCAGCTTGCACACTAAGGTTAGATTTCACCCTTATATTGCTCTTAAGGGCCAAGCTTTTATTTTATGAAGGTTTGCAATTCATTAAGTAGTCCTTCAAGGAGATTTATTTTAGGCCTCAAAGCGATGATATATTCCCCCACTTTGAGTTTATTGGAATGAGTCCTTTTATCCCCTTAAATTTTGTTTTTTAAAAGCCATAATCATGGTTTAAGTGATATGAGAACTACTGTGGCAGCTTTAGCTATAATTCCTCTGTCTTCCATTTTTGGAAGATGATTGGACATTCATCCAAAAGTTAATACTCTCATCTGAAACAATCTGTGGTTTGTAGTTAGATCAGGGGTGGGTAAACTTTTTGACCTGAGGGCCACATCTGGTTTCCGAAATTGTATGGAGGGCCGGTTAGTGGAGGCTGTGCCTCCCCAAACAGCCAGGCGTGGCGTAGCGTGGCATGGCCCGGCCCCGCCCCCTATCCGAACCCTCCCCTCCTCCCCCCCCCCGCTTCTTGCCCCCTGATGGCCCCTGAACCCCCCGCCCCTGACTGTCCCCCGGCCACCCCATCCAACCCCCCCTCTCCTTCCAGACTGCCCCCCGGAACCCCTACCCCCATTCAACTACCCTGTTCCCCGGCCTCTGACCGCCCCAACACTTAGCCACACCCCCGCCCCGACTACCCCCCAAACTCCTCTGCCCTCTATCCAACCCCCCCGCTCCCTGCCCCCTTACCGCGCTGCCTGGAGCACCGGTGGCTGACAGCGTTACAGCTGCGCCGCCCAGAGCACCAGGACAGGCAGCCGCGCTGCCCGGCTGGAGCCAGCCACACCGCCCAGAGCATTGCGCTGGTGGCACAGTGAGCTGAGGCTGCAGGGAGGGGAAACAGCAGGGGACGGGACAGGAGCTAGCCTCCCGGGCCAGGAGCTCAGGGGCCGGGCAGGAGGGTCCCACGGGCCGGATGTGGCCCGTAGTTTGCCCACCTCTGAGTTAGATTCTTCCCATCTTGTTTCCACGGTGTTTTAATTTATTAGATGTTAAGGAACTTTCAAATTTTTACAATGCCAGGACAAAAGATTACCGAAGTGCAATTTACATCACGAAAACCAGATGCCATGAAGAGTATGGTTTATGTTCCAAGGACTATACTGAAGAAGAAAACATCAAGGTGGGGGATTTTTGCTACCAATAAAAGGATATTCCACAAAAAGAACTGCAGCTTTCCTGGCAGAAATGTGTATTAAAGGCAGAGACTTGGCTATTCTTCACACATTCTATCTTGTAGCATACACTGAACCTGCTCTCTGTTTAAAATGCTCCATTTGACAGGTAAGGGTTGATACGACAACGTATAGGTAAGCTCAGTGCTTTGTTAGCGCTTCCTTTACCAGTTCAGCATAAGGAATTTGAGGATGGGGAAGAGGAGGTGACGTACAACAAGAGAAAATTACTTACCAGTAATTCTGTTTTTGTCATAGTCTTCTCCTCTTCCCCTCGAAGGAGGGGAGTGATGGACTGTTCTATTTTGTTTCTGTTTGGTTGCTTTGGAATTTTCTGATTGAAGGAAAGGGAATGGAGCTGCGCTTTTTATACTGGATTGACTGACAATCTGCTGTTTCCTTATAGGTGGAGGTACAACAGCTCACTCCAAAGAATCTGTAGGATGGGCGTGAGGAGGGAAGGAGATCACTAAGTCACACAGAGTTACCAGTCAGTAATTTTCCCTTATTCTACACAGAATTAAGGATTTCAAACATCTTGTGTGTGCTTGACTTGGACAGGAGGGTGATGTCCAGCCTAACACATGTTGCGCACATGTTGGATAAATGCCGTAACTGTTTCCTTTTCAATCTCTTTCCCAAACAAAATGTGCCAAACTTTTTGGAGTTTTAACTCAAGTTCTAATGGGCCTAAGAATCAGGCCTTAACTCTTAAAGTAAAACTTTGTGTACAATTCATCACAAGACAGAACGGCTGACTTGCAGAAATAAACTTTGTTAATGACACCAGATTGCTCTCTCACAATATATTTTGGTTATAAAATCAAAGTCTTCCATTTCCATGAGATGTACAGCATGAGTTGTGAGAGTGCAAGATCCCCCACACAACTCCACCAAATATGCCTCAATTACGTTCTGGAGTGACACCCTCCACCGACCCATGGGTGACACTACTTCCTTCTACATATTCATTCAATCCCTGGCTTTTGAGACAAACTAGGTCACCTTTAACAATAATATTTAATGTACAAAAGTAGGCAAATAAAAATTCAATTTTAACGGAAGTTTTTTTTTTCCTTACCCTTCCCAACACATCCTGCAGAAATGGGGGTACAGAGTAGTTCTGTATCTGGAAGAGCTCTGACGGTGCACACTCTGTAACAAATCTGTTTGTTTCACTATTGTATTCCACTGGACATACAAAATACTGATACTGAGCCAAAAGGTAGGCAAACTGAAACGCAAATCAAGAGAGTTATGATGTATTTATTTCTTGCTGAAGTCACACTTGATAGTATTGCTTTCATATGGTTGATGTATGGTTGACAGTAGTTAAAAAGTATTTGGTTACAAAATGGTTCCAAAGTGGATAGAACATCCCTTCTGAGATTGGGGACTCCTCACTAAGCCGGCTAAGATGGACATTCAGCACATTACTAAAATATCACTAACTTTTGTTATTTTTTTTTTAGATCCCCTGAGGTCATGCCAGCTGATTGTTTCCTTACTACAACCAACAATACATCAGGAGACGCTGATAATGACTATGTGTTGTTTCTTACACTTCACCTTTAAATGAAATCTTGATTTTAAGAAACAAAGCACATCTACAATTTTTTTGATTTTGTGATTTTCACAAGCCTCTGTTATAAGTTATATACGTTAACTACAATCTATAGTTATTTTATTTCATGCATACCATAAATTTAAGCTAGCTGTCTAAACGCATGGATACTGTATCAAGAAAGATGGCATTTTTAAATCAAACAAATGTAAATCACTGTCATTTTATTGAGTGTGAAGAAGGCCATTAATAGATTTCAATTACAAAATAAGTGTATATTTATTCTCACCAGAACTATAACATTTATAACGGATACAAACTCTTACCAAGAATAGGAAACAATATGTAATCTGGCAGATATGGTTAGTACAAAAAAGTTTAGCGTTTCCGCAACCATTTACTGTAGTTAGAAAATGATATATGCTTTGCAATTACTTATCAGTGGTGGAATGAATTCTCTTGATAACAAGCGATCACCACTTCTATACACCATAATAGCAGATTGACAACTGAAACAATGCTGCTGTCAAATTTAAGAATCACAAGTTAAAGATTGAAACTAGAAAAGGAAAATCCTGCAGCTACTTACAATAAATCCAAATGCAACAGTGGAAAAGAAACCTCCAATGAACCCTTCCCAGGTCTTTTTAGGAGACAGCTAATCACAAAAAGAGAAGGAGTTGATATAATTAACAATTTATATCATGATACTTTTGTTGCACAACCACCAGAATTAAACACTTAGGGCTTGGCTTTCGAAGTATACATGCACTACTGAGTGCAGACATTTCCATGCAAATAACTGTCTATGTGGGCATACGTGTAGGTAAGTGAACAAGCACATCACAGAATGACTTCTACAGTTAAGGTTGCCCAGCACTGACCCTGTTTTCAGTCGCTTACAATTTTGACAAAAATTAAACCATTTGGGCTGAAATTTTCCATGCCAGAATTTTGCCTCAGGCTGAATTTTTTTTCTTTTTTGGTAAGCTTCAGCTAAAACAGTTCAGCCATTTCCAAGAACAAGATAGGCAGTACATGCCCTTTCAAGCAAAGAAAGATCAGCTGGGAAAACAAAAGAAGGCTTCTCATAAGAACATAAGAATGGCCATACTGGGTCAGACCAAAGGTCCATCCAGCCCAGTATCCTGTCTACCGACAGTGGCCAATGCCAGGTGCCCCAGAGGGAGTGAACCTAACAGATAATGATCAAGTGGTCTCTCTCCTGCTGTCCATCACCACCCTCTGACAAACAGAGGCTAGGGACACCATTCCTTACCCATCCTGGCTAATAGCCATTAATGGACTTAACCTCCATGAATTTATCCAGTTCTCTTTTAAACCCTGTTATAGTCCTAGCCTTCACAACCTCCTCAGGCAAGGAGTTCCACAGGTTGACTGTGCGCTGTGTGAAGAAGAACTTCCTTTATTTGTTTTAAACCTGCTGCCCATTAATTTCATTTGGTGGCTCCTAGTTCTTATATTATGGGAACAAGTAAATAACTTTTCCTTATTCACCTTCTCCATACCACTCATGATTTTATATACCTCTATCATATCCCCCCTTAGTCTCCTCTATTCCAAGCTGAAAAGTCCTAGCCTCTTTAATCTCTCCTCATATGGGACCCGTTCCAAACCCCTAATCATTTTAGTTGCCCTTCTCTGAACCTTTTCTAATGCCAGTATATCTTTTTTGAGATGAGGAGACCACATCTGTACGCAGTGTTCAAGATGTGGGCGTACCATGGATTTATATAAGGGCAATAAGATCTTCTCAGTGTTATTCTCTATCCCTTTTTGAATGATTCCAAACATCCTTTTTGCGTTTTTGACTGACGCTGCACACTGCATGAACATCTTCAGAGAACTATCCACGATGACCCCAAGATCTCTTTTCCGATTAGTTGTACCTCAGGGCAGGTAATCATACATGCTACACTGAGCGCAATAAACAAGATAGCCCCCACTCTGCTGCTGGGCTTCTGCCTGCATTCTCTCCTACAGCTACCTAGGTTAATGATAGGGGGTTTGTTTAAATCAAACAGTTTTGATTACAGTTTAGTCTAAAGGTTTTAAAGAATGGCAAGTGTACCTTGCCCCCTTCCCATTCGAAACTCCCTATTATAAGCTTTATAAAGCCCTGGCCTTCCTGATAGCCCCGCCCCCTGACTAAGGCTCAGCCAATGAACAGAGGCTTCTAGATTTCAGCCCTTGTTTAGAAGCTCACAGCTTCCAACTGCTGGCCACAGCATACGGTCCTTCAAACAAACACACATAGACAGACAAACACAAGTAAACCCCAAACACAAACACACAGACAGCCACTTACCCCAAATGACTGCTATCCTAGCTAACTGGAATATGAAGAACTACCTTATCTTCCCTGCACCAGTAGAACAATCACCTAAAATTACACATTTGGTCATGTGATTCAAGTACACAACTCCTCAAGTAGATTGTATCAAGACAGTTACATAAAGCTCTATAGAGATCTAACAGCTCAGCTCCTTAACACAAGGAGAAACCTTTAGGAAGACCGACTAATAAGGTCTGTCATTTTCTAACCATCAGTTCCTTTCCATAAGCCCTAACTGTACAGGTTTAATTATAAAAACCCAAGCTCATGAGAGGGTTGAGCTAAGACTGCTATATGCAAAATATTATATTCAAAAAGCAATGGTTTCATCTAATTAAATCACCACTTCCCTAAAGAAGAGAGTTCCTGTTAACTTAGTTCCATAAGAATGTCACCAAGCACAATTTGGGGAATCTGACTATCGACTAAAAAACAAAACAAAACAAAAACACTGAAGAATAAAGAACTAGATAACAGCAAAATCTTTTTTTGCAAACGAGTAAAATACCAAAGATTTATTACCAAGAGAAAAAAATGTGTTTATGTTTGTGAAGATCTTGAACAAATCATGCTTGACCCCTTGATTACTCTGCTAAGGAGATATATAGTCTAGGTGTTTTCCTAATTGCTTTTGTTCTCTGCAAATAGAACGCCATCACCTGTCAGACTTCAAAACAGTGGAGCCTTTTCTCCTCACCAGAAGCATGATGTTTTGGAAAAAATACCAGTAAGTGGATGATTTGATTTATGTGAAACTCATAAATTACTTAAGGGATGAATTTTGGGTAGCGGCGAAGAGAGACCTTCTCTTTAATAAAAAGTGGTATGCGGCGGATCTGCCATGAGTGCTCCCAACTTGCTCACCCTTCTGGCTGATGTGATAGGGACTAGGAAGGCAACTTTCATTGAGAGGTGGGACATGAAACAGGTGGCTATTCGTTCAAAAGGAAATCTAGTAAGGACTGAAAGGACAACATTAAGATCCAATTGTGGTGTTAGTTTTCTGTTGTTGGATGAGTGAAGGTAGTATGGCCCTCAACCTGAGAAGGTAAGGCAGTGATTGCTGCGAGATGGACCCTAGCTGATGGATAGGCCCAATGTCTTGAGGGTGAATAGATGTCTAAAATGACAGGAAACCCAATGGCTTTTGGAGATAACTGATGCTGTTGTGACCAAGAGGAGAAACATTTCCATTTGGCCAAATAGTATCTCCTGATACAATCCTTCCTGCTTTGGAAGAGAATGTATTGGACCGCCACCAACATGAGCACTCTACATCTGATGCCCATCCAAATACCAGGCCATGAATAGCAGAGGGCCCAGGTTGGGGTTACTGGTTTCACCATTGTGTTGCATCAGTCGATCTGGAAATGGCTGGATGCTGATGGGAGGAAGGGTTGAGATCTTCAGGAGGTTCAAAAAGCAATACAGTCTCGGCCAGTTGGGCACAATGAAGAGAATCCAAGCCTGCAAATTTTTCACAGAACTCGTGGTATTAGTGGGATGAGAGGAAAGGCAAATCTGAGGTGGCCCATCCAAAGTAGCAGAAAGGTGTAGCTTTTTGAGCCTGGCCCAGAGCTGCTCTGGAGCAGTACGGGGTATTTTTCTTGTTTGCCTGTGCGGCAATGAGGTCCCAAGATGGCACTCCTCACAGGGTGGAGATCTCATTCCGCACAAAATATCTCCCATTTGTGATCTATGGGAAAAAAGCCTACATCTGGCCACACTATGGACTACGTTTTAAAAAAGCATAACGTCTATACATTAAAATGAGTATTCAGTCTGGCAAAATACTAGAGAAATTTTATTCCATAAGTTTTGAATGAACCTTGGAATGTCTGTGTGAAAACCAAGGTTAGATTGTTGCAAGTCTGCTATACTAGTAATTCCAGGACAGTTGTATCTACTTATTTACAATAAATTAAAAAAAAGAGTAGAAAATTGTTATGATAATACCTTAATTAATGGAGTTCTCCCAAAGAAGAATCCAAAAATGTAAGCAGTAATATCATTGCAGATAACACTTGAGATTGGAACCAGAAACCTAAGGAATAAAATAGAAAGATTTCAGGGGGGAAATACTGACCTAAAACTGAAAGACCACATAGAATATTCATTGTTTAAACCCCAAAATGGTACTATTCTCTTGCTTTATTCAGCAAGCACTGACAACATGTAGTAAGTTTCTAGTTAAGCCAACCTGCTTGGTTTTGCAAATTCCAGAAGTTTAGCTACACCTATTTTAGCTTCTATTCAACAAAGCAAGCAAGACCTACCAAAGTATTTAGAGATAGCACCTTTGACTTGAGTACTGAATTTGCACATCAGCTGGAAGACTTTTGTATCATAACAGATTTGAATATCGGTACTACACGTAACAAAAACAGAAACAAACAGGAACAGAGTCACAAGATAATGACACGATCACATCAAGCCAAGCAACTTCCTTATTAAAAAAAAAAAAAAAAAATCTAAGGACAGCTATAATTTTTTTTTTTTTTTTTTTTTAAAGGTCTCCTTTCTGTCCCCGCAATAATAGAATACTTGTAATAGATTATGGCAGATGCTATATACTACATTCTCCAGTGAGTTCTCTCCCTACTTTCTCCTGTAGGTCTATTAGTCTTCCTTTACTCCTTTTGAAAGTTAAAATACACATTGACACAATAGTGGGCACTTCTGCAGACAGACATAAAACATGACTATTTCAGTAGTAACTGGAACTCACCAACAAAAGCTGTAATAGGCAGAAAAGGAATCAGGCTGAACTTTGACAGAATCACTTAATTATAAGTAATAGGCTTACTCAGAAAAATCATGGAAATATAGGGCTTCAAGGGACCTCAAGAGGTCATCTAGTCCAGCCTCCTGCACTGAGGCAGAACCAAGTATACCTAGATCATCTCTGAGACGTCTGTCTAGCCTGTTCTTGAAAACCTCCAATAATGGGGATTTCACAACCTCCCTTAGAAGCATTGGAATAGGCTTTCTAGGGAGGCTGTGGAATATCCCAAAACACTGGTTCATACAAGAAGTTTTAAAACTTGTTAAGGGATTTGTTATGCAAGTGCACTCAAATTTGGGGTTTTTTTGTTGTTTTTTTCCAACTGCATCTTTCATCTGTAATCAATCCCACAATTACTGCAATTTTGTGTGTACTGTGAAAGTAAAAAGCAATTCATGCAAGGCAGTGCACTTTGAAGCCCACAGATGAGCTCCTGCGTGCTTGCTTAGTCTTTCACAACTGAAGATGTAGCCCAAAATTCAATCTGTGTTCAGCAGAGTGAAAGGATATTCCCTACCTTTAGTAAGCAATTTAGTTTGCAGTAGTAAAGTTTAATTACACCATTGTAGTTTAACACCAGCACAGAAGTGAGTAGGGATTTATTTGATCCTCAGATGGCCCAACCAGTTTCACTTAAAATTTAAATAGAAAATAGAAGTATTTTGACTCTTGATAATTGGAACTACTTATATATGAAATTAAGTATTTAAAAAAAGAAGAACTGATAAAACACAAAAGCATAATTTACTATAAAGCTTGACTTGTTCACATGACCACTGTGTACCAAAAAATGGAAATACTTTTTGGTTATTTTAGCTCAACTTCATGTACAACAAAACAAAGTCTGACAAGTAATACAAGATGAGCTTGTTTGTGTACTAAAGTTATCCTTGCCGGACACTTAACAATTTAGTATTTTTACTGAAAATCATTCTGGCACAATTGTCAAAGAAGATTGGGAATAAAGGATTGCTTTAGGAGGGTTTTCTATACATTATTTGGGTCAAGACTTTCAAAATTTGGTGCCTGAAGTTAGGCTCCTAGATAAGTGTCCTATTTACAGTAGTGCTAAGCAACCAGCAGCTCCCAGTTAGTTCAATGAGAGCTGCTGGGTCCTCATAATTTTGAAACTCAGAACACATTTACTTTAGCTCTCAGTTCATCAAGGTACTTAAACATGTGCCTAACATGCAAATAATACCATCCCTAGTCAACAAATTATTTAAGCATGTGCTTAACTTTAAAGACAAGTCCCAATGACTTCAATAGGACTTGAGCATACGCTTAAGTGCTTTGCTGAATAGGGATGGGCAAAGCCGGTGCTACCATTAAGGCAAACTAGGTGGTTGCCTAGCGCGCCAAGATTTGGGGGCGCCAAAAAGCGGTGCCCCCAATTTTTTTTTTTTTTTTAAACAGCATTCCTGGGCTGGGCTGCTGGCGGCACGCTGACACGTGCAGCTCAGACTCCCTCTCACAGCGCAGCAGCCGCTCCACTTCTCCCACCTCCCAGGCTTGCGGCGCCAATCAGCTGTTTGGCGCCGCAAGCCTGGGAGGGGAGGAGAATTAGAGCGGGGGCGGCATGCTCGGGGAGGAGGCAGAGCAGAGGTGAGCTGGGGTGGGGAGCTGCCGCACGGCTCCCCGGGCCGGGGAGCTGCCGCAGGGCTGGGGGGGAGGCGCCTAGGGCGCGAAACTTCCTTGCACCGGCCCCGGGGATGGGATTACTCGTGTGCTTAAATATCTTGCTGATGTGGGGCCATAGGCACCAAAATGTGGATTAAGGACCCTACATTAGGATATTCATTTTTAAAAAAATCTTTACCTTGGCCTCTAGCAGACATTTTTCTCTGGACCAAGATTTTGCGCAACGTTACATGAGTGTAAAACCAGAGTAAACCTATTAATTTCACTGGAGTTACTCCTGGACTTACAATGTAAGAGGCCCTCAGATTTGCAAGAAAAATGTAGCATACAAAAGAGTCCGGTCCTCTACTAATTTCTGATATTTTAAAATGTTATAAAAAGTAGTCCTTACTAGACTTCTGCCAACAAAATTGTAAAATGGACTAAATTCTACTAGCAGGTAGATGAAGACATCTGATAGTGCTTTTACAAGACCTAAGTTACACAAACTGAAATACATACATATGCAATAAAATTACAAGTCTGCTTATTACAGTTCCCTTACCAGATCATGCCTTCAAACAGATTTTGGATGACAAGATGAGACTGAGTTACAGTGATCAGCAAAGTGACATGAGTCCATGCGAACTGTTAACAGTGCAACAACATAATTAGTGAAAACACAGATCAATACACATAGTTAAAGACCGAATTTCAGCTAAAGAAGCTGCACAGGAGCTCAAAGGAAAGACCAGGCTGAGTGACAATGCAAGAGATGTATGCACACAATGTATAACAATTTAAATTAATTTCTGAAACACAGCAATCACAATCATGGACAATCACAGTCCCGGACTTTTTAATCTATCCTTGTATGGAAGCTGTTCCACATCCCTAACCATTTTTGCTGCCCTTCTCTGTACCTTTTCCAATTTCAATATATCTTTTTTTAAATGAGGCAACTAGAACTGCACACAGTATTCAAGGTGTAGGCGTACCATAGATTTATATAGTGGCATTATGGTATTTCCTATTTCATTATCTATCACCTTCCTAACGGTACCTAGCATTATATTAGCTTTTTGATCACCACTGCACACTGAGTAATGTCTTCAGAGAACTATCCACAAATGACTCCAAAATCTCATTCTTGAGTGGTAAAGGTAATCTAGAACCCATCATTTTATAGGTATAGTTATGATTATTTTTCCCCATGTGCGCTACTTTGCATTTATCAGCACTAAATTTCACCAGCCATTTTGTTGTCCACTCACCCAGTTTTATGAGATCCCTCTCTAACTCTCTGCAGTCAACTTTGGACTTAACTATCTTGAGTAATTTTGTACCATCTGTAAACTTTGCCAGTTCACTGTTCACCCCTTTTTCCAGATCATTTATGAATATGTTGAACAGCACTAGCTCCAGTAAAGATCCTTTGGGAATCCCACTATTTACCACTCTCCATTATGAAAACTCACCATTTATTCCAACCCCTATCTTTTAACCAATTACTGATCCATGAGAGGCCCTTCCCTCTTATCCCATGACTACTTACTATGCTTTAGAACCTTTGGTGAGGGACCTTGTCAAAGGCTTTCTGAAAGTCTAAGTACAGTATATCAACTGAATCACCCTTGCCCACATGCTTGTTGACACCCTCAAAGAATTCTGGTAGATTGTGAGGCATGATTTCCCTTTATAAAAGCCATGTTGACTCTTCCTCACCATATTGTCTTTATCGTGCGTGTGATAATTCTGTTCTTTACTATCGTTTCAACCAATCGGCCTGGTAACTAAAGTTTAATTGCCAGGATTGTCTCTGGAGTCTTTTTTTAAAAATCAGCATTACATGAACTACCCTCCAGTCATCTGGTACAGGGGCTGATTTAAGCAATAGAGTATATTCCACAGTTAGTAGCTTTGCAATTTCATATTTGAGTTCCTTCATAACTCTTCAGTGAATACCATCTGGTCCTGGTGATTTATTACTGTTTAATCTAGCAATTTCTTCCACAACCTCCTCTACTGACACCTCAGTCTGGGACAGTTCCTCAAGATTTGTCACCCAAAAAGAAAGGCTTAGGTATGGGAATCTCCCTCACATCCTCTGCAGTGCACACCAGTACAAATATTTCATTTAGTTTCTCTGCCATGGCCTTGTCTTCCTTGAGTGCTCCTTTAGCACCTTAATTGTCCAGTGGCTCCACTGATTGTTTGACAGGCTTCCTGCTTCTGATTTACTTTAAAAAAAAGTGTCGTCATTTTTTGTGTCTTTTGCTAGTTGCTCTTCAAATTCTTTTTTGGTCTGCTTAATTATACTTTTACCCTTGACTTTCCAGAGGTTATGCACCTTTCCATTTTCTTCACTAGGATTTCACTTCCAGTTTTTAAAGAATGCCTTTTTGCCTCTAACCGCTTCGTTTACTCAGTTGTTTACCCATGGTGGCATTTTTTGTTTTTGTTTTTAAATTGGAGTATTTAGTTTGAGCCTTAATATGGTGTTTTAAAATAACTTCCATGCAGTTTGCAGGCATTTCACTCTTCTTGCTGTTCCTTTTAATTTCCATTTAACTAGCTTCCTCATTTTTGTGTAGTTCCCTTATTTGAAGTTAAATGCTACTGTGGTGGGTTTCTTTGACATTTTATCCCCCTACAAAGATGTTAAATTTAATTATATTGTGGTCACTATTACTGAGTGGCTCAGTTATATTCACCTCTTGGACCAGATCCTGCATTCCATGTAGGATTAACTCAAGAATTGCCTCACCTCTTGTAGGTTCCAGGACTGACTATTCCAGGAAGCAGTCATTTAATGTGTCTACAAATTTTATTTCTGCATCCCCTTCCAAGGTGACATGTTCCCAGTCAATAGAAGGACAGTTGAAGTAGCCCATTATTATTGTATATTCTGTCTTTGTAAGCCTCTTTAATCTCCTTGGGCACTTCACAGTCACCATCACCATCCTGGCCAGGTGGTTGGTAATATATTCCTACTCTTATTATTCAAGCATGGAATTTCTACCCAGAGAGATTCTATGGATCTACTTAATGTACTGTCTGGACTATGGTTGCGGGACTTTTGTTATGATTTATGGATACAGGACTTTTGTAATTAACCTGAAAGGGTTACATATACTTAAGGACTATTTCTGGGGTCTCTGAAGGGAAAACTGAGGCATCCATGCCTGTCATACCATGGCCTGGCACTGGAGGGCACCCAGGTGAGGCTGCCCTATGACATGCACTTAGGAGAATTTGAAAGTTGAGAGCAATTATCTCATACAGCACGGGCTATAGCAATGCCTAAGTATGAAAAATGTCCATATTTCTATTTGCAACTAGATACATGTATTTTAACGTGAATGAAACAAAGAATATGATACTGTGATATTCTGTATATACATATAATAGACAATTAAGGATTACAACATTACAATGGCAATGAAGAGTTAGTGCAGTGGTTCTCAAACTTTTGCATTGCTGACCCCTTTCACACAGCAAGCCTCTGAGTGCGATTCCCCCCTTACAAAATTAAAAACACATTTTTTATGTTTAAACACTATTATAAATGCTGGAGGAGAAGTAATATTTAGGGGTGGAGGCAGACAGCTGGTGACCCCCCCATGTAATAACCTCACGACCCCCAGTTTGAGAACCCCTGAGTTAGAGGAAGTATCATGTTACATAGATATGGAAGTCTCATGACAAACGGTCAGCCCTCTTATTACAGACTATTGAAACTAAGTTTCTAAAGCTAGGACTAGTAAGAATGAGAAATGTGTTATTTTTTAGAGTATAATGTCATTTTGTTAAGCACACTGTAATTCATCTCCACTAGTATATTATATTAGCATGTATTTTGTAGCATCAGTACATATGCTACCACACATAGATTTCAAGACAAGTTTACCAAAAGCAGATGCTTTAAAGTTTTATTTATTGAAAAGGCCAGGGCTGACCAATGAAGCCTTTTTAATGTTATGCACTCTAGACACCTGGGACTAACAGGCTATTCAACTTTTAAAAACAGGTGTTTTTGTGGGGATTTTCTTCAGTTTCCCCTACCAGATGCTATTTCCTATTCTCCTGTGAGAGCGACCATGGTACCTCCTTAAAGGGCTCAACATTCAATGTTTTTTTCGTGAGACAGAGCAAGCAAGCGTGTGTTTTGGGGTGAGTGATGGTGGGATCTTTCAAAGTGACTGGAAGCTTTGGAAAATATAATCTGTGGGTGTGATAGTCATCTAAATTACAGCACTCAAGTAACATCACACCCAAGAACTATGATCTCTCCCCCGTTTGGTATCCAGTAAAATTTTTATTACTCTCTTGTTGTGTTATCAGAATACGGCCCAAGAGCAAATATTCCCCCCTCTAATTAAGATTGCTCCTTCCCACAGACAAATGCTACACTCCTCTTTCCAGACAAGTCCAATTCCATTCTATTCAGGTTCTTAAACAGCCCTCACCACCAGAGCATCTGAACACTTTCCAGAAGGGCATAAGTGATATGACTATCATTTGTCACATGTTGCTCTTTCTTCCTTCCTCTTCCTAGGGGAAAGTAGTGTGAAATTATATGTATTCTTGAAGGAGTGCACTTTGCACTTAGAATGAAAAGCGGTGAGGTCTGTGATGGTTCTTTGATCCTGTGGGAATTTATTCCCCATTCTGGGATCGTCCCCAGAGAAAGCTCTGTTTCCTGTACCGATGAGCTTTACCCTTGCAGAAGACGTTCTATTGTGCTGGAGGACCAGAGTTGCTGACTGCAGTCCCGGAACTTTTTGTAATTGTTTAGGGAGTCTGGACCCAAAACCCTTGAAGATAAGGACAGGCTTTTATAAAGGCTATTTCTAAGCTTCCCTGTCTGACAGAGATGGAATTAAACCATTCTTGAAAATAATCTAAACAGCTCTGTGGGGATTGTTTGATTTTGGTTTTAAAACCAGCCTTTTGGATATTGTTTATTGTGTGGAAGTCTCAGATACTCAGTGATGGAAATAAAAACATAGGTTCATTTTTTTTTTTTAAGTGATTGACAATCTAGTCTGGCAGAGCATACTCCCAGCTCGCCTTTAATTGCCACAATAACCACCTTCCAGCCAACGTATTGAGCTAAGCTTCCCCCATAGCACCACTACCCTTTGACTAGACCAGAGGCACACTGAGAGAGGCTTCTGGAGTTGCATGAATCACCTTCCATTATAATCCAAGTATCTCGCAGCCTTAGGAGCCAAGGATAAAAGTGTACTACTTCCATGTTTTAATTAGTAACCCATTTTTAACTTTAAAAATCTGTCACTGAAAGGGAATAAATCAAACTTTATATCAACAATTCACCACAAATTACAGCCTTGTATTCACTGAGGCCATATGTTGCAATACAATATTAAGTTAGAGAGATGGAAAGGTCCTTAACTCAAACCCTGCCCCAAATATAGTTGCTCCAAACAATTATTCTGAGTATACTAGCCAAAGTTTTGTTTTTAAATATTTCTAACTTTCATGCAATACTACAAGACAGACATTTTAACATTGCTGATGATTTCTATGACAAAGTGAGTGACTATAAAGAAGTGGTTAATACACACCATGTAGAACTGCAGACGATAATGTCTCTTCACTAAGCTCAGTACAAACATGCAGAAACCTGTACAACAAAAAACAAACAAAAAAAAAAGGTGCATGTTGTGCAATCTTATATTCTAATTACATTGGATAAACAGAACCTTGATATACAACAATTAGTTTACTGTGAAGAGGCTTATTCTTCCATCAGGCTTTTAGTTTAAAGGATTTCAGTATATCCAGTAAATGATATACTGAGATTTAATTTCATTGGCATAAAAATATTAATTATTTCATGTCTACTTTGTTACTTTCAATTATCAGCAAAAAACAGTCACCATATACATTAATTTTACACTACCTTTAAAATCAACTCCTCCAAAACAAGTGACAGCTATCTTATTCTGATGTTCGCTTCATTAGAGCTAATTTAAAGAAGAATGCCAGGTCTGAGGTCCCTTGCCCAAGAGACAGTGTTATATTTGTATGAAACAAATAGAAATAGTATTTTGTTTATTTATAGCGTAGCCCCACCACCAACCCATGGCCAAGGGATGTAGAGGACAGGAATTTGGCTTGATGGTCAGGGGAATGATATCCCTCTGGTCCTGGCTGGTATGAGAAATGGCGGTACCTCTTCCTCCCACCGTGACAGCCTTGTGCATGACCTGAGTTTGGGCAGAGCTCAGGGGCCCTTAGTTCCCCACAAAGATACTTTAGTGGCCCCCATACAGCTCACATCTTGAGGATATTAAAGAAATTAAGGAGTCACGGATGAAAACCATGATCCATAATTGTTCTGTCTCTTAGACAAACTACTGAGTAACAGTGGGTCAATTTTCAACCTGGAAAATGGTTAAACCGTGAGGTGCCACAAGGTTCTATATTACGGCCAAGATTGCTTAATGTGTTTTTATGAAATATCTGAAACACAAGAGGAACAGTAAATGGCAAAATAGGTAGATGACAAAATAAATCCAGGTGAAAGGTGACTGTGGGTGCTTCAGAAGAAGGAAACAGATTAATGGGCAACACAATGCCAGATAAAATTCAGTGTTGACAAAAGCAAGGTCATATATACATTGAAAGTAATAATCTGAACTACTCATACACCTTACTTCAAATAACTACTCAGGAACGGCTCTTCCTGTGGGCAGGTTATTCCATACTTGCCCACTTCGGGGTTTCTTGCATGTTTTTCAGACAAATCTGGTACTGGCCCCTGTTGGAGTCAGGTTACTGGACTAGATGGATCACTAGCCTGGTCCATTATTGCAATTTCTATGCTCCTAACTGAGAGCAAAATTAGAAGACAAAGGCTTCCCACAAGCAACTTTGCCACTGGAACTAGGTTAAAAATTCTGTTGATATGTAAGTCAAAACAGAACCCTGCCTTCGCAGCCAGTATTAAGTGTTCTAGAAGTGTTCCTCAACCAATTTATGTTCTTAAAGAGCCATAACACACACTCCCTTCAGACTATTTCAACTATCACTATGCCCCCACAGTATTTAGAAACATCACCCTTGACTTGGCTAGCCAAACAGGAAAAAGTACAAAGCATGTAGTCTGACACCTCCAGCAGTAATAATAGATGTTCATTCATGAGAAGCCTTATTCCCTCTCCCCCACAATCTTCTGCTTTCTAAGCAACCCCCTTTTAGTCAGCAACCACCACCTGAAATCTGATGAAATGTAAAGCTTTATGTTCAATTTTTCATTGGCAAAACAAATACAGACACCTGGTTTCCTTTAACAAGGGGGAGAGAAAGTAATGGAATGTGAGGAAAGCTACAGGAAATTAAATGAACTTTTGAAGTGCAAACAAATATGTAAAAATGTGATCACCACCACTGAATAAGAATACATTAACCATTGATAGAATTGGGAATGGTTTCCCAAAAACTCACCTGTCAAGTAGAGTGTAAAAGATATAAACCTGTGGTAGCGAATTAGGAATTGAAGTTGCTCTCTTCTCTGAACAAACGTAGCGAAGTAGTCTGCCACTGTCTCTCCATAGAAAAAATAGTTCACACACAACAAAAAGTACCTATAACATATACAACAGGTACTGGTTATTTTTTCTGGACTATTAAAATCTCTCTCCTGTACTGTTAGATTCTTTCAACAAAAGAAAAATCATCAAAAAGTACAAATTGAGGCAAATAAAACAGATGCTAATGGGCAAATTAAATGCAAACAAAATTTCAATACTTCCACTGATTGAAATTCTTGCTTGTTACTTACCAGCTTAAGGTTCTAAACCATGGTAATTCATAGGAATGATAGACTCTGTAGCCTATAGTAATGATTTCATGGAAACATTTTACTTGAATGCTCAAGACCTGAAATTAAGATAGAAAGAATTATTATCTAAGTGCACAGTTCTCTAAAGGCACTAACAGATATTAATACCTGCATTAAAAATGTCTGTTGCACAGTCATTGCATACGCGGTTTGGATAATTTCAAAAAGGATTACAGGATGAAACAAACATTCTGTTTTCAACAAATAAAAAATATGAGGCATTCTATACAATGAAACACTGGGGACTGATTTTAGTTGTTTTACCATGAAACCTACTGAGGCTATCAACATTTTTAGGAAAAAGGTTTGATAAATGCACTCACAAATGGCAAGTAAGAAGCCTTTCTTGATGAATAGGGTTTTCAACCCCCCTTTTTTTTTTAAACCAAATTTAATTTCGCATTTAAGGGGGAGATTTTCAAAGGCTCAGAGAAAAGTTAGGTGCCCATTTCCCACTGAAGAGCAACAGGAGTTGGACATCTGTGTCTATTACTACACAGTTAACATGGGTTAGTCTAGCTCACATGCTAGCATCCCCATTGCAAAGCCCTACCAGAGTTACTTCTGTGTCCTCACTGTCTCTGCATCCACCCATGTGTGTCTGGGGGCATATCTTCTTTATGCAGAGGGACCTAGGGTCACTGTTTTCCCCAGTCAATTGCATCAGTTGCAAGAGACCTTCTCTGTCCTATAGGAAGAATCGCAGGAAGACACTGGAGGACTATCAGCACTTCAGTGATTTAGCCTGTGTACTCATTGCAAAGTAGGAGAGTTCCAGCCAGAGTTAAAGCGGATCCCGGTTGTAACCCATACCCCAACCAGATAAGCTAGCCTGGGCTTAAAGCACCTCCAAACCCAGATCAGAGTTTTTTCTATGTAGATAGCAGGGAGGCTAAGGCTAAAACCAGGAAAAGAGTCTAAGTGTGCCGTGTAGACATTTGTGCAGTGTAGGCATACCCTACATTTCTAGGATTTTCCGGCTACTAAGAGAACATTACAAGCTGAACAGATCAGCGCTGTCTTCCTGAATGTGTAAACATACACCTTTGTTTACACTTGGCAAAAGCATAAATTGATAACACAAATATGACATTTTAATGAATACAACGTTATGTCTTAGTGTGGACACACTCATTTAAAGTGTGTTAGCTGGTCATTGCTAACATTTGTTGTTATATTTAACATTGTATTTACCATAATGATAGTTAAAACATGTTAACTAACATATTACTTTTTCACAGTATAGCCAGGACCTCAATGTTGACCCTCTAAACTTTTAAATATTTAGATACCAGTCCTCACAAACCCTCCATGCACTTTAAGCCCTACTAAGCAGGTAAATTTTTTACCTCAGAACCTCTATCAAGATTTAAACATTTCTCTCCCTCCTCTGTTGGAAATAAAATTGTCAGTCTTTCTACTGCATGAGCCATTTTTCTTTATAAAACAGGTGCTAGAATATGTCGTCAATCAAATGTAGTATCTCTAGATACTTTATAATATTGTCAAAAGATCTGAGCCTTGAAACTTCTGCTGTGTGGTGTAACATGGGAATAAGTTTATACTGTTACTTTTTGCTTCAAGGCTTGACAGTTAAGGCTGTGTCATGCATGCTTCAAAAGGTAAATATACCAAACCACGTGGCAAAACAAACAGTTATTTTTCCTTCCTCATTACAACCCTATCAGCATAGAGTGTGAAGACTCAAAGGAAGAAATCAACACGTATGCAAAGATACTACTATACTCAAAGTAGTTATTACAAGAAAGAAACTCCATTCATTAAAAGAATGAATTACAGCATTTACAGATCCCCTTTCCTAGAAACTAGAGGAAAACAGTATCTACAAGATGTAAATATAGGATATGATAATACTAATAAAAAAAGCATTCCAATGGCTCACTACATGTCACACCTTCCGTAGATGTTTCAAAATAGGGTTCCCCCTCCTCCTCCCATGACCTATCTGGGCAGCTAGAGACATTTATTTAGGGTCAAATTCAAAAGAACTAATGGGTACAATTATTACCCCATTTCATTTGTTCAAAATGATATATCAGACTATTACGTCTCAAGGCTGGAAAAGTTATATTTACCAATTTTTTCTAATGAATAATTTTTGTATCATATCGGGGGGAGGGATAGCTCAGTGGTTTGAGCATTGGCCTGCTAAACCCAGGGTTGTGAGTTCAATCCTTGAGGGGGCCACTTAGGGATCTGGGGCAAAAATCAGTACTTGGTCCTGCTAGTGAAGGCAGGGAGCTGGACTCGATGACCTTTCAAGGTCCCTTCCAGTTCTAGGAGATAGGATATCTCCATTATTTATTTATTTATTTATGTATTTTATTTTATTTAAAAAACTGAAACACATATATACTGTTAAAGACTGTAGATAATTTGAAAGTTGAATATTTATACAGGGAAGTTGTCATTTGAACTATTAAATATCACTTTTAAACATTTGCCTGTAAAAGTACATAAGGCTCCTGCAACCAGACCCATTTTTACTATCAGGTAAATTAAAGATGATTTTCAACAGATCACAGATAATTGCACTGTGTTAAAAATGCCATAAGCTGCTGGAACACTGTCTATACTTGGGATACAGTGGTGCCAACACCCAGGTTAATTTCTTCAAAAGTCCATAGTATAGGATTTCAAGTGCATGCATCTCCAGGCTCTGTTATACACATTCCAAAAAAACACATTCCTCATGGACCCAAAAAAACTAATAGATAGCCACTGAGCATTACTTGTTTTCTTCCACTGTAAAGTAGAAAATTTCTTCTGACCAAAAACATTAGAATATTTGGATTCATTACTGATATACATGGAACTTTTATTTTTTATTTTCCAGGCTTAATAAAAGATGTTTAAAAGAAAACTGCAGCTTTGATGAGGGGAGGAGGGGGTTTTGAAAGACATTTTCCAAAGAGTTTTGTGGCATGACTGCTCAACCTAAATTGAGTTTGCTAAGACAGAAAAGAAGCACTCAGTGTCTACTGCTTTATTGCAAGGTTGTATAGGACACTGATACAGCTTTGAGTAAGACTAGGCATGTTTCAAAGCTAGAGTAAAATGTATTTGTTTATATTAGGGGTGACTGTCATAACAGGCACACAGGCATGCCATGCCTATATAAAGAACTCTCTCAGGAGGCCCCACACCTGATGCTTCAAAAGAAAGTGAAAACCCATCACACACCTAACCAATTGTACAATGCTGTACAAAGAGGAGAAAAAATTCCATGAGGAACAACTCTATGACCTGCATCAATAGATAATGGGTGAGTGTGTAGAGAAACAAAAAGGTTCATCAGTACATGGAGCAAAGTTTTACCTGAATGATAATGGAGAAGAGAAAGATATTGGAAGTAAGAGATCAATGAAAACACTAACTTAACCACCTTGTCTTAGAAACTGATCCAATGCATTCTGCATTTTATAAAGTTTGGCAACTAACAGTTGTTAGAAAAAAGTTACTAACACAAGAAAAGCAAGCTTCCAAGTAAAATGATACTCAGACACACTGAAAACCAGTTAGAGTTGCTAAGGGACAATAATTAAAAAAAAAACAACCCCAAACCCAAAATACAATGTAAAACTATATATCTGCATACATCAAAATCTCACCCACCTCCTCAGAAAGACTCTCAAATACATATTGTACATTCTCCTAGTGTGTCAACCCTACTCAGCCACAGTTACCTACGTGACATCCCAAGTAAATCTCTGATTTTTCAATAGAAGCTGAGGTAAGCCAACTCTGAGCCTGAAAATCCCACATGTTGATCTAAAGTAGTTCTTTATGAAGAAGGCTTCAGAGTAGCAACCGTGTTAGTCTGTATCTGCAAAAATAACAGGAGTACTTGTGGCACCTTAGAGACTAACAAATTTATTAGAGCATAAGCTTTCCGAAGAAGTGGGTTGTAGCCCACGAAAGCTTATGCTCTAATAAATTTGTTAGTCTCTAAGGTGCCACAAGTACTCCTGTTATTATTATGAAGAAGGTTTCAGACACTCTCAACATACAAATCCTTTAGAACTCTAAGTAGTCATGGTATGAAAAAGAAATTTCTACATGCAAATAACTGAAATTGCACTGAGACATCAAAGCTTCCTTCAGTTTCTAAAGATACTTACTTGACACATGCCAACAGTCTGGCTCATCGGTGCCCTTAGCAGACCTTCAGTAGCTGTACCACATATAAAAGTTTGAGACTGCTATTGCCGGCAAGCTAATGGATCTGTTCCTTTAGCTCAAGCTGTAGGGGCCCATGCTTTTAGACCCCAATGTACTGGGTTAAAGCCTTAAAGATGACCCATGGACATTGTTACATGTTTCCTGAAGAATAGTTAACAAAACTTAACCTTACAATAAGGCAGCTTTGAGAGGAGGACTAAACTGGGGGCACAATTCTCAACAGATAAGACTTAAAATCGATACCACTTGCTGGTGAATCAGACCTTGATTTCAGGTAGCATCTTTGAATATCTAACCTTTCATACACAGCTGTCAAGGTCCTCTCCAAACTACTAACAACTGTTTATAAGCGACAGTGGTATTGTCCAGATGCACTTACAGCAGCTCTTGCAGCCATAATAGAATATTTCAGGGATGTCTGACATAAAATAAATGAAAGGGAGTGGCGGGTAGAAGACACTCTAAGGTGAACTGTTCAGGAAGGACAGGCAGGGCAGAAAAGGTGGGGGAGTTGCGTTGTATGTAAGAGAGGAGTATGACTGCTCAGAGCTCCGATATGAAACTGCAGAAAAACCTGAGAGTCTCTGGATAAAGTTGAGAAGTGTGAGCAACAAGGGTGATGTCGTGGTTGGAGTCTGCTATAGACCACCAGACCAGGGGGATGAGGTGGATGAGGCTTTCTTCTGGCAACTAGCAGAAGTTGCTAGATCGCAGGCCCTGGTTCTCATGGGAGACTTTAATCACCCTGATATCTGCTGGGAGAGCAATACAGCGGTGCACAGACAATCCAGGAAGTTTTTGGAAAGTGTAGGGGACAATTTCCTGGTGCAAGTGCTGGAGGAACCAACTAGGGGCAGAGCTTTTCTTGACCTGCTGCTCACAAACAGGGAAGAATTAGTAGGGGAAGCAAAAGTGGATGGGAACCTGGGAGGCAGTGACCATGAGATGGTCGAGTTCAGGATCCTGACACAAGGAAGAAAGGAGAGCAGCAGAATACGGACCCTGGACTTCAGAAAAGCAGACTTTGACTCCCTCAGGGAACAGATGGGCAGGATCCCCTGGGAGAATAACATGAAGGGCAAAGGGGTCCAGGAGAGCTGGCTGTATTTTAAAGAATCCTTATTGCGGTTGCAGGAAAAAAACATCCCGATGTGTAGAAAGAATAGTAAATATGGCAGGCGACCAGCTTGGCTAAACAGTGAAATCCTTGCTGAACTTAAACGCAAAAAAGAAGCTTACAAGAAGTGGAAGATTGGACAAATGACCAGGGAGGAGTATAAAACTATTGCTCAGGCATGCAGGAATGAAATCAGGAAGGCCAAATCACACTTGGAGTTGCAGCTAGCAAGAGATGTTAAGAGTAACAAGAAAGGTTTCTTCAGGTATGTTAGCAACAAGAAGAAAGTCAAGGAAAGTGTGGGCCCCTTACTGAATGTGGGAGGCAACCTAGTGACCGAGGATGTGGAAAAAGCTAATGTACTCAATGATTTTTTTGCCTCTGTCTTCACAAACAAGGTCAGCTCCCAGACTGCTGCACTGGGCAGCACAATATGGGGAGAAGGTGACCAGCCCTATGTGGAGAAAGAAGTGGTTCGGGACTATTTAGAAAAACTGGATGTGCACAAGTCCATGGGGCCGGATGCGCTGCATCCGAGGGTGCTAAAGGAGTTGGCGGATGAGATTGCAGAGCCATTAGCCATTATTTTTGAAAACTCATGGCGATCGGGGGAGGTCCCGGATGACTGGAAAAAGGCTAATGTAGTGCCCATCTTTAAAAAAGGGAAGAAGGAGGATCCGGGGAACTACAGGCCAGTCAGCCTCACCTCAGTCCCTGGAAAAATCATGGAACAGGTCCTCAAGGAATCAATTATGAAACACTTAGAGGAGAGGAAAGTGATCAGGAACAGTCAGCATGGATTCACCAAAGGGAAGTCGTGCCTGACTAACCTAATTGCCTTCTATGATGAGATAACTGGCTCTGTGGATGAGGGGAAAGCAGTGGATGTGTTATTCCTTGACTTTAGCAAAGCTTTTGATACAGTCTCCCACAGTATTCTTGCCGCCAAGTTAAAGAAATATGGGCTGGATGAATGGACTGTAAGGTGGATAGAAAGCTGGCTAGATCGTCGGGCTCAACGGGTAGTGATCAATGGCTCCATGTCTAGTTGGCAGCCGGTTTCAAGCGGAGTGCCCCAAGGGTCGGTCCTGGGGCCGGTTTTGTTTAATATCTTTATTAATGATCTGGAGGATGGTGTGGACTGCACTCTCAGCAAGTTTGCAGATGACACTAAACTAGGAGGCGTGGTAGATACACTAGAGGGTAGGGATCGGATACAGAGGGACCTAGACAAATTAGAGGATTGGGCCAAAAAAAACCTGATGAGGTTCAACAAGGATAAGTGCAGAGTCCTGCACTTAGGACGGAAGAATCCCATGCACTGCTACAGACTAGGGACCGAATGGCTAGGTAGCAGTTCTGCAGAAAAGGACCTAGGGGTCACAGTGGACGAGAAGCTGGATATGAGTCAACAGTGTGCTCTTGTTGCCAAGAAGGCTAACGGCATTTTGGGCTGTATAAGTAGGGGCATTGCCAGCAGATCGAGGAACGTGATCGTTCCCCTTTATTCGACATTGGTGAGGCCTCATCTGGAATACTGTGTCCAATTTTGGGCCCCACACTACAAGAAGGATGTGGAAAAATTGGAAAGAGTCCAGCGGAGGGCAACAAAAATGATTAGGGGTCTGGAGCACATGACTTATGAGGAGAGGCTGAGGGAACTGGGATTGTTTAGTCTCCAGAAGAGAAGAATGAGGGGGGATTTGATAGCAGCCTTCAACTACCTGAAGGGAGGTTCCAAAGAGGATGGAGCTCGGCTGTTCTCAGTGGTGGCAGATGACAGAACAAGGAGCAATGGTCTCAAGTTGCAGTGGGGGAGGTCCAGGTTGGATATTAGGAAACACTATTTCACTAGGAGGGTGGTGAAGCACTGGAATGCGTTACCTAGGGAGGTGGTGGAGTCTCCTTCCTTGGAGGTTTTTAAGGCCCGGCTTGACAAAGCCCTGGCTGGGATGATTTAGTTGGGAATTGGTCCTGCTTTGAGCAGGGGGTTGGACTAGATGACCTCTTGAGGTCCCTTCCAACCCTGATATTCTATGATTCTATTCTATGATTCTATGAAAGAGAATGTAAAATCTATTCTAAAAATATATTATGCACAACAATTAAAAAGATGCTGGATGCCTACAAGAGAAAAGAAGGACAGGAAGAAATATAATATGAATGGTTAAAACAGAGCAACAGACTGAGGGCATGATACAATGGGAGATGAGAAAAACATTATCAGTTGGATTCTCGCTCAGCTGAGCCAAGTCCAAACTTGGTGCAGTTGAGGAGAGCGAAGAGGAAAGGTGGTTTTAATCCACCTTCTCACTTCTCTGACCTGGGGCCAAAATGTCTCCCGGCATAATTTAGAACAAACTAGGGGAGCTGCTTTAGACAATGCCAGCCACAGCCACCCACTGGGACTACTGTAACAGTCCAGGATCCGCACTTTGCCATCAGCACATCCCTTACACAGCGTAGAAAGGGTAATCACAAATGCAACTTTTAGGATGGCTAGTATGATTATTTGCACTGCTAAGGAAGCAAAAACTCAGCCTTAATTCAGGCCAAGAATATAGCTCTCTACAAAAAATTATTTCAAAAACTCCATGAATATACAATCCATTGATTATACCCATTGTATATATTCAATAAGGAGAAAAAAATGTGTTAATGGAGTTATAAGGTCAAAACACTGAGAAGTCAGAAATACCTAATTTAGGTTGAAGGCTCATCCTTAATCCTACCTGTTTGCACACATGACTTAAAATATGCTCTGCATATGGAGCAATGGCAGTCACACCATAAATAAAGTTGCAAGTGAGTCTGTTATAATCCTGATACTGATCTCCCTATAACCTAAAGTATGTTACGTCTGAGGCAACAGTGAACTTTTTCTAGAAAATCTGAAGTGAACTGAACCAACAGTTTATTAATTATGACTCCCTAAAAAGAGATGTTAAACACATTTCCACAAATCTAATTATTTTAGCACTTCACAGAAAAAAAATGAACCAGATAAATACTTTTTTGAACTATCCTAGCTGAGACAGTATCAAGGAACAAAAATCAGTTCATTAAAGTCAGATTTCAAAGTTAATGTTTTCTTTAAGGTTGTCAGTTTTGGCAAGCTTAGTATAGGACACCCAATGACTGCTGAAAATCAGGCCACTATGTATGGAGAGATGGGAAATCAAATCATGTCAAAGGAGGGCTGAGAATGATCTATAAATTTTAGAAGTGGAAATTTACTGTAATAGTTTCAGTCCCATTTTCAAGGATCTCTACAGCAAAAAGGATAAATAAAAGAAGTCTTGAAATGTACAGTACATAAAAGTACCAACAAAGCCAGCAGTCCCTAAAAGCCATGTGGGAATGTCAATCCCGTACCTTTCACAAGTACTAATTCACTTAAATACAAGGTAAATTGCTCACCAATTTAAAAGTTCTATATAATTTGCCTTCATATTCATTCCTGACACAGGAAAATGTGTTTAGAAAAAACTTACAAGAAGCATCAGCATAAATGATCCAAGATATATGATCAGGAAAAATAACGATATCATAGCTAATGTTAAAATTCCACGAATCCACCAGTTTTTCCATCTACAAAGAAAACATATTAGGACAATTAAAGAAAACAGTACAGTTAACAGTCTCTTCATAGTAATAGATACCATTTATAGTACTTCCTTTAGTAACTGAACATTTAACAAGGCAATTTACAAATTGTGGCAACATGGGTAGCATGCTTACTGCTACAAGCTTTGAAGTGGTGCTGCATATGCTCCTCTTTGCAGAAGCCAGCTCTTGTTGGGTGATGTAGAAGGGACCCGAGGTAATAGCCCTGCCCCTTATGTGGAGTGGCTAGCACCACACACACAGGCACTAGTAGGGAGCAATCCTGTGCTCATCTGAGCACTAGGACTGCAATATCAGCCCTGACATATATGCATGTGGGAGGAGATGGGATAGGCTATTTCTACCCTTCTCCTATTGCACATCCATACTGGATCTGGCCACAATCTGGTCCATAAGGGGAAAGCTGCTGTTAGCATATAAACATTTTTCTCCAAACCTAAGATTCTTTTCTTAAAGGGGATTCAAACGGACTGGTCTAAGAAAAAAAAAAAAAAATCAAGATTGCTTTTCATACAATTGTTCAGCAACTGGATTTAAAAACTACCATATATACTTGTTCATTAGCCCGTTCGTTTATAAGCCAACCCCGCAAGATGGTTAGGTAAAAATAGCAAAAAACTGTAAGACCCTTTCATAAGCCGACCCTATATTTCAGGGGTTGGCAAACTTTGGCTCCTGGCCCATTAGGGTAAGCCGCTAGCGGGCCCGGACGTTTTGTTTACCTGGAGCGTTCACAGGCACGGAGCCCCTCAGCTCCCAGTGTCTGCAGTTTGCCATTCCCAGCCAATGGGAGCAGCGAACCGCAGCCACAGGGAGCTGAGGGGCTCCGTGCCTGCAGACGCTCCAGGTAAACAAAATGACATTGTATTAGATATTCAATTCAATGATTCCATAGAGTTTAAAATCATCAAATTTTGGTGTAGACCCGTTTATAAGCCGACCCCCGCTCTTTGATGTGTCACTTTTTTACCAAAAATATTCAGTTTATGAACAAGTATATACGGTAGATAGTTGTAGGACATTCATTAAAAATTCATGTTTTGTTTACTCTTAAAACAGGCTCCAATTTATTTTTGAAGGACTACGGTCAACCTAAAATCCAGCTTATTTTTAACAATGAGTTAAAGTTTCCAGTACTATACCTACTCTCTAGTATCCCTGTAAAAAACTGTGGGTTTATAGTCCTATTTTCCAGTGCATTTGTCTTTTCCTTATGGTATGAAAAACCCACAGGAAAAATAGGGGAAACTGGCTGTACAGGTTAAACCAAAAAAACCTGACTATTTACCCAGTGTAGGCACATTCAATAAAAAAAAAAAATTAAAAAAAAAATAATCTTTCTACTCTTGTTCATAACAATCTTACATGTACCTTGTAGAACAAGTAACGAAATGTCTAGACAAACATGACTAAACTTAAAGGGACACTGTCAATTTAGTCAATTTTAAAAATCTAATTTGAACTTAAGTTTGTGTTAGACATGTGTAATTTACTTTGAAAGGATTTTATTTATTGGCAAGTGAAGAGTACCCATTAAGGCCACCTAAATGAAGTTGCCATCAGTACTTACACAAAGGCAGAACCATTGCACAACAACAGACTTCAGTACCCTATGCTGCACTGACCTCAGCAAAGGACCTCTTTGCTCATATTAGTGGTATATCCTTATCACTATCAAAAGCTTTTAAAAAAAAGAAAGAAGATTTTCCTAAGAATTCCCTCAAAGTGGATGGAACCCAAAAAAAAAAAACCCCCACAAAAAAAACAACAACAACCAATCCTCCAAATATTAATGATTAACCTGTTGAATTGGAGATAGTTCACCTCCCAATGACTTCATAAATATCTGCTTCAATTACCTTTGGTAAATGAAATAACCAATCAATCATTCATTTTCTAATATAGCTGTAAAACTAATCTGAAAAGTTTTCAAAATAAATCACTTTAAAAATGTCTAGTGTGTACCTTCTAAAAATGAAACCTACATCTCTCTCTGAGTTGTGAAGAATATGTATTAAGGTTATAACAACCAACAAGAATGCACTTTTATGTAGAAATCCATGATTAAATCAAGTGTTCCTGACTAGCGATTTAAATCATGATTTAAAACAAATCCACCCTGGTCAGCATATTAAACCAAAAGCTTCTTATTTCTCTCTCTCTCTCTCTCTCTCTCTCTCTTTCTCTTTAAAAATAAATAAATAAGGTCCTGCAACATCAGTCCCTATAAACTACTGACGCTTGTGCTGTTGTACCAAGATAGGAAATAGTGAGCAACTGCAGATAATTGTTAAATATCGTAACTTAAAAGCTACCTCAGTCATTTAGAAATGGGTGCAGCTGGGCAACTTTTGAAAGCACAGTAGCTGTATGAAAATTGTTACACAAGCATGAATATAGCCCAGATACCATAATACTAAATCCAAAAAATAACTATTTTTGTGGCATACTGTTTTCCCTCATTAATTAAAAAAATGACTTCAATTTTGTCTGTAATTATTTTTTAGTCAGCAGCTATCTCAACACTCTTATCCCAAATGTGTTAAGAATCTTGTTTTACCATACCTAGAAGACAAGCCGGACAGAGCTTTCTTGAGAATTTCTGGAGTGCTGTCTCTTGATGGCGGCACTTCTGGAATATCTGAATCATTTCTGAGATCTAGATCTCCACACTTTTCACCCAAAACTACATCCTATGACAAAGCACATAAAAGAATATTGTTTAACCTTCCAGAAGGTAGTATATGCTTAGTCTCAAAGATTCATTTGGCTGGTGACATGGAAATACCTGCTTCTAAGAAAATGTAAATGGCAGATCAGCAAAACTATAGACTTTTAGGCAGAGTGAAACTTGGCTTACTGACTATGTGCTTATACAGTTCATAAGAAGGTAAATTATTTACTTGCTGTGATGGTACCTGCCACCTTCAAGTAGTCTCACCCTCAAGGCTCATTCTCTGTATCCATAAATTTCTCAGACACATCTACATAGACTGAAAAATTTGCAATCTAACTCTCTAGCTGTGACCAATAATCAGTTTCTTTCAAGATGACAGGGTAGCTGTCTAAAGACAATATTTTTCCCAAAAGAAATCAGTAGTAACAGTGGCTTATTTATTTATATACTACAAGAACACCCACATCTTTATCCAAGGCTCTGAGGATCAAGGTGCCTTACTTCCCTGGAGCAAGTCCCACTTCAACAGCAAAAACAGAAGGCACGCTGTCAGTCTCTATCTCAGCATGTCCGCTATCTTTCTGACCTCGTCCTCTCACGTCAGCTACACACAATTTTGATTCCATCTTGCCAGCTAGGATTTGTTCCAATGCCATAAACAGAGGGATCAAACAAGCATAGTTCAGTTTAGCTACGCTTTCTTAAAACTCCACTCTAGTCCCCACCTTCCCTATCCATCTCTTCATTTTCCCTTCTCCCCCACCTCATAACTCCACCAATCTTACCCACCTTCCTTCCTCCTTTTGTCCCATTACCTTCCTATCCCTCAATCTTACCCCAAAATATTTCTTAAAGACACCTTAGTTTAAAAACCCCATGCTGGCAGTGACAGGTTTTTCAGTGGTGCAGAAGAAAGGGAAAGCTGAGAAATGGGAGCTGCAGGAAGGGAGAACAGTTTACACAGATCTTCAATGTCATATCTAGCTTCCCATTCAGTTCTAACCCCAGTCTTGTTTAGGAACTTCCCATCCTTTCCCTTCCCCACCCTACAGAGAGAGGGTGGTAGTTAACCGAAGCACCAGCCCTCATCACCCTTTGCCCACTCAATAGGTGGCTCCCCTGTCATGTCATTCTCACCAGTGATGTTATATTAACTAGGATTGTATTATTTGCCCCATCTGCTAAAAGCCTGCACTAGATTTGTAAGCAGTGTTACGTAGCCATGTCAGTCCTAGAAGAGCTCTGTGTAAGCTTGAAAGCTTGTCTCTCTCACCAAGAGAAATTGGTCCAATAAAAGATATCCGCACCCACCTTGCCTGCACTAGGTTTCTTATTTATATTTTGGTAGTGCCTAACAGCTAGTAATCTAAGTAGATTAGACAAAGGGTGAGACAAAAGAGTGTATAACAGAGTGATGTTTGGCAAATGTTCGTTCAGTTTGTGTTTAGCCCTTTTCTAATGAATAATTCTTGACTGGGTTTTGGTTTGTTTTACTTCATATTTGTGAACAACGTTTATGTTTTTCTATACCCCAAGGCCACAGGACAGAGTAGTTCTTACATGGGGAGTTACTAGATTTATTGTGGAGAAAAAGTATAATCAAAGCAAGTTCTTTAATCTATAAGATTTCTCTGGTAGCTGTGAAAGAAACCATATACGTGTAAAGTGGTTACATTCTCAAAATTATCCGAGGGATTCTCCACTTTACAGTATTCTATAATAGGTTAGCAAGTCAGGCCTAAAATTTATATTGAAGGTTAACAGGCTTGCCTAGCTTTAGGCAATATTCTAACTGCAGTGATCACTGCTTGTGTACGTTTCATCAAATAGCAATTTAGTTATTCATTTATCCATCTCTACAGCTTCCAAAAACATGGCAGTTCACTTTTAACAAAGCATTTAAAAACTAGAAAAGGTTTAGTCTCAGATTAACATTTTCAGAAGTACCTAGATGGCATAGGGCTTGTCTATATGAACACTTAATACATGGCAAGCTAGGGTGTAAATCTACGTCACATTACCTTGCTGTGCACTAAGGCCTTGTCCACACTACACAGTTTTGTCAACAAAAATCAAACTTTTGTCGACAAAAACTGTGGAGGTGTATGCACTGCAATGCTCCTCCGGCTGATTAAACTCTCCTGCTATGCCAACATAATAAAAACACGTTGACGAGCAGCATAGAGCTTTATGTGACCAAGTTAGAGCAATGTAATGTTAGTGTAGACACTGCGCTTGTTTATGTCGCCCTCAGTGACCTCTAGGAGGTATCCCAAAATGCCCATCATGACCGCTCTGGTCAGCAGTTTCAACTCCGCTGCCCTGCAGCCAGATACACAGGCATGCACCCCGCCCCTTTAAAGCCTCAAGAATTTTGGAAGTCTATTTCCTGTTTGCTCAGTGTGGAGAGTTCACATAGCATCTTCCCAATGACCATGCTGGCTTTCCGCAGCAAACGCACTCCCGCCTGGAATACACCAGAGTTTTTTGATCTGTTGAGTCTGTGGGTAAAGGAGGCTGTCCAGTCGCAGCTCCGATCCAGCTGTAGAAACTTTGCTCGTGGCATAGAGGAGAAGGGACACGAAAGGGACAAGCAACAATGCCGTGCTGAGATCACGAACCTGAGGCAGGCGTACCAGAAGACAAGGGAGGCCAACCGTCTGTTCTGGTGCAGCACTGAAAACATGCTGCTTCTACAAGGAGCTAGACACCATCCTCGGTGGTGACCCCACCTCCACCACCAAGAGCCCCATGGATACTTCGGGGACATTGGAGGCAGTAGCCAGCAGAATCAACCACGAGAACCAAGTGGTGGACGAGGAGGTTGAGCTAGAGGAGATTATGGGACAGGCAACAGGGTTGTCCAGTGGTGTGGTGAGTCAGGACCTCTTTAACTCCAGAGGGGTCTAGCCAGTCTCAGTATTCCGGCTCTGGCACACCGGAAGCAGGAGCGTGGAGTTCCGGAATGTACTCAATTTGCTTTGATACTACATAGTGACATGAGGTAGAGGCGTCTTATTTTGTTACTTGGTGCACACGGGAAAAGGGATAGAAATTACCAAAACTAGGTACTGTGACGTTGTGCAGTCTATATGGTTTTATAAAAATATAAGTGAGTATAATGTAACTGGGATATGCTTCATGCAAAAGGTCTCTTGTAAGGTATCATTACAAAGCTTATAATCTACTGAGTGTGATCATCCGATTTGTATAAATGTACCACTCTTGTATCTAAAACTAGAAATATAAAATGTAACTCTGAGGGCCTATTGTAATTATGTAAAGTGTGGGCCATTAATGATGGTTTGGAATCTTGATGACTCCCATTGTCTGCAGATGGCTGTTTACCTGTGAGTCTCCCTGTATATGTGTGCTGGCAAGTGAGTAATGAAGTCTTGCAGTGACATGTGATCATGTCACCTGAACTGGAATCCATCTTTAACCTGGTGCTTTTCCAGTGAGGGGGGGTGGAAACTGAGAGAGACAAAGGGTTCCCGCCTTATGCAAAAGATATATAAAGGGGTGGAAGAGAACAGAGAGGGGGAGGAGCCATCATGGAGAATCCCCTAGATAACACCTAAGCTGGAACAAAAGCTGTACCAGGGGAAAGAATTGTGCCCAGGCCTGGAAGGTGTCCAGTCTGAGAAAAACTTACTGAAGCATCTCTGAGGGTGAGATTATCTGTATTTAGTTTGATTAGGCATAGATTTGCGCATTTTATTTTATTTTGCTTGTGACTTACTTTGTTCTGTCTGTTATTACTTTGAACCACTTAAATCCTACTGTCTGTATTTAATAAAATCACTTTTTATTTAGTAATTTACTCAGAGTATGTATTAATACCTGGGGGAGCAAACAGCTGTGCATATCTCTCTATCAGTGTTATAGAGGGCGAACAATTTATGAGTTTGCCTTGCATAAGCTTTATGCAGGGTAAAACGGATTGATCTGGGTTTAGACCCCATTGGGAGTTGGGCATCTGAGTGCTAAAGACAAGCACACTCCTGTGAGCTGGTTTTCAGGTAAACTTGCAGCTTTGGGACAAGTGATTCGGACCCTGAGTCTTTGTTAGAGCAGACTGGAGTGTCTGGCTCAGCAAGACAGGGTGCTGGAATCCTGAGCTGGCAGGGAAAACAGAAGCAGGGGTAGTCTTGGCACATTAGGTGGCGGCTCCCAAGGGGGTTTCTGTGATCCAACCCGTCACAGTGGCGTAGTCGAGCAGGATCTGTGCACAGCTGATTGCTTTGAGATACTGGTAGTGATTTTAAGTGAATTTTAAGTGTGGTGGCTGAAGAACAGACAAAGTGGTTACTGGTTTGTTATTTTCTGTTTGCTTATTTCGGGAAAGGAAATTAGGGACAGAAAAGGAAGCAAAATAAGTAAGAATGAAGATCAAAAGAAGCTAAAACTACACAAGTTGCAAATTGCCCAGAAAGACTGAACAATGGGCGCTGGAAATGTCTCTGTTAACTAAGAAGCCCCTGAGCTGAGTACATCTCAGTTTCAGTGAACTGCAGATGGGTGTGGCCCAACCTCTGTCTGTGCTGAAGCTGACTGGAGTGTCTAACCTAGCAAGACAGGAGGGGAGGGGTGCCTGTTCTGGCAGGAGGGTGTTCTCTGTGGTATCCCAGCTCATCAAGTGATGGTCTCAAGGGAAGACAAATGGAAATTGATGTACAATTTGCCTGGGAAAAGGCTGCCCTGGAAAAAGAAAAGGCTGCCCACCAGCCTGGACTTAAGAGACAAAGCAATTAAGACCCAGAAGCATGACCTGGCTGTAATGGAGTGGAAGAGGTGCACAGAGACATGTATCCTGGAGTTGGAAGTTGGGGTCCTGGTGACTGCTGCGGTGGGAACAAACCCCAAGGACTCTAGCTGGAAGCAAACCCAACCTGAGTGAAAGGGGGGGGATTTTGCTGGCCAGCGAAAGGTCTCTCATAGCTGGTAGCTGTGAGCCTACAGCTGGATCAGGGTCTCTTTCCCTTTTGGGGGACACAGGAGTGTCTGCCCCATAGGGGAGCCCAAAAACGAATTTTAGGTATACTGCCTCTGCCATGGTCAGTGTCCAAGTCTCTGGCAGTAAGTTCAGGAGGAGGGTGTGACGTTGTGCAGTCTATATGGTTTTATAAAAATATAAGTGAGTATAATGTAACTGGGATATGCTTCATGCAAAAGGTCTCTTGTAAGGTATCATTACAAAGCTTATAATCTACTGAGTGTGATCATCCGATTTGTATAAATGTACCACTCTTGTATCTAAAACTAGAAATATAAAATGTAACTCTGAGGGCCTATTGTAATTATGTAAAGTGTGGGCCATTAATGATGGTTTGGAATCTTGATGACTCCCATTGTCTGCAGATGGCTGTTTACCTGTGAGTCTCCCTGTATATGTGTGCTGGCAAGTGAGTAATGAAGTCTTGCAGTGACATGTGATCATGTCACCTGAACTGGAATCCATCTTTAACCTGGTGCTTTTCCAGTGAGGGGGGGTGGAAACTGAGAGAGACAAAGGGTTCCCGCCTTATGCAAAAGATATATAAAGGGGTGGAAGAGAACAGAGAGGGGGAGGAGCCATCATGGAGAATCCCCGAGATAACACCTAAGCTGGAACAAAAGCTGTACCAGGGGAAAGAATTGTGCCCAGGCCTGGAAGGTGTCCAGTCTGAGAAAAACTTACTGAAGCATCTCTGAGGGTGAGATTATCTGTATTTAGTTTGATTAGGCATAGATTTGCGCATTTTATTTTATTTTGCTTGTGACTTACTTTGTTCTGTCTGTTATTACTTTGAACCACTTAAATCCTACTGTCTGTATTTAATAAAATCACTTTTTATTTAGTAATTTACTCAGAGTATGTATTAATACCTGGGGGAGCAAACAGCTGTGCATATCTCTCTATCAGTGTTATAGAGGGCGAACAATTTATGAGTTTGCCTTGCATAAGCTTTATGCAGGGTAAAACGGATTGATCTGGGTTTAGACCCCATTGGGAGTTGGGCATCTGAGTGCTAAAGACAAGCACACTCCTGTGAGCTGGTTTTCAGGTAAACTTGCAGCTTTGGGACAAGTGATTCGGACCCTGAGTCTTTGTTAGAGCAGACTGGAGTGTCTGGCTCAGCGAGACGGGGTGCTGAAATCCTGAGCTGGCAGGGAAAACAGAAGCAGGGGTAGTCTTGGCACATTGGGTGGCAGCTCCCAAGGGGGTTTCTGTGATCCAACCCGTCACAGGTACTGTTTCCATCTGTTCCTCATTCCCCTGTGCATCTACACAGTGGCGGTCCTGAAGAAAAGTTTGTTAATGCACACCGGGATTTCCTGGGAATCCTATGTAGAAATCTCTAGGAAACTTTCATGAAGGTATTCTGCAATCCTCTGACAAAGGTTCCTTGGCAGAGCTGCTTTGTTTCTTCTCCCATTGTAGGAAACTTTGCCACGCCAATCGTCAATTACTTCTGCAGAAACCAAAGCAGCACACAGGTGAGCAGCCTATGGACCTGGTCTGAAGCTACACACATGCAGGAGATGCACCCTTGCATCACTGGTTACCCTCAATAGAGAGATCAGCTTCAATCACCCCGCCTGTGGAAAATGGTGCCAGTATTCAGAATAGTGATCCCCTTCTGAAACCACCCAGATCCTTTTTCCCCATCTTGCATCTTTCCCCCCGGGCTGAACTCACCATGTTGAGTGCTCTCACCGTGCTGCGTACTTGCCAAGGGAAAGCAAGAAAAAAGTTACAAGCACCCTCTATGATTCAAGACAGAGTGCACTCACAATATTGATTTTCTATTTTTTTTATTTTTTTTTTGCTTTTGCAGATGTGCCCTTGAGGGCCAGCGAAGACAGGGGCAGGAGCGAATAATAGAGGAGCATGAGTGGATGATAAAGCTCATGGAGGACCAAACAGAGATGCTCAGGTCCCTGACTGCGCTGCAGTTGGAACATGTGTGCTTGACTCCCCCCCGCAGCCCATACAGAACTGCTTTCCATGCCCTCGTCAAACTCTCCACAAACATTCCTCACATGGTGCCAGCCCATCACAGTACCCTTTGCACTTCACCCCTAGGGACCAGTTCCATAACAGCTGGATTTATACACAGCTGTGAGAGCCTCATTTGAGAGAGTGCTGCTCAGTGTCAAGTCCCTGGCAGGAAATGGAAATCTGTGTATTTCTGTTTAATAAAAATGTAGTCTCAGAAATATAATTCTTTATTTGTGTCCTACACACGGTGGGTGCAGCAGAAATTCATACACAGTAGCAAATCAGCACATATGCAGACTATGATTAAGGCTCAGGCAGCAATCTGTACAAGGGTCATTCAAGATGGCAAGTAAACAATGACTGCCTGAATTCATTACAGAAAGACATTTCTAGGGCTCATTGTCAAAATGCTGCTTCAAAGCCTTAAAATGCCCCCTGCTGAGCCCCTCTGCGTCTGGGTGCTCAAAATCAGACACCAGGCGATCCACCTCAATGCTCTACCCCTTGGGAAACTTTGCATAACATTTTTGAAATCAAGGGGGAAGAGTACAGCAGGCTGCTATGACCATGGGAATATTTTCCTCACTGAAGTCTAACCTGCCAAAAAGGCAGCACCAGTCAACCTTTAATCTGCCAAAAGCACATTCCACGGTCATTCTGCTCCTGCTGAGCCTGTTGTTGAAGCACTCCTTGCTGCTGTCAAGGTTTCTGGTGTAAGACTTCATGAGCCACGGGAGTAAGGGGTAGGCTGGGTCTCTCAGGATCACTATGGGCACTTCCATATCCCCTACTGGAATCTTCTGGTCTGGACAGAAAGTCCCTGCATCCAGATTTCTATATAGGACAGTGTTCCTGAAGATGCATGCCTCATGCGCCTTCCCTGACTAGCCCGCGTTGATGTCAGTGAAACAACCCCGGTGATTCACCAGTGCCTGCAATACCATCGAAAGTAGCCCTTTCTGTTGATCAGACCATCTTGCGATGGAGTGTGAGCCAAAATGGAGATATGCGTGCCATCGATCGCTCTGCCACAGTTAAGGAATCCCATTGCTGCAAAGCCATCCACTATTTCCTGCACATTGCCCAGAGTCACAGTCCTTCACACCAGGAGGCAATTAATGGCCCTGCACACTTGCATCACCGCAACCCCCACGGTGGACTTCCCAACTCCAAACTGATTCCCAACCGACCAGTAGCAGTCTGGAGTTGCCATCTTCCACACAGTGATCGCCACTCATTTTTCCACCATGAGGACAGCTCTCATTCTAGTGTCCTTGCATCGCAATGCAGGGGCAAGCTCAGCACACAGTTCCAGGAAAGCAGCTTTGTGCATCCAAAAATTCTGCAGCCACTGCCTGTCATCCCATACCTGCATCACGACCCAGTCCCACCACTCAGTGCTTGTTTCCTGAGCCCAATACGAACAGTCCACCGTGTGCAGCTGCTTCATGCATGCCAACATTAATCCTGAATTATTTCTTTCCATGGCACACAGCAGGGTAGGCACCACAGATTCATTTCTAGATTTGCAGCTCATGAAATAATGCGGCTGATCCTGCAGTGTGTTCATAATGCTCATCACAAGACTGGAGAGCAGTGCAGGATCTGTGCTTTCAGACACAGATGGCGGGCGCAAAGTTTACAGGGGCAGTTGAAAAATGGCGCAAAATGTAGTAAGAAGCCCATGGAATGATGGGATGGAGAAAACTGCATCATGGGGCAGTGAGTCTGCCCCATGATGCACTAGGGTCTATTCCCAGAAGCCCTAGGGGCAGACGGTGACAATTTGCAGTGGGATAGCTACCTATGGTGCACTGCTAGCGCACCAACTATGGATGCACTCTGCCAACACAAAGAGTGTTGTGTGAACATGCATAAGCAATGTAATTACAGCGGTTTATGATTGTTGATGTAACTTAAGTCAACTTAACTCTGTGGTGTAGACATGACCTAAGTGTCCATGTGGATCCTGTTGTCATGCACTAAAAGTTCTATAGTGTGCTTTGATCTATGCTGCTTTAAGTCCCATTATCAAAGGTCATGTAGAAGCCTAAGTACTACTGACTTTCACTGAAATTTAGGCTCCTAAGTGTCTGTCACTTTTGAAAAAGGTGAAAGGATGTCTGTGTGGATACCAGAGAGTGGAACCATCCCCTATTATTAGATTGGACTGCGAGTTGTGTCCAAACTCTGTCCCTTACAATAGAATAGCAATAAAGGCAAGTATTGCCAGAATTTGTGAAGACTAAAATTACATGATCTGAAGAAGAGCTTTGTGGAGCTCAAAATTCGTCTCTTTCACCAACAGAAGTTGGTCCAATAAAAGATATGACCTCACCCACCTTGTCTCTCTCATAAATTTGATGTTCTCTGTCTTCAGCTCCTTAAACCAGGCAATACGTCATTTTAAGTGAAAAAGTGAAGGAATCTAACTCTTCAAGGACCCATTTTTCTTAAGGCTGCTGCAACAAGACAATTAACTGTTGCAGCAAAAACACAAGCCAAAATTAACATTTGGTAGGTAAAGAGTTTTTCAATTAATTTTTAAAAAGGTTAAACACAATGCTGGGAAGAGGAGAGTAAAACTCTGGAAGACACTATTAACTGATATATGGTGGATAGAGACTCAAGAGAGAAGTACAGTATTCAAGGAGGTTAACAAAGTTACCATATGAGAATCTCAGCATCATAAAGAGGAAGCAAGATGTATTTTTCAATATAGGCATGAAATAAAAATAAGATACTGTGATAGAACCAGACCAGTTGGGAACAGCAGAGTAGCAGAAGGGAGATATACTGGCCACTGGATAAGTAGTTTTCTGTTCCCTGAGTGACCAGAGCAGGGGCTGCTCCAGGCTAATAGACCACCTGACTCCAATTAACCTGCTAAGAGTCAGGTGAGGCAGTTAAGCACCTGACTCTAATTAAGGCCCCTCTGATGCTATAAAAGGGCTCACTCCAGTCAAGCCAAGGAGCAGAAGTGTATGCAAGAAGCTGAGAGTAAGTAGGTGTTCTGCTGGAGGGCTGAGAAGTACAAGCGTTATCAGACATCAGGAGGAAGGTCCGGTGGTGAGGACAAAGAAGGTGTTGGGAGGAAGCCATTGGGAAATAGCCCAGGGAGTTGTAGGTGTCGTGCATCTGTACCAAGAGGCACTCTAAACAGCTGCAGTCCACAGGGCCCTGGGCTGGAACCCGGAGTAGAGGGCGGGCCTGGGTTCCCCCCATACCTCCCAACTCCTGATCAAACACAGGAGGAATTGACCTGGACTATAGCTTCTACCAGAGGGGAAGGTCTCTGGACTGTTTCCTGACCCAGAGGGTGAATCTGTGAAGCGAACAAATCCGCCAATAAGCGCAGGACTCACCAAGGTAGAGGAGGAACTTTGTCACAATAATCACAAATACGATAAATGAAATCTACTTTAAGAATGTAAACTCCTCCAGAAAGGTAATTTCTTCTGTGTTATCTAGCACTACAGGCACCCATGGTGTTTTACAAGCAAACATTAACTATGCAGTGTGCATCCTACACCTAGTTTACTAGATCAAGCCATGCTCTTGTTTTCAGGAATTTAGAAGACTCACTTCCAAATGCTGGACACAATACATCAGAGGTTCTATAAACGAAATTACACTACTCTTGGTAAATCGGGTAGCTAGGGTTGTTCGGCCAAGAAAGTAGCTACTTTGATCAAATAGTCTTGCGGTCTGCGGTTTCATTGCTTCAAGTTTCTTATCTCCACAGTTTTCCCCCCCCCTGCCTCCTATATAAAGTCTGTTTGCATTAGCGGTACTTGGAGAAAAGTGGCAATTTACTTCCATTGTTTGAAAGGAAAACTTGGATATCCTCTTGTGCTAGCCTGCCTGCCTTTTCTTTCAAAAGTACTCAACCCTACTGTTTAGCTGACATTATTTTGAGTTTGTTGAAACGGCAAGCTTGGCTTTCTGAAGTATTAAGCACAGAGGCTGTGATGCAGGCAGAACAGGTGCCAGTTCATGCAAAGGCCCCTAGGCCTCATTGAACACTGACAAAAGCATAGCTAGAAACTCACCTGTGTGTGTTTCATATTGTTAAAACAAATGTTAAACTATAAGAATGTGTTTAGACTTTATGAAATGCTTGTAAATTGCTGCATGCATTAATCTCACTTATATCTGTATCCTCTATTATAAGGTAAAAGTGTTTGCTGTAAAACTGTAAACCTCCACTGTTAGGAGAGAAGCATTATCAAGTGTGAAATACTAGTTTACTAAAAAAGGCGTCATCTCCTGCCCAACAAAAGAATGCCTATAGACATCAGACAAGCCCTTGTGGAACATTGGTGGACAAAAAACTTTGTCGATTGCCTCCCCCCCCCCCCCCCCCCCCCAAACACCCATGAAGTGGAGAGTGCACAAACCCTTATCCCATCAGCTTGAGCTCTGGGGGAAGGAGATAAAAATCCCTGTCAAGAAAAACTGATCATTATGCTCCTTGGAATATGGAGAGGACAATATTTCTATGCATAAGGAAGGGATCCCCAAGCTATTTAGCTCAGGTTAGCCCTAAGTGACCTACAGAGCTTGTATATTATAGCAGCTTCTTTTACTGTTTGAAACCCAAGACTGTAACTCATTTGTATGTGTACATTTACCTGCTTTAACCTTGTAAATAACTATTTCTTTTTTCCTAGTTAATAAACTTTTAGTTAGTTTAATATAGGTTTGGCTACAAGCAGTGTCTTTGCTGAGAGATCTAAGGTACAATTAATCTGGGGTAAGTGACTGATCCTTTGGGACTGGGAGTAACCTGAATATTATTTTTTGGTATAAGGGACCATCTATCACAAAGGCAAGCTTGCCTGGGTGGCAAGATAGACTGGAGCACCCAATAGGACTGTCTGTGACTCCATATTAAGGCTGTTACAATGCATAAGAAGTTCACACTTGATACCTGTCTGGAGTTTGTGCTCTGCTTCTTGACAGTCTGCCCTGAGGCTGGCACTCAGTCGTGAGCCACTCCAGACAGCTTGACAGAGGCTACCTAGCTACAGGTAATTAATGCTGTGCTGCATTTTTTTAAGCTCTTGGTCAAATTCGTATTTGTTGTGAAAATGGCTTGCTACAGATGTCAAAATGCTATACAAGCCATTTGCAAATTTGCATTCTAAGCCTGTAGCTTATCTGACTCAGACACTTCTGGGTGGTTTTTTCAAAGCTTTATTGCTTCTATTGTGTAGAGTACAAATGGTGGGGAAAAAACTAAATCAAATCCATTTAATTATGCTAAAGTTTACAGTAATTAATAGACCTATCTAGCACCTTAGCATTTCAAAACTGGAAATGCTGACAATCAAATGCTATCTAGCATAGTGTAAAAATATTAGATAATAGCCTAAGTAATGAAATAAAAGTATAAGACAAGAGATGGGGAAAAGTTTTTTTTTTTTTAATATATTAAATGAGAGACTATCAGTTGCTTGTGTTCCAACTGCACACCTTAAATACCTCCATTTCTCATGCTGTTGACCTGAACAGTGAAAATAGCACTTTTAGCTGAATTATGTACAGTAAGTTTCCTAGGGAGGAATAGCTTCCATAACCATATTATAACTCTGGGGTGTGTTTATAAAAAAAAAAAGCCATTAAGAATGTCAATTGTGTATTTTATAGCAACTGAGGGCTTTTAAAGAAAGAGACCTTTCTGTCCTTCATGGGGGGGAAATAATGTATTCAATAGGGCACAACTGTATCAGACAAATCTGGTTAAGTTTCTAATTACAACCAAGCCTGTACCCTTCATGTTATGACACGCCCCATACCATGGTTTTTCATTTGCAGCCCTCTTAGTGATCTCAACTCCCCAGCTAGAGATTTCCAAAAGCAGTCCCAAACTTGCAGGAAGAACCTTTAGAGTACCTCCATGCATAATTTATCCCAGAATAACAGTCAGTCATGAATCCATCATCCCTCAATCATTTTAGGAGACAAATCTTTGGATCTGTTCTTTAATAGCTTACTAACTGTCACCTGCATCTTGAAAATATGTCTGAGAGAATGGTTATGTTAACAAGAACACATTGTGGAAAATGAGGCTTTTTCTAGCTTTAGCACAAACGCATGTGTGTGGAGATCTCAGGTGCTGCAGTCCAGCTAGACTAGATGATACCAGTGCCACTGAAGATATGGAAACCAAAGGCAGAAGAATGAGCATTTTGCACTGGAAATGGTGGTTCTGATAGAAGAATGAGAGTTTTAGTAAGAGTACATGGAGCAGTCAGCTGGCAGATCAATGAAGATTAGAAAGTCTCTATGAAAGTTCATAGACAACGTGGACATTAGGAGTTTCCATCCTGAACAAAATCCTCTTCACATGCCTGCAACTGTGTTTCATGTCTAGTGCTACCCTCACAACCCCCCCTTTTTTTAACGGGGGGGGGGGGTCTTAAATAGAAGTGGCCTGATTTTCAGAGGTCCTGAAGACCCAAGCTCCCACTAATTTCATTGTTCCTGTAAGACAGGGTGACCACATTTTCAAAAGGCAAAAGCAGGACACATACAGGAGTCCTGCCCCCTCTGTTGACTGCCCCACTCCTCCTCTGAGCCCTTGCCCCCTAACCCCCTCTTCCTGAGACCCCACCCCCTGGCCAGGCCAGAAACCAGGCCATGGTAAGAGCTGCCCAGGGAGCATGAGCCACTGGGGAGCACTCCATCTTCCCTGGGTGGGGGCAGCCCGTGTTCCTGCCCCCCACAGTGTGGGACACCCCACAGCAGCCCAGGCTCCCTTGGTAGCTCTTACTACTGTCCAGCTCCTGCTTCTGGCCTCACCAGGGGGAAAGAGGATGAGCAGGAAGCAGGGCCTCATGACAAGTGGGGGGGCAAGGCCCACCTCACACTCTCCTTTACTCCCACCGGGAAGAAGCTGGCACCACCCATGAGCCTCGGGCACGTGCAGAGCAGCACTTCAGTGAATCCGGCACAAATGCTGTCCCAGAGTCATTCAGTCCAGGACTGGGACTTGAGCTCTGTATTTCAGGACTGTCCCACCCCAATGCGGGATGGGGGCTTACCCTACCTTGAGATGGTCACTAACAAGCTATCTGAAATGAATTTAGGCATAGATCTATGTACCACGTAAACAAGCATACCACACTCTTGTATGTGCAGATCAAGGATGTTTTTTGATATTTTAATAGAAAGTTAACCCCGTTCCTAGCAGTATTCATGTATTAAAAGGCTGAGATTGAAGTTCCAAGCTGTAAAATAAAACTTGTGAAAGTCACAGCAACTGAAGGGGTCCTGGTAAAGAAGACTGTAGAAAAACTAAGTTTGTAAGGTATGCAGGTTGCCATTTTTGAGTTAAAAGAACCATGGTCTGAAGTCACTACAATTTGGTCAGGATTACTGGGGGTAGAGATTTCTACTTTTTAATCCACTCTTTTATATTAAGGAGTGTCATTTTAGTTGTAGACTTCTGCTACGGAACCCAGACCTTCTTAAAAGGGACTCTCGCAGCTGCCAAATTGACTCCTCTAAGTGTCTCTGCACTGCAATCAAGAGGTGTGACTGCATCATGTGTATGCATACTTGTACTAGCTTGCTAAAAATAGCTGTAACTGCAGCAGTAGGGCCTAGCCACTCGAGAACAGCGTGGATTTAAAACAATGAATATATGTTTAAATTAAATACAGGTTATTTTTTTACAAATAAACACAAATAAAACTAAATTTAAAATTGTCAACCTTTAAGGCCTAAACTTATAATTAAAATTTTTAAAAATAAATATAAATAATACTAAGCAGTATGTTTGCTATCAAGATTTAAAGAAAGTTCCATTAACTTAATGGTTTGTGTCACTCACTAAGTGCCTAGAATCAGAGTCTGTTAAAGTACTAAACCAGCTTTTGCCAACAATGGCCTCTTCTGCAGGTGCAGAGAGAATATTTTCTTCATTTCAGTTTATTCAGCTAGCTCAGTTTAATGATTAGTGTATTCAGTTAAGAAACCAACTGGGCATCAAAAAAAATATATATATATATAGGAAAGCTTATTTTTCTCTTCAAATCTATGAATAAAAGCTACATGAGAGAATGAGATTACTAGTTCTAAAATCTTGAAGGATAATGATGACCAGAAAAAATATGTTCAGCTCAATAACTACAGATGATACTTTCTTTAATACAACAGTTTTAAATGAAAAACTTGTTTTGATAAACATTTTTCTTATGTATCCGGAAGACTTAAAGTAGTTTTATTTAATAAAAATTAAATGTTTTGTGCATTAAATTTAATTTGAATTTCCATTCAAATAGTTTGATACAAATCACAAGTAAAAAAAAAAAAAAATCAACCTAATATATAAGAAATGCATCATTCACTGTTTTCTAACTAATAGAATATAAACATTAGGAATCTGAATAAATGGATATCAAGTTATATAATTGCTTAAATAAGTGTGTGGAATCACTAAATTTGGTTTTGTTTTTTTGCTAACCAGGATGATAGCCTAAAGGCTGGAGTTAGTTGTAAATCAACATGTTTTAATGGTTATCAATGCAAATCAACCTTTGTTTAGGAAAATAACTGAAAAGTACAAATGCAAATCATGATTAAAATGGACTATTTAAATTAAAGTTTTCTACTTGCTGATTTAAATCATGGTTAAGATTGCGTTGATTTAAAGCGATCCACTCTGCCTGAGAACAATCCCACCTGGTATCCTGGATACATACTTGGGGAGTTAGCTTATGCAGCCACAGCTATACCGCTTTCTCAAAAAGGCTACAGAACAGAGGTAGAAGCTTCTTTAGGAGAAATACGTAAGTGGCAGCTTACCTTAATTCTCTTTCAAATTAGTTTTTCCTTTAATAACTCAATCAAGGAAGTGTTTCATTTATAGGTTAGTATAGAAATCTTAGGTCGATTCATATGTACAATCTTATAGTGGTGTAGTATTCTGCATATGCATGGGTAAATAGTGACCCACAAAGTCATCTAAGTACAAGATGTAGGGTGAATAAGGCAAGGGCTTTTGTGTAACCAGACCTCATTTAGTGCCTCTTTCAGTACATTTTTCAGTATACAGCTAATTAATCAGGTAACACCATGCCCCTTGGCTGCTCATTTTATGAATGAGCTTAGTGCTAACATTTCACACATGCAGTGTGGTTTTCCAATGAGAAAGTCAACACTTCCACTTCAATTCTAGCCCCAGCCATTTGTGCAAAACAGCTGTTCAGAAAGTTACAAGAAATCATATTTGAGGGTGGTTGTTTTTGGAAGGATTGTTTTGTTTTAATATAATGGAGAATGTTTTCCCACTTATTTTCAAGAAGGGCTCAACTATAGTTTGAATCAAACTTTCAAAAACCCCACTAGAGAAATCCTGGAGAGTTTCAGCTTGAAAATAAAATTTACAAAAGGTTATGACTAAACAAGGATTGAAAGGTAAATTAATAAGCACCTTAATACAGCTGTCACTCGAATTTCAGCTATAATTTATAAGAAAACAGCATTTAAAAAAAAAGGCCTCTGCATTCTCAGGAAAGAGACTGTAATAATGAGCAGATCAATAGCCTCAGTAGAAGAGAACAGTTATGGGAACATACCACTTGGTGTAGATCTAAGATCCGACTTTGTAATATCATCGGATGGCATTGGTCAATTTGGAAATCCCTTATTCAAAGTCAGATCTTCACAACTCCCTTCCATTAACTATTAAACCCCCACAAAAAGAATCAGTGATAAAGATAATCCCATATAATCTGCCTGTGTGTTTTGAGAAATTGACAGAATACTTGACCTTGAAGGGTAAAACCTTGTCTACACTGCCACTTTACAGCGCTGCACCTTTCTCGCTCAGGGGTGTGAAAAAACACCCCCGAGCACTGCAAGTTTCAGCGCTGTAAAGTGGCAGTGTAAACAGTGCGCCAGCACTGGGAGCCGTGCTCCCAGCTACTCCCCTCGTGGGGGTGATTTTTTTTACAGCGCTGGAAGAGCTCTTTCCCAGTGCTGGTGCCGCGACTACACAGCCACATTAAAGCGCTCCTGTGGCAGCGCTTTAACGTTGCTAGTGAAGACATACCCTAAGGGTGGTGCAGGGAGTGAGATTTTCTTTGCCTTTATGAATAGTATTATCCCAGCATTTAGGTGCCCTAGCCATAGACCACGACTCTACGGTGCTAGGCACTTTACCACACAAACACTGTTGGACTGTATTACAATTTTCAATGCCTCATGACTCCCCCTCCAACTGCCTTTCTTGCCACTCCCAGGAGTGAGGAGCCACAGTTAAACACTGATTTAGGATAAGCCCTTATGAGGTTCTATTTTCAAGGCTGCCAGTATTAATCTTCAACAGCCTCATAAATATTACTTCAGTTCTACCAATGAAGAAGTCATTTTACTTCTATTTTCAAAGCCAGAAACAGACAGTGAATCTGAATTAGTAATCTGGAATTTTAACTTCAAATCCAGATCAGATTTCCAAGTCCTCCCACACCCACCTCCCCTCCCCACGCCCACCACACACACACTTTCCTCACAACCCCCAAGATAGGGGCCTGCTGAGTTTGTGAGGAAATGGTCAATGCTCTATGCTGGGAGCTAGGTAAAGCTACCATAAATTAAAGCTCCCAGGGTCCACTCTAACTTATTTTAAGGAAAGCTCCACTTCCTGGGGCATCTCAGAATTTAAGATACTTAAAACCCCTTTTCGTCCCTTTCGCTTGGGATGAGCCTTCTCTTCTGTGCCTCCTGTCAGACACAGCACACACCCTGGTCCTATGCCTTTCAGCAGCATTTGGAAGCATGATAGCACTAGGCTTCCACTATTCACTGCCCAAAAATCTTAGTAACGCAAAGTGAGGGTCAGTAAGAGTGTATGAAGAGGAATGATGGTATAGCATTGTGTTGTATCCAACACAACACAAAAAATGGCTGATTTTGTTAGGGGTATGTCCAGTTTGTTTTGGTTGCCTACTATCAGCATCAGAAGACAGGCACAGTTGGACAGATAAAGGTGTGGAAGATATTACCTTAACTCTGTATTCCCTGATTTTCAGATGTTTGTTTGTTTTAATTTAACTCTTTATTTTCTAGTTTTCAGGTGCATTTGATATTCTGGAAGGGTACAAGGCATTGCTGGTCTACCTTAACTCTGCATTAATCAAGTTTTCAAGCAGTGAATTTCCCTTGTTTTTTGAGGAAGTGGTGATAGTAAGCAGGCACTTGTTGGGGTATGGAAAAAACAAAAAGCCTTCCTTGGAATGCTACCAGCTCTGCCCATCTCCTGGATCCCAATGCCCCAGTAGGGCTGGAAGCACCATAAGGATAAGGGAAGGTGGTAATTCATGGAATGTGAGGAGCCTGGAGGCAACTCTGCCCAATCCTTTGAAATACAAGAGGATGACAGAGGTGTGATCTGGCCATTCATCCCAATGGGATGTTCTCAGGTTAATGACACCCAGGAGGTGTAAACTACATATTCATCTCAATGGAGGTTCTCTTCCCCCCACCCACCCTCCCAAAATCTATCACAGCCTCTCTTTTCAAACACATCTCCCTATACATGTGGAAATCAGTGTCATTCAGCCTGACATGCAGCACAATCAGTGGGTTTTCCCCCCTCACTTCCATCAGGATCATTTTCAGCCTCATATCAACATCTAGTATCCTTGCTCCTAGCAGGCACCACTCTTCTATTCCCTGAATCTGGTGACAGTACTGTCAATTCTTCTGAGTATGGAGTCCCCAATCACACAGATTCTGAGTATGGAGTCCCCAGTCACCTAGTTCTTCTTGGTGTTATGTTCTCTCTTGCAGTCCCCTATACATCATCCTAATTTTTCCTTAGGCTCCAGTCCCCAAGTATCTCCATCATGTGTTCCTCTCTTCTGCGGGGACTGTCTTTCTTGTTTTTCTTCCTCACCACACCATCTTCTGCCTGTTTCTCCTCATTCACTAGTTCAGCAAATCTGTTACTCAACTGGATTTCACTACCACTAGCTGGTCTCTTCCTCTGCCTTGTCCTCAGGGTCATTCTTCAAATGGATCACCCTTTTCTTCTGGCAGAATGCCCTCCAGTTCCTTTTGTTTGCCAGGTGTCCACAAATATTCAGAGGTCTGTACCACCTCTGCTCTCCTCTCCTGTATTATACCTTCAAATCCCCTCATCTCCACTGCATCTCTAATCCTTGGATCTTCTCTGCCATGAGCTGTTCCAGGTGACATTTCACACATACATAGCTTCTGTCAGATATGCACTCAAGGATGATATACATCCCACAGCTTCTGCACCTAACCATCTTCTTTGTCTCCTCTCCTCCTTGGGTCACTTCTACAGCTGCCTCAGTAACCACTGTCTTCTCTTCCTAACCCTATTCCTAGAAAAGAAAGAAAGAAGGGGAAAGGGGTGGGGAGAAAAACAGAGTCCCATAGAAACTCTACTGTTAACTGCTAGCTGCGCCAATGTTCCCCAGAGATTGGCTTTAAAACCTAGCCAAACTAGGTCAGCACTGCCCCCATGTTACAGGATATCAGCAAGCACTGAATCAAGCCACAACCTGGAAGAAATCACCGCACCTTCAAAACACAAAATCACCACTATCCTCTCAGACCAAACTCCCACAGAAACACCACTGTTCAAAAAGCTCCAGAGATTTCTGTTCTGTTTTATCTTCGGTTTGTAGATTTATTTTTGCTAGTGTGATAGCATTCTGTAGCAGGACTTGCTCAATAATTATTTGAGCAGTTGCCTAACAGTCTCTAAGATAGACGTTAGAGATACAATTTGTACAAGCAACTATGCTATAATAAACCATATTGAATAAAAACAAGGTTAAGTATGAAGAAGTACTTTTGTTTTCATATTATTTAAAACTGGAGTTCTCCAACTGGTCCACAGAGCACTTGCTAGTGATACACAGAAAGCTGTCTGGTCACATGGTGCTGGCTATTGTCAATTCCAGTTCACAGATTACATTAAAAGAGGAAATAAATGTTAAATACTTTCGTAGTATTAGATTGCTGTAGTTGTTACAGGTATGTTACATGCATATAAATGGGAGAGAATCTGCCTGGCAGTCACAAGTGGGAGAGGAGGTAGTTAACTAGATACTCTCTTAAATTTGAATCTAAACTATGAATGTTTGAGAACCCCTGATTTAAACTATTATTAGATGGGGAATTGTGATGTATCCTTGGGGGTGGGAATGGGGAGGAGATCAAAGTCAAATGATTCTCCTTCCCTCCCCTACACATATGATTTTTTTTTTTTTAATTCAATGTGGTTAAGTGCAAATCTTTCTGTTTATGGCCCCAAAGAAGTCAGGAGTCACACAAGGTTGCAATGTAAACAATGGTAGTGTGAAAACCCTCTTAGATCAACAATAAAGTAGTCTAACAAGTTAATTTGACTCATTTTATCAGACAACCAACAGCCATTTGTGGCTTATATTGTCAAGGTTTCTGGATAAAGCCATGGTTATGAAACAGTAACAATAAGGATGTTTGGGTGACCCTAAATATCTCCATATTTTCAAGTGTTTTTGGTTGAAATGTTTTTAAAAATGAATTAACTTTGAATTTCCAGACTTTCCAACTTTTGGTTATTGGGGGTGAGGAGAGAGGGGAATTATGTGGAAATTTCAACAGTCTCAGTGGTTTTTTTTAAATCAATGTGAGTGATAGTCTTTAAACATCAACTCCAGGTTTTACCCAAGAGTTTGCTTTGTTTTTTCTGAATATTTCAAAAATGATAGGCGATGGCACCTGTCATGCATGAAAAACGTGTGCCTCCCTCTTTCTCCTGCTTACCACGGCCCAGGCTGCCATATATGTCATTGCATTTTCTGCTTTCATCACCACCTGGAGAAGGGACAACATAGACTCTCTAAAAGACTTAACGGAAACCTGTGACTTTCTGTGTGATATAGTCCCTGCCCCACAGGGACAGGGGAAGGATGTGACAATAAAAGTGAGGGTCAAACGGATAACAGAAGGACAAAAATGACAGTTGTGATGAGTCCACGCCTCATCTAAGCACACCAGGCTACAAACTTGCACACCTGACTCCAGACAAGAGGCACATATTAGTGTTTGTCTTTACTGCATTGTTAGATTGAACTGTAAACACTAGTTTTGCCCCTACACAGTCTTCTGTCCACACTAGTCTCTAGCGTAGCTAATGTGGTGCTTTAAGCTGTCAGAGTGGGCTGGGTTGAAGCTCGAGCACTCACCAGTTGCTAATCGAATCACTCTGCTAATCCAGTTACTGTGTCTAGTTTGAGTGGTGTTTGGCAGTGTAGTCACACTCTCACTTGAGCTAGGGTAGTTAGAGTGGAGTAACAGGAGCTAACTGAAGTGAAGCAAGCCCTTCAAGCCCTTCTTAGGCTTTCCTTAGGCAAACTGGGGGCGGGGGTTAATTTGTTTTTATAAGATACCCAAACCCTAAACAAAACAAAATTTAGGGGATTATAGGGGTCTGCTAAGCAGACCCTGTACAGCAAGGTTCATAATTCACCTCAGTTCTTTCTCCATAGTACAGAGGTTAGGGACTGCACACCCTTATTTAGGGCTGCGCTATACTAGAAAATTAGGGTAGGTCTACACTTACCCGGTAGTTCGGCGGCGAGCGATCGAACTTCTGGGTTCGACTTATCGCGTCTTGTCTGGACGCGATAAGTCGAACCAGGAAGTGCTCGCTGTCGACTGCGGTACTCCAGCTAGACGAGAGGAGTACCGCGGAGTCGACAGGGGAGCCTGCCTGCCGCGTGTGGACCGAGGTAAGTTCGAACTAAGGTACTTCGAACTTCAGCTACGTTATTCACGTAGCTGAAGTTGCGTACCTTAGTTCGAATTAGGGGATTAGTGTAGACCTGGCCTTAGATTGACCCAGCCATGTATCAGGGATGTGAAAAATCCACAACCCTGAGCAACACAGCTAAGAAGACCCAAGTCCCCATGTAGACAGCACTACGTCGACAGAAAAAAAATCTTCTATGGACCTGGCTCCTGCCTCTCAGGGAGGTGGATTACCTATGCAGACAGGAGAACCCCTCCCATCAGTGTAGGTAGCGTCTACACTGAAGCGCTGCTGTAGCATTTCAAGTGTAGACAAGCCCACAGACGCAGACAACAAGCACCTCATGAACGTTTAATTAGATCTCAACACCCACTGTATTTTCCCCATTCCAGAGATAGGGATACCTTTGGCAGGTAACATTCAGTAGCAGATAAATCAATAAAACCCAAAACTCCTGCAGTGAAACTATTATACCCTGCTCCCCTCCCTACCACATTAAGCATTTAGCTAACTGAAGCGCACACAAGAAATACTCTCGTTGCTGTGGCCTTTGTACACTCTGCTAATGCTAGAATGTATTGTGGGCACAATAAGAGTACTCCTGAAACAAAAATGATTTCAGGGAACAACAGAAAAAAGACATTTTTCAACTACTTAGATTAAAATAAATTTTAGCAGACAAAGGAATTAAAGTATTACCACTCCACCAGCATTAAGTGTTTCAATGCTTGTCCTGCAGCACTTCTATTTTCTACTAATATTCCACAGAAATCAAAAGTCACATCAGGCTATATCCTGGTGCATTTGGCCAGACATACATAGGTTTAACATCTTGACTTCAGAACAAGGTACTATGAAAACAACAAATATCAAAGCTTGCCATTTCTTTCAAGTTTTTAATAGCTTAAATATACAGACCAAAGCCAAAGCATCAGAAGAGGCCTCCTCTATTAAGAATATAGGCCTGCAAACCCTTACTTGTCTGAATTAGCACTACTACTGTAAGTGGTCTCATTGCTTCCCACAAACCAACATGTCAAGGACCGGGACCGTTAGCTGTATGGAAGGGGTTGCATGCACTTTGAAGGACTGGATTAGAATTCAAAATTATCTTGATAAATTGGAGAATTGGTCTGAAAGCAATAAGATGAAATCCAAAAAACCCAAATACAGAGTCGTCACCAATCCCTCAGTGTCGAGGGTGATCTCTTCCACAGGTTTTTATTTTCTTTAATGGGTCCTTTGGTGACTGAGGAGTCCAATCCTTGAGCCGCAAACTCATTGCGGGTGATGTTGTAAGGCAGGTTTGGGCCATGACAGTCGTCTGTCCTTTCTCTTCTGGCATTTTTCTGTGACCAGGGCAATGCAATTTTCCTCAAAAGTGATCATCCCTTCTCTGACAAGTCTTCACCAGTTAGCCCTGACCTGGGCTACTGTCTCCCAGTGCGTGGCCTCGACGCCACATTTCTTGATGTTTGTATTAAGGGTGTCTTTAAAGCGTTTCTTTTGGCCTCACTGTTTCCTTTCTCCTTTGGTAAGTTGGATGTATAGCAATTATTTTGGTAGGCATGCATCAGGCATGAGCTCACAGTGCCCATTCCACCTCAGCTGGTGCTAGATAATCAGGGCCTCAATACTGAAGGCATTGGCCTCGGTGAGGACACTGATGTTAGTGCAGCGATCCTCCCAGTTTACGTTGAGGATCTTCCTGAGAAAGTGCTGGTGCTGGCGTTCCAAGTTTTTCAGGTGTTTTCTATAGGTCACCCAAGTCGCGCAGCTGTAAAGGACAGTGGGGATTACCACCACTTTGTGAACTAAAAATCTAGTGTATGTTCTCATGTCATGGTTATTGAACACCTGTCGAAACAGTCTGCTAAAGGCAGGGCTGGCACAGCAGATTCTGTGCTGAATCTCAACATCTGTGTCTGACTCTACAAATACAGAGTATTGCACTTACAAAAGAAAAATCAAATGCATAAATACAAAATGGAGAATAATTGGCTACAAAGCAATACTGCAGAAAAGGATTTGTGGGTGACAGTGGATCACAAACTGAATGAGTCAAAGTGATGTTGCTGCAAAAGGCAAATATCTTTCTGGGATGTAATAACAGTAGTGCTGTAGCTAAGACATGGGAGGTAACTGTTCCATTCTGCTTGGCACTGGTGGGGCCTCAGCTGGAGTACTGTGTCCAGTTTTGTGCACTGCACTTTAAGGGAGAGGTGGACAAACTGGAGGAAGTCCAGATGAGAGCAAGAAAAATAAGTTTATTTTTAAAAAAAATGACCTATGGAAAAAGGTTGAAAGAATTGGGCATGTTTAGAAAAACAAAAGAAAGCCTTTTGGGCAGATTGCTATAGATTCCCAGTAAGTCATTACTTCATTTAGCTTTCTTCTTGGCTTACACCTTCAGTTTATGCTACCCAACACTGATTCTTTTTGAATGAGTTATGTTTGTTTGTTTTTCATGATTTGCTTGATAATATTGTTCAAGGTGACAAGTGAAAACAAAAACACTAGTCAGTTTCACTGTCTAGTTCACCTACATTAGAAAAATGCTGGGATGTTTGGGTTGCAAACACTGAATGTTTAAATCCAAAGCGGTTTTAAATTACAAAAAAACATTTACACAACTACTGTATTTTTCAAAATTAGAGTGTCCTTTTAATTTTAGTCATAATGATAATCATTCTGTTTTTAATCTGTTTTAGAGTGGTGAACAAAACTGCATCATTTGGGGGAAGGGGGTAAGAGTTGCCAATATAATGAACACTGCTACACAGAGACTTAATATTTTGAAAACTTTTTTCCTCAACAGAAATGTTATACTGTAAGTCACATTAGAGTCCAGAAGTAAATGTTTATCAGAGTTATAAAACCATAAAATACAGAGAGTTGCCATAGCAGGGCTGACAACCTTTAGCTAGGGCAAGTTCAGCAGTAAATGTTTTTCTTCCTTCCCAACATACCAGGTCAATAGATCCCTGAATTTGCAGTTTATGTCTCCCAAACTGCTTTATGCACTGAAGCGGGAGGAGTGATTAACTGCAGGAAACAATCCGCCAGGATGAATGAAGACTGCAGGTAGAGAGGGAACCACCGACCGGCCTCTTGCTGTAGAACCAGAAAGGAGCTGAATACTCTCCTAAATCTACTCTCAACCTCTCAGGCCTGCGTGGAAAGAGGCAGGGAGAGGGACTGTGGAAGAGCAGGGAACCCTTACCCGCCCCACCAGCAGTGCACAGACTTTAAGGAAAGGTGCCAGCTGGTGCAAATTAGAGTGTGACCCTGTCATGACTGAACAGCAATTTCATAATGGGGGGGGGGTTAGGGAGGAGATAAATCTCCTCCTCCTCCCCCCATCCCAGGATAAGGTGATGTGTGGGGGAGCAGGGAGAGCGGGTGTAGGAACCACCCTTCCCTTTCACCGCCCCCGGTACAGCCATCAGGGCCGGCGGGGAAAGGGGCGCGGTGGCTGCCAGGCGGGGGGAGCGAGCCGGCCGGCCAGAGGCCACGCAGAGAGTCACCTCGCCCCTCTTCCTTCCCCCCCGCCGGGCCGCGCCCCCACGCTCACCTTGTCGCCGGCACTCCCGCTGCTCCGCCCGGCCCCTCGGCTCCTCAGCCCCGCCATGCCGCCGGAGGGTCCAGCGGCCGGGGACCCGCGCACGCCCGCCAGCCCCGCACCCCCAGACCAGAGCCCGGCAGCCCCACCGGGGGGTGCCTCGGCCGCTCGCCCCCCGCCTCGGGTCCCGGGCGGAGGGGGCGCTGGAGGGGCGCGGCCACGCAGGTGCGCAAGGAGCTGCACGAGCCACCGCGGGCGAGGTGCGCGGCTGTGTGCACGAGCGGCTGCAGCCTGCTTCCAGCGCGACGCGACCCGCCCCACCCCTTGTGTGAGGTCACAGGCCACGCCCAGGCCCTAGCTCCGCCCCGGCGCAGCTAGGAAGGCCTTGGGGTGGGTAGCTGGGGCTGGATCGGGCAGCGAGCTCGGGATGCTCCCTAGGCCCAGACTGCAGCCAGAGGGGAGGTGGCCATCCTCCTCCTGGTAGACTTCTGGGCTGTCCCCCCCTCCCACAGCTGGGGCAAGAGAGGGGCACATTCCCATCCTGCCACCCAGCACAGGGTGGCAGGGACAACGCTGCAGCACAGATGGCTCACCGTGGAAGAGGCTTGCCTCGTTTAGCGTTCATGCCAACAGGGCCCAATGTCACACTGCAACAAGATAGTGAGCACACAGCTGAAGTTGCCTCCCAAAAGTGCGGTCTTGCTACTATACAGCCCCAAATAAGTTTCCTGTGCCCACCCCCTGGAATGTGTCCAAAACATCCCAGCAACGATAGAAGAGAGAGCACCTCGGCAATGCGTTTTCACTATGCAAGAAAGTAGGCTCTTGACTACGGCCTAGGTCCAGGGAGGTATCACATGAATTAGCAGGGTGAAATAGGTTGAAACAATAAATAATCTTTAATTTACCCTGACACATCATACAAAAACCTATGAGCTACCATATCTCCACTAGGATTTTAACTCACATTAGTTAACTATACTTAACTTTTTCATAGTGAAAATGATGCCTAAAATATGACGACATTACATTAGTGCTTATAGTAGTTGAGGACACTTCACATCCTACTTGTCCAGTTTGTATAACAGTCCTACTGAGTCCTGAAAAATATCAGAACAGGTAACACTTCTAATGCAGAAGAATAAATAATGCTATGTACATAACTCATTAGCATTGTTAATCAAATTGGTACAAGGGTGGCCAATTTTTTTAAACATTCTTTTGTACAGTAGCTAGGAGATCTTTGGATGGAAAGTGTATAGAAGTGCTGAGTATTCTTACTATATAAGCAGCACAGTCATTACAGATTAATATACTTTATAGATTCACTCATCCCTCAAAAACTATTGCACAGCTCTAGGCCACTCATCTTTGAGTTGCCTGATCCATAAAGCTTTTTAACTATTCCCTAAACACATATTTGAACTGAAACACACTCTGCTTTCTACTGGGCTGCCTCCAGTTCCTGTCTACCTTAGCTCTAGTAACTTCGGAATAGGATGCTTGCCTGCAACTGGGTGTTCTAACTCTAGTGGTGGAGTGGGGATTCACATATGGAAGTTTTTACTGCAGTGCTGAATTCTGTTCTAGCTGCTAGGGTAGGTACTGAAATTCTGCATGTGGTCCCTATGAGAGGCTAGATTAACCACTGTTATTTAAATATTTATTAAATGCACTTGTGTCCCATCGTGCTAGGTGCTATCCAAACCCAAAACGAAGACTTGTTCATACCGCAATGGGCTCACAATTTGAAAAAAAAAAAAAAAAAGTGTCATACAAAGAAGGAGAAGAGAATCAAATATTCATGTGCTTTTAAAATTCAAGCATCATTGATTCTCATCTGCCCTGCACCCTAGCCTCTCTTAATTGGATGATCTCTTAAAGACAGACAGTGTGATACATGTGGGTCTTGCAGGAGAGGTTATTGGCCTTCAAGGAAGTGTTCTATTCTATCCTGTATGCACAGAAGAAGCAGAGACCTTTGTGGGTGAAGATGACAAAAAAAGACATCTGACTGGGATGATTTGCTAACTGGATGTGGCAGAGGATGACATAAGAGACACAGTTAGCAAGCAGAGGCAAAGTTGTGAAGGGCATGAAAGGTGAGGACAAGAAACTTGAGGTGGTGAAATGGGACCACTAGAAAGATTCCAAAAAGCAGGAAGGGGATATGATCAGAGCAATAAACAACTAAGAATCTAAACAGGTTTATTTTATATGGGATGGATGTGAGAGAGAGAGCACGCACACTCAAGGCTGAGAGGAACAGGTTACAAAAATCAAGAGAGCATGGAAGGAGGGTCTGGAGGAGAGTTTTGATTGTCTGAAGCTCAGAACCATTGATGATGTCCTAAAATATGAATGGAAACTGTTTTGTACAGGACAGAAAGTGGCAGAATATTCCCCCCCACCGGTAGCTATTTGGCATTTGCTCCTGGTATTTGCTGCAGTGGTGAAAAAAAACTTTAAAGTGGAAAGAGTAACTCTTACCCTCCCATTTCATAGAATCCCCTCAGGATAACTACTCAGCACTTACACATTCAAAAGCAACTGTACACGCTTTAAATGCAGTTGCCTCCTCTGTAGGAAGCTAAACTACTTCACACCAGGAGTCCTGATATGGTGTTGCAGTTTCACTAGCTTTGCCATGAATGAGGAGAAAGAAGAATTAGGTTAGCTAAGAACTTGCATTTGGTTAGAAACAGACAGATGATGGGAAAACAATCTTTTTCTTATTCTACTTATTGGCCAAATATGATATTGGAGCCCTTTGCTCCTGCCTTCGCACTGTGAAGACAGATCTGAGAAGCACTAAGGAGATGACCTGAGAATTATGGACTAAAACCCAAAGGCAGTGTCCAAGCAGAATGAAAGCAAACTTCCATGAATCAAGTATGCGCTCAAGCATGTTACACAAATTTGTTCTTTCACCATACAATGACAAGGAAAGACACTTAGGTAACACTAGAAAAAAAAATAGATCTTAGTTATACGTAAAGCATAGCCAAAAAAAAGGGGGGGGGGACCTCAATAGCTAGGGATCCATCTCTCCAGTCCTCAATGAGAGATTTTATTTTAGCCCTCTTGTACATAAGAGGAAATACTTCCACTCAATTATAATGCTGTAATTGAGTATGTGCCAAGAGGAAATGTTTGAAGCAAAGTTTTTGTAATCCTTATATAGTGCAAACTAATGGTCTGAATGTTTGAGTTGTGTAATCATCCCTTGCATTCAGTGCATTTACAGTATGTTCCCAGATAGAGTGTTAAAGCTGGAAGTATACATATGCTTAAAAACAGGGAGACTCATTAGAACATGATAATTAAAACTACTTGGAAGTCAGGAAGCATGGCCCTAAGTTCCCATACACAGCCTTTCCTCTAACCACTCTGCCTACATCTACAAGGAAAAAAATCTTTATTTTATGTTATACAATTAAAAAACCCAAACATCACAGTAGAAGTTTGATACAGAGAATAAAATTAATTTTTATACACAAAATAAAATATGAGTGACAAAAGGCAATAAAAAGACAGGAGCCAGAAGAAAAGAAAGAATCTTATCTCAACTCACCAATTTATTCCACTATTTCTATAAAGTCTGCCTATATGTCAGTGCATTTATATAGATTTTTTTAAACCAGATCCTTTCCCATCTAATTCTTGGTTGGCTGGAAGAGTAAGGGGAATACCATTTACTTTGTGAGGGGGGGGGGGGAAATCACTAAAACTATGTGATGGCCATTGAAAAAGGCAGAATGATACAGAATGACAATTGACTATGCCCTCAGTGAGGGTTATCATTTTTACTGTAAAGGAGTAACATTATTACAGTTGTCAACTTAAATGTCAGAAGTACCAAAACAAAAACAGGCAAAAGGACTAGCGTTAAACTCTAAGCAGTGCAAAACAGCAGGGTAGTCAGCTGTCCTGGAAAACTGGAAATAACTTGGGTTTTGAGGGTCAAGTAAAGCAGATGAAGTCAGACTAGCTGGGTCAGCTGTTTAACTACATGGGGAAAACCAGTGATGAATGGTTGCTGTGACCAGAGCTGTCCCAAAGGAAAGTAGTCCAAGGGACAGAGGTGACAGCTTTCTTAGAAGCTGTTGGGGAGCTAAACATCAGCAGCTGAAGCAAAATGCCCAAACACATATTCAAGCTGCATCTGTTAAGAGATACTAGCAGGGGATGCAATAGCCTCTACAGATAAACGCAGTCCTAGTTGCTTCTCTTAAGAGAGCCCTGAGGCACAAAGCCATCCCCAAGCGGTTGTAGCTAGAAGTTCCTTAAAAATGCAGCTGCACACACAAACTACAATAGACACTGAAATTAAGTGGAGAAATCACTGGACAAAGGACCTGTCCTTGCTCTCACTGCCATCAGTGGTAGTACTTCCGTTGACAGTGGGAACAGGATCAAGTCATTTAAAAAAAAGTTAGATATTTTCTCCAATTACTTTCACAGGGCTCTTGCAAATGGAAATAAGTGCTCATGTCAGCAGCAACATAGAACTCAAATGGCTCTTAGATTTTGTTGAGAGAGGAAACGAGTGCTTGTCCAAACATCCAAAGTACTGAAAACATTTTCATAAATGAAATTACATTTCACACTTTAGATTCAGGGCTTCCTGTCCTGCTTTCTTGCAGGCGTTTAATGATTGATTCTAGAACTCAGAGGCAGTTTTGCTAGTGAACTGCTGGGAAGTGTACTAAGAATATCTTGCTGCTAAACTGTACTGTGTGCAAAGATGAACTAAGCTCTTCCTTGCTGTGCGGTAAGGTAAACTGAACCCTACTTTGCTGCATAGAAATCATGTTCTCTTGTATGTAAACTTTATTATTGCTGGTCTTTGTCATATTGGACTTTTGTATTAAGACCGACCTCTGTTCCCCAAAGAGGTTCTCTGGTGTACAGCAGCTCACTGAGCTCTTTCTGAGCCTCCCAGTGGAATCCAAAGGCCTGCTGCCAAGTGGATCTGCAGGCAACGAGCTCTGAACCAGTGGTTTCACACTATCATCTATCACCTGATGCCAACTCAAACACATGAGAGTATGCACTATCTACTCAAGTGCTTGGTTTTTGTCCTAGGAAAGAGAGTCTCTGCCAGTGTGGAAGCGATTTTCCATAGCACAACTTTCTTCACAGGAATTTCTTCGTAATTGCCTTATGGAGGAATGTGGGACATTCCCCACGACACTTGATGACACATGGTGCTATTTTGAGACATCTGGTATCCCTGCATATCCAGGCAGAAGGTGGGAAGTGTGCTCTTCTATGATGAATGTCTGCTTGCAACATGGGCACTATACAAGGTGGATGACATCCTGAAAAAGAGGTATGTTGTTTCAAGAATGGAAAAGAATCTGCACTTCATTGATTACAAGGAAAGGATTTCAGAGCACAGAGACTGAAGTGTTGAGGCAAAAATGCACTGAAGACTGAGGGACAGCATTTCAAAGCACTGAGGCACATGTGTCACAGTGCTGAGACAAAGCTCTAGAGTACTAAGATGAAGTTCTGAAGAAAGACCTGAGTCCAGGGACCAAAGTTTCTATGCTGAACAGATCTAGAGAAGCAAACCAAAGAAAAATTTTAATATAAAAATAAAAATAAATAAATATCAACCAAACCCAAAACAGAAAGCAGAAAACAGAAGATACAAAAAGCAGGTCAGAGCTGGATAGATCAAAGAGCTAAAACAGTGATCGAAGAGGCACAGCGCCTATGGGAAACTCCTTCGCTAGCCGTAGTCAATGAGGAACTGGTTGGAAGGTTCTAATAGCAACAGTACCCTTTCCCTTAGGGAACAAACCTCTTTTAGCACTTGGAGTTCTGCCCATCTCGTGTTAGGAAGTTAACTGGAAAAAAAAAATCAGGATAGAGAATCTTGCCTAGATGATATATTTAGAAAGTATAAGAAGCTAAAAGTCCAAAACAAATCTGTGCTCTGCATCAGTAACTTACACAAAGCAACAAGAGGTTTCTTTGACACTAAACAGAATGTACTTTGAGCCTTAATTTTTCCATGAAGAAACTGGAAAAAGCCAAGTCCAGACAACATGGACACCTCTCAGTTCCAGAAGCATGGTATACTTGTATGCTTGCTCCCTCTCTACAGATGTATTTTTTACATTGTACGTGTCTGGTTCCTTTCAGTGAATAGTAACTTTTCTGGATTCTTTCATAATCTTTTCTGGGCCACATTCTGGTCCTATTGAAAGCAGTGGCAAGCCTTCTAAGGACTTTATGAAGACATTGTAAACCCTGCTCCCAATAATGGAACTAGAGCACTTCTTCAAGAAAAGAAAAGACTGGTAATAGGTAAAGATAAGGCTACTTGCCTAGACCCAGTTTTGAATACTATTTAAGATGCAAGCACGTTTAAATAGTCATCTCTCTCTAAACTAAACTGTTTTTCTTGTGCTACACGATCACACAATTTATATAGTGTATATCCCAATAATTACTTTTGCCCATCAAACACCATTGGAGCCTTGGAGCTTGGCTACACTTGCGAGTTACAGCGCATTAAAGGAGCCCCGGGCGCACTAGCTCACTCCCCGTCCACACTGGCAAGGTACGTAGAGCGCTCTGACTCCACAGCTAGAGCGCTCCTGGTACTCCACCTCAGCGAGTAGAATAACGTTTGATGCGCCCCCGCTGGAGCGCCCCAGCGTCAGCGTGAACGAGGTGTTGCATTACTGCGCTCTGATCAGCCTCTGGAAACATCTCATAATCCCCTTAAGTCAAGTGGCCACTCTTGTCATTGTTTTGGATATGCCCTTTGAAAGCTTCATTTGACAGACGGCTGCTTATCTGCTCCGAGACAAAGCAACCATTACTGTGGAATGGTGTGTGTGTGTGTGTGTGTGTGTGTGTGTGTGTGTGTGTGTGTGTGTGTGTGTGTGTGTGTGTGTGTGTGTGTGTGTGTGAGAGAGAGAGAGAGAGAGAGAGGCGGGAGGGGAGGGAGAGGTCTGCTGCTCTCTGAACTTACAAGACAGCATGCGGACATGCTCTCAGCCCCCCCAAAACCCACTTTCTCTCCTCCACACAACACACTCCCTGTCACACTCCACCCAACCCAACCCTCATTTGAGAAGCACATTGCAGCCACTTGCATGCTGGGATAGCTACCACAATGCACTGCTCTCTGTGGCCGTTGCAAGAGCTGCTAATGTGGCCACGGCAGTGCGCTGGCAGCTGTCAATGTGGACAGACTACAGCGCTTTCTCTACTGCGCTCTACGAAGGCTGGTTTAACTCGAAGTGCTCTACATCTGCAAGTGTAGCCATGCCTTTAGAAACGTGAAGAAGGTTGCTAACTTCAAAGCAAGGGTCATTGAGTTCACAATGGAAATTCACAGACTCAATCTGCATTCCTCACACACAGCCAACAAAGGAAGGTCCACGTGGGCACAGAACCTGTTGCTAGCTTTTTGTATGAAGATATAAAAGATGGATCCAAGGAAAGATCCTTCATCTCTGAACTATTTGGACACTAGTTGCTAGACAGAGATCCCCAAAGTTATTTTGGGTAACCTTGAGAGACTTATGGAAAACTAGCAGACTACTACATCTCTTATCATTTTGGATTTACAAATTTATTCACCTGTTAATGAATTTTATCTGCTTTAACCGCTCAATAACTCATTTCTTTTTCTTAACTAATAAACCTTTAGTTAGTTTACTAGAGAAATTGGCTGCCAGCATTGTCTTTGGTGAGGGACAGAGTATCCATTGACCTGAGGATAGTGACTGACCCTTTGGGGTTAGGAGTAAGCTAAAGATTTTAATAACCTTTTATCACTAAGTTCAGTTTGTCTGGGTGGCAAGACAGGCTGGAGGGTCTCAGGGGACTGTCCATGATAAAACTGGTATAGTGATCCAGGAGTGCGCATTTGTTACTGGCCTGATGAAATATAATTATAGAATATACCACCAGTTTGGGGTGCCGGCCCTGTTTTCTAACAGTCTAACCTGAGACTGGCACTTGCTGTCTTGAGTGGCTCAAAACTGCATGACAGAAGTAGAAGCTCCTTTTCCCCTCAGCAGAAGGCAACCAATGGCTGCAACACTGTCTTCCTTCCCTTAGGGGTGAATCCCCCAGGGCACAAAGGAATTAAAGGATACAGGATAATGTAATTTATGCCTCTTTGGTCTAGGAAGCATGACCACTGGGAGTATGACTAGCCCCTACTCCTATCCCTGAACTTCAAAGACCCCTTTTGTCTGTGTACAGAAAGTTATGGGAGAAGAATTATTCTTTTCCAAGTCTGCATGAAGACCACTATCTACATCCCCCAGAAAGGAGAAAATCCCTATTTCTCCCATGTCCTCCCCAGCTCAGGGGGGGGGGGGGAATTCCCAGGCAGCCACATGGAGAAAGAGGCTTCTAAGCTGAATGACTGAGTGGGTGCAAGGAAGAGAAAAAGAAAAACAGGGAGGTGGGGTGGCAAAAAGAAAATGAGTGAGTTGGGCTGGGGAAAAGCTAGCAAATGGATGAGTTGTGGTGGGGCAAATTGAAGGAGGTGAGTGAATGAATGTTGGTGGGGCAAGAGAGCATGTGAGTGAATGAGTGGCGACAGTGACATCAGAAAGTGAGCTAGTTTATGAGTAGGGACAGATCTAGAGATGCTGTGTGTACAGATTTCTTCAGCAGAGTAGCAGACACTAGAGGCGCCAGCCCGGACTCTGCGCCTGGTCTCTGTTGTCCCAAATTTGATCATCCACTCTCATTCCTATAGTATTGCTCATCTGTCATCCTACTGGGTGAAATATGATTACATGACCAAAACCTAGAGTGACCTTGTTAGGGAGTTTTAATGAGTAAATTTAAAAAAAATCCTATCTAAACAAGCTGGTGAAAAAAAGAGAGGACACTGAGAGGTGAAGTATCAGGGAGGGAAGAATAAGTGAACAAGCAGAATGTAAGATAAGATCCTGGGCTCTGTAAAACCTCCCTGCTGCCCTGCAAGTCTCAAGAAGTCATAGGTATTTCCTTACCATACCTTGTAAAACTGGTCAGACAGGAATCCAGAGCGACACCCTGTATTACTCAAGTTCTGCAGACTATCCATCAAGTTAATTAGAACTTTATTAACTATCTGGCATATGACATATGTTCCCCAGTCTTTTGGATGACCTGAGTGTTTTAGGGTTCAGCTAAATGTATGACAAAAGGTACATAGATCATATGTACAGTAACATTAAGGGCTAGATAGTGCCTTGGACCGCATACCCACACAGACACATGGAGAGTAAAACCCTCCCTTGCACTCCTACACAGCCTTCCTGGACCATGACCCTGAGTGGACAGAATTAAGAAGGCACCACACACTGCTGTTCCTTTTCTGAGGGGAAGGGTAAAAAGCATGTGGGAACTGGGTAGAACCTTGATGACCGAACACACCCCTCCCTACACACACTCACACAAAATATATATACTGGCCAGCAGACCTGAGCCAGCACAGGAGCAGAAAATTTGCTGCTGGGAATTGTGACTCGGAGCCATGATTCCTTCCCTGTGCCAATCCTGGGTGGCAAAGCTACACAACACTCCCCACACAGGGCTTATGACAAAGTTACAATCTAGCTCTAGATAGGTTGATTAGGTCTCTTTATGACATAGTTCAAGGTCAATGTCTCAAACTCTTACACACTGCTCATGCCTCTCACTTATCATGCTAAGTCAGTATTATTGTCCATCAGACCTTAAAAGTTACATAATTCTAGTTGTTATCTTGTCTTTCCCCCTCTTTAAATTCCCCACATGATTTTAGCAGCTTCTGTCCTAACAGACATGCCAGCAAGCGAACTGATCCAGGAGATTAGCCTTATCCCTTGCCCTAATTCAAGACACCAGAGCAATTACACATCTTACTTTATCTTTAAGGAACCAGAAGAATAGAATCTCCTCCCACACAGAAAGTGATAGTGTTTTACCTTCCCTGGAAAAATTTAAGAGAGGAGGAACTACTTTGAATAGAATGTATGTTAGTGGTGAATGGCATGCAAGCCTCATCAAAATAAATTGGCTCCCTAGGATGCTATCAAAAGTAGCATTCCCCCCCCCCCCCCCCATCTGAACAAAACTCCTAATTTTCTGTAGGCAGGCAAAACAAAACCCAAGTTCTGTGTCAAAGTGCTTATGTAAAATCAATACAAAGACTAGCATAGGCTAACTAATTATAGGTTAATATAATTCTTCTTACCAATGGAAAGTTCTAATTTTGGGGCATCTATCTCAGCTATGCTGGCCATACTCTGGTTCAAAATAAGCACTAAATATCAATATCTGCCTCTTAATACCCAAATATAGAATAAAATCAGCTTCTTACTGACAGAGTGGAGACCGCAAATCTCATCTGCCGTGCAAAGTTTTTCCAAAGTGGACACTGCTACCTATATTATACTTTCAATGTAGTTGTATGTCTGCATCTGAGAAAAAGTAAACAGCAATGTTATACCTTTAGGATAGTACTAAATGTGACTAATACTGTAAAACATTGCACTAGACAGAATCTTTATGGACTATCAGATTCCCTACAGAGAAACTATTCCAAAAATGGGGTGAGGGAAAATTGGGGTCAGAAATTAGTCATAAAACATTGTCTCAGATTATATTGAGGGATGTATTGTGGCTCCAATAAACTAACAAGCAGTTAATGCTGATGTATTATTCACTTGACAATCTAAAACATATTAAATGCTCCAAGATATGCTGGAGTCAAGTATGGATGACATGGAACTTCAATTCACATGCTCTGGAAGCACCTGACACTGAATACTTTCTGATCATATAACCAACATAGTAAGAGATCCAGTCCTCTCCATTGGTATAATTAATAAGACCCTCATCCTGGAAGGAGCTGCATGCAGATGGAGCCCTACATCCACTGGAGCCAGTCTTTTGAATGGGTATTCAAAGAGGTTGTGTTGGGGAGCGGTTTTTAGGGATTTTTTTGTACTTCGTATATCAGTTATGATGTGTCTTGCTGTACTTTTAGTGTTTTGTCAAGGAATGGGATAAGTGTCTATACATTTTTAAAGTCAATAAATTCAGCAAGATAAATTCCAGTGCTCTTTACTGATGGCGAGTGTTTGTTTAGCAAATGTGTCACTTAATGTTTCTCTCTTCCCCTTAGTAGGCCTATATAAGGCACTCAAGTGATTATAGTCAATAATTATTTCCATGCATCACCATTTGACCAGAGTGATCGTACATCTTTTTTAGCTATGTTATACTTGACTAGTCTTATCGTTAGGCCCTGATCCTGCAACCGTTTCATGCAGGTGGAACCCTGCATCCATGCAACCTTACTTTAGCTTCCTTGTACGTGGGCATTGATATCTTTAGTTACCTGATCACAGAACTTACTGCCTCACTCAGTGCACAGGACAAGGTAGTGGGTCGCAAGAAGAGAAAGGATGTTCTGTTATAGTTAAGGCACTGGACTGGGTTATAGGAGAGTAGGGTTCTATTCCTGGCTTTGTGCCACAGGCTTCCTGTATGATGTTGGTCAGAATGATTGGGTAACTTTAATTCTGGCATCTCTTAGTTCGAGTGCCTGGCTTTGCAACCTTAATGTTCTCTTAAGGCAAATATTTTGTTTTAGGTTTTTTTGTTGGTTGGTTGGTGGGTGGCAGTGGTGGGGTGTTTGAAGTGTTATACTGCCTATTATGGAAAATCATAGTCAAGGTGTTTGAAGTGAAGCATCTCAACTCAGTGGCCACTTTTGAAAGTTTGACTGCAGATGAATAGTTTTCTTCAGATGTTCTTCCTTTAGCTATCTGTTGTATAATATCTATTTAACTATTTCCAGCACATAAAAGATTAGGTATTAGACATTTTTCCTCCATATCTTAATCTGAGAAATGCTATTTCTTTGTTTCTGAAAACATGATTCTCAGCTGACTGGCATTTGGCAGTCTGCTATTGTTTTCTCACATAAGACATGAAATTAATTATTGAAATTGCTCATTCCGGCTGCCTGAACATGCAGTGAATTCACAACACACCCTTCCTGTAGAATTTGACATGCACTGTATATTGTATTATTCATTCAGATCCTTTTATTTTAATAAAAACATCTATTTGATATACTGTCATTTATCATCTTGCAACTCTCCAAGGTGCTAAGTGTCCCCCTTCTATGGTTTTTAGTCTAATTTAAATAAAGGACACCAAAATTAAATTTGGACCATCTCCAGAAGTGTAATAGCTGCATGGGAAATCAAATTAAAGTGAACGCTACAGACTTATGGCTCAAACGCCAATGGTTTAAACAACCCAGAACTCTGTGCCTGATTGTGCCCCAGAGTTTGCACATAGAAGAACCCTTCCACACCTTCTGCATGGAAGAAGGGGAAAGTCAGCTGTGTCCATGGCACTGACCCATCTCAATAGAGTCAGTTTTTGCAGAGGTTGTGTGGCGCACAGTCAACTTGTGGAACTCCTTACCTGAGGAGGTTCTGAAGGCTAGGACTATAACAGCGTTTAAAAGAGAACTGGATAAATTCATGGTGGTTAAGTCCATTAATGGCTATTAGCCAGGATGGGTAAGGAATGGTGTCCCTAGCCTCTGTTTGTCAGAGGATGGAGATGGATGGCAGGAGAGAGATCACTTGATCGTTGCCTGTTAGGTCCTCTCTCTCTGGGGCACCTGGCATTGGCCACTGTTGGTAAACAGGATACTGGGCTAGATGGACCTTTGGTCTGACCCGGTATGGCCATTCTTATGTTCTTATGACGATGGAGCAAGCCAGGGGCAGGCCCCTCTTGAAGGGGTTGGGGCACATAGCAGGACTGCTGAGACTAGTTAGGAAAAGACTGTACTACCTTTTCTGCAGGGCACCACCATGCTAGTAAAGTGAGTCACAGCTAGGGAGTACTCCGTAATCTGGTTCCATTAGAACTGCCATCGAGACAGGCATAATTCTAGAGAAGCCCTATAGAATTCAGTAGGAATAAAATAATAGAGTCCAACAGAATGTAGTCGAAAGTCCTATAGAAAGAAGCTCTCTCTCTAGGGGTTTTTGAACCATCCTAAGAGACGGCATAGCAAAGTTATAAATTCTTAATTAAATTCTATAGGATGGGGGGGGGAGGGGAACCCATGGAATATGCCCAAAAAATCATGGCCTTTCTATAGATCTTTCCCAGACAGAAGAGCCAGCATGAGATCCTCATCATTTGTGGATCCCCTAGGACCTGCAGGGCCTGGATCTACAACTCATTCTGGGTTGTGGGGAGCCCCCTAACTCCTGATGGAACAATGTCAGAGAAACTTTACAAGGTAACCTTATGGAGTCTCCTCCTCACTTTAGTCTTCTACCTTGGGAGGGAGTGATCTGACCCTAGTTAAGGATGACCAATTATGTAAATAAGAACTAAAATTGTTACAGCAAAGTATTTTGTTTATGGTCCTGATCCTGCTAGTGCTCTGTGCACAGAAATCCCTTTGGCATAACTTCAATGGGACTAAGACACACCATTTTAGTTGCTCAGTTTAAAGCAATTGTCAAAGTTATACCAGATACCCTTCTTACACTAGACTTTCATGGAACAATCTTCTATGTTCTTTTGGTTGTCTCTTCTATCCAAATGAGTGTTAGATTTTTTTCATTTGAGCAATAATAGGCTAATTCTTGCTCCCACTGAAGTCAATGGGTGTTTTGCCACTTGTCTGGGGAGGGGTGAGAGAAGGAGCAAAAGGTGGTCTTTAGCCTTCATAATGTTTACCCATAATATACCTAGCTGAGGGAGCTAGCACATCAAATTCAATAAAATGTTTATATTTAGTGTTTAGAGCATAGCTTAGGCTTTTGTCTATTATTCAAAATAAGTTAACTATTAGTGCTCAATAAAAATACTTTATGTATTTTTTTTTAAACTACCACATTACTTTTGAGTCTTTGAAAGAAATTCAACTGAAGTGTAAGTGGACATAACCACTGAATTGAATAGGATTGTTTTGCCAGCAAAACAATCTTGCCTTTCCCATGGGAAAGGCAAAGAGCATTATGGCATTCTCAGCTGTGTATTTTATAAACCAAGGACAATAAGTAGGTTATAATTAAGCAAAGTATTACAGTGCTTTGTCACAAACCCGAAAGTTCTTATGAAGGGCTGGTTTGTTCCCATTTTGTTGGGAGGATGTGTAGGTTTTAAGGTCTATTTGGTTGCTTCAGTTCACACTGACATAAGAATTTCTGCCTATAGTTCACTTGCATGAGTATTCCGGGATTTAACTCAAAATGAATTTGTCACAGGTAACACTTTAGTAATTCCTAACAAGTTGCACATTTGCTGACTGTCACAGGGTTCACTCACCGCTGGTGGCACCTTCTCCTGGCATTAGCTCTGGCCACACGCTGGCCTCCTCTGGTGGTGTATCTACCTGTCATTTTTCCCCCTGTGGCCCCTCTCACTTGTGAAGCTGTAGCTTCCTGTTTATGACTTGATGCAGGTCACTAAAGTCCTCCCTTTCCAGGGAAGGGAAAGTTCTTCTGGACCAGCTGTCTGGCTGACATCTCCAATGCCCTGCACCACTTCTCAATGGCTCATAGGGGAACCCAGGCCCTCCCCCTACACTGGGTTCCAGCCCACAGATCCTATAACAATCGGCCGAAGTCTGTAGGATCCTAACCCTAGCTGCTATTTTCTTGGGCTTCTGCCTGTTTATCTAACTTCCCGTCTTTCTGGGTTTACCAGCCCAAGCTCCCTCCTCCCAGGTAGTGACTGTAGGCTACTGCCTTACAGCCCCTTCTGCTTCCAATTTCCTCTCTTGTAGAAGCCCTGCCTGTCTCTCACAGGTGAGCTTTTCTAATTAGCTGCCTCCAGCTTTTTAAAAAAAAAACCTTTTGCAGCCTAATGAGCTGATTGGGCCCACCTGGCCCCCTTCAGCTCTTGCAGGGCCAGTCTGGGGAGCACACCCCACCACAGTGGCTCTACTAAGTGTAATATTTGGTGTTTTTCTTAAGGCTGGGGCTCCTGGAATCGTGTTTATGCAAGAACCTCAGCTTTCATTTTAAAAGGTTTCAATCCTTCCTAGTTAGAGAAAGCTTGAAAACACAAGCCACAAAGGCTCAAAACACACAAAGCAAATTAGAAGTCTCCCCTCCACAGGCCACCACTACCTGAGTGAAGGAGTTAACTTGCTCCTTTGCTTTTCCTCCTTGCACAGAGATTCATGGGAGAAGTTGCTTGCTACTAATCTAGACCTTCACCCCCAAACTTCATAAAGTGGATGTGTTTCCTCTCACTGACCATACCCAAAATTCTTAAGCTGGCCCTCTCCATAGTCCTGTGTAATCACGGTGAACAAGAAATCAGTTTGGCCACAAGGAGAGTATAAAAAAAAAAACAAACCACCACACCACACCCACACTTGTTATGCAGCTTGCCCCAAAATACAGACACTAGTTCTGCTCAACACTTAACCCTCGAAGCTGTGACTGAACAGGCTGCTTCTCACTCAGTTGCTACCAAGGGAACTCCCTTCCTCCTACATACACACCCATTCCACCATAATTATGAGTCCATTAGGGACACACAATGTATCACCTGCACCCTACCAGGGGGCCAAGGTTTTACAGTAATAAACAGTGAGGAAGAGGTGAGGCAGCAGGATTAATTGGTTTTCCTGCAGCTTCTGTTGTCTTGCGGTAGACTGCTGTACCCTCCCTCTCTCCTTACCAGTGACTGTCTGCCTAATCCCAATGTGGAATATGAAGATTAGTATGAGGAGGGAGCCCAGAACCTCATTCTCCAGTTACCACCCTTCCTCATCCAGCAAGGGGAAGCATACTCCTCTAACAGACTTCCAAACACAGGTCCAGGAAAAGCCAGCAGTCAGGAGAGATCCACCTACCTCAAGAACTAAAGAGGACTCATCCCTAGCTTCCACTCAGTCCACTAACAAAGAGGATCACACCCATCCAAGCACCCCACAGCCAGTGACCTGCCAGTCATTGGTAACAGAGGCTACTGGATACCCATCTGCCACTACAGCTACTGCTGTTGCAGAGAACAGCTGCCTGATAGGGAAGCCTCCAAGAAGTGTCTAGGGGAAGAAGCTTGCTGCAGACCTGTGTGTGTCACACACATCGGGCATGACACTCAACTGCCCCTCCCCATCATGTGTCCCGGCAGCACAGCTGGGAGTTCATGCAATTAGCATGCTGCAAAAGGAAGCAGTAATTTTCCTGCATTTGCTCTTCCTAGCCACCATGGATGCTTGGAGTGCCAGATCTGAAAAGGGAGAAGATTGTCTCTCCAGGGCTCTCAATGCAGCCCCTGCTGGACCATGGAGAAAGCAGTGACTTGAATGCAGGAGGTTGAGGGACAGAACAGGGCCTGATGGGACAGGACACTGGTGTCACAAGACCCCAGATGCAGAATAGGTTAAGAACCCCTTTCCTGATTCCAGAAGACAAATTTTGCTCACCCCAACCTCCCCAAAACTCCCCACCTCACCCCATGTCCCACCACCCAGCTGCTCCTGGGACCATCCTGGCCATTCACCGGTACCCCCCCAACTCAGCCCTCTGCTCCCATCCTGGGCAAGGGCATCACCTCCCAATCCTGGCCACACAGCAGCTTCATTTGCTCCCATTGCCCAGCCCACACTCACACGGCACAGACCAAATTTGAGTGATGAGTGGCATTGCAACCTGGCACACCTGGTCACAGCCTCACTCAGGTTCAGCCCAACCTTCCCTCTGTCATGATCGAAGGGCAACCAGGGCAGATGTGAATGGCGCTGTGACACCATGCATCAGGTTGCAATGCCACTCAAATTTGGCTCGGCCATTTCCCTGTCACAACAGAGGGGCAAGTGGACCACACCTCCATGGCAGTGGCGCCTCCCCATGCATCTGGTCGCACTAGGAGTCATATTTAACCTGGTGGTTCCTCTGTCTGATGAAGGGTCGGTAGGGCCAAATTTGAGTGAAGTGTTGCTCTCTCTGATTGGGCCACCATAATCTTGTAGGTCCTGGCATGGCTGCACCACTGGCTCCATTTTAGCTACTCCACTGGGAAAGGAGCCAAATGGGGAACAGTATTCGGTGTGAAAGCATAAAGAGATAAAACCAAGACCATGCAACATTAAAGCTCTATGCCTTCCTCTACATGTACTGTCTTTGCTCATCAAACACCGCCAGGAAGTTCTCTGAACTCCCTAGATATGCCCCCCACTGGGAAGCTATTTGTCATAACACTGAGAAACTCAAATAAGTGGAAGCAGAATGGGGGACACTGCCCCTGACAACCTCAAGTAAGCTCCTCACTAGCTTCTACAAGTACCCACAAAACCCCCAGGCTTTAGCAAAGGATAGTCACCCTGCCACTCTCCTTCCCACTGCTCCAGGCCACCCCAAGGGAGAAGTCAGTAACTATGAGAAATGTCACATACAAAGCTGCACAAAACTTGAGCTAGGAGCATGATGGTAAATCAAAACTGATGAGTATGGAGCGGTGCATGAATTTGTGTGAGAAGAATACCAAACGGGTGGATTTGAATGGGGAGGAGGAGACTACAGAATGATGGATTTTTTTATCTATCTTTTTTGAGGGGCAGGTAGGTGGGGAAAGAATTTAACATGGAGAAAGTCACATGCAGTGTCATTCAACTAATGTGGAAATTTAAGAAAAAACACAAGAATCACAATAAAAAGCCACAAGAGTTGGCAAGTTGTAGCAGCTGATTTTGATTCACGTAGGAGGGACTTGCCCACTCTGGCTTCAGGCCTGTCCACTAACTCAGTTTCCCCTTCTTCCCCAGCAAATCAAACAGTGGGCAAGTTCTCACTAACCTTCCCCTTTGGCTCTTGGTGGCAAAAATCTACCCAGCGGGCAGTTGCAATGGTACAAGGTGTCACTACAGTGCCCTTGTGCCCTGTAGCTAGTCAGCGTATCACAGAAAGTAGGTGATACTAGTGGAGGAAGGAACACAACCAGGGATGCTGGAGGATTAATTTATTCACAGGACTACTGGGCAGCAACCTCCACCAACAAGACTTCTATAGAGTTCTGACCACAGTTTGAAGCTTCTCTTCCAATGGCATATCCTGGTGGAGAACAATGATGCAAACACCACGTCTCCTCCTCCAGGAGTAAAGTTCCTCTCTGGGACACAGCAGCCCTTGATGACACAGAGCAGCATCAAGAGTGGAAGTGAATTAAGCTGGTTAAGATACTTCCCCCCCCCCCACTTTTTGTTTTAATAAGCTTAAAAAGCAGTATACCCACATCTGGGGTAGGATACAACATAGCACCACTACACCATTATTTAGGACAAGAAGTAAAGACTATCATTGCATCCCATTGAAACTGCAGGGGGGATTAGAGTACAATGTAATTACCACAGCGGGAATTTTGTCAGGACACTGATTCAAACATGCTTAGTATCACTCCCGCTCTTATTGATAGTTTGTCCAAAGGCAGGAGGTTGTGTGGTAAAGGCACTGGAGACTGACTAGGTATTGCTGTGTGAAGCTGGGCCAGAAGCGAACACGAAGTGGGAGAACACCTGCTGTTCGTAGTGAAAGGGTACTTTGTCTATAAAGTGTAACTATTGGGTATTGTAGGCAGCTAGAAAACAAAGTTTAGTGGTCAGGATTGGGAAAAATAGGGTTAGTTATAAAGATAAGTCATAAATTAGTTTAGGTAAATGTTGGGAGCTGGATGGCAATATAATAGAGACTAAACAGCTTAAAAATGGTTCCCATTTGTTTCACTCCTCCATTTTCTGTGTATTGTCTATTCAAGCCTTATTCCGGCAAAGGGATTCCAGCACAGGACTTTACACCACTGTAAATTCTCATTGAAGACAATGGGATTCCATAGGAGTATAAGGGTCCATAATGGCAGACACCTTTGCAGGACTGAAGCCTTAGATTTCCTGCATTGGGAGTAGGGATTCTTGCTGGTGAAGCTGGCTCTGCACATGGCATATAGGCCATCTGCACCAGGGTATTCTCCTGGCTGTGTTTATGTCTGACCTAGAGTCCCTTTACACTAGCCTAGCTGGTGCTAAAGTACTATACTGCAATAATAAATGTGGCCCAATGAGAGCTGGATCAGGCCCTTCAGGGTGGATAAATGTAACATAAGTGAGAACTTAGCCAGACACTAAAATTAACTACTCTACTGTTATAAAAAGAGTCAAGGGAACTTCAATGACTATGGGTGGTCAGGACTTTACTTTTACAACTCATATCAAAACCACACATAATTTATAATGTTAAGCAGAGGTAAATGCTTTGCCTGACCAGTCAAAGCTCTGCACATATCAAAGAACTTGATACATTTAACTTAGGGTATGTCTACACTATGGGATTAATCCGAATTTATATAATTCGAATTTGGAAAACAGATTGTATAAAGTTGAATGTATGCGGCCACACTAAGCACATTAATTCGGCGGTGTGCGTCCATGTACCGGGGCTAGCGTCGATTTCTGGAGCGTTGCACTGTGGGTAGCTATCCCATAGTTCCCGCAGTCTCCTCCGCCCATTGGAATTCTGGGTTGAGATCCCAATGCCTGATGGGGCCAAAAACATTGTCGCGGGTGGTTCTGGGTATATCCTCCCCCCTCTCCAGGGAAGCAATGGCAGACAACCGTTTCGCGCCTTTTTCCTGGGTGAACAGTGCAGACGCCATACCACGGCAAGCATGGAGCCCGCTCAGCTCAAGACAGCAGTCATGAACATTGTAAATACCTCGTGCCTTATCGTGCAGTTTATGCTGAACCAGAACCTGCAAAACCAGGCGGCGAGGAGCAGGCTACGGCAGCGCGGCGGCGAGAGTGATGAGGATATGGACATGGAATTCTATCGAACCGCGGGACCCGGTGCTTTGGAGATCATGCTGTTAATGGGGCAGGTTATAGCCGTGGAATGCCGATTCTGGGCCCGGGAAACAAGCACAGACTGGTGGGACCGCATAGTCTTGCGGGTGTGGGACGATTCCCAGTGGCTGCGAAACTTTTGCATGCGTAAGGGCACTTTCTTGGAACTTTGTGACTTGCTTTCCCCTGCCCTGAAGCGCCAGAATACCAAGATGAGAGCAGCCCTCACAGTTGAGAAGCGAGTGGCGATAGCCCTGTGGAAGCTTGCAACGCCAGACAGCTACCGGTCAGTCGGGAATCAATTTGGAGTGGGCAAATCTACTGTGGGGGCTGCTGTGATGCAAGTAGCCAAAGCAATCACTGAGGTGCTGCTACGAAAGCTAGTGACTCTGGGAGATGTGCAGGTCATAGTGGATGGCTTTGCTGCAATGGGATTCCCTAACTGTGGTGGGGCGATAGATGGAACCCACATCCCTATCTTGGCACCGGAGCACCAGGGTACCCAGTACATAAACCGCAAGGGTTACTTTTCAATGGTGCTGCAAGCACTTGTGGATCACAAGGGACGTTTCACCAACATCAACGTGGGCTGGCCGGGAAGGATTCATGATGCTCGCGTCTTCAGGAACACTACTCTGTTTAAAGGGCTGCAGCAAGGGACTTACTTCCCGGACCAGAAAATAACCGTTGGGGATGTTGAAATGCCAATAGTTATTCTTGGGGACCCAGCCTACCCCTTAATGCCATGGCTCATGAAGCCATACACAGGCAGCCTGGACAGGAGTCAGGAGCTGTTCAACTACAGGCTGAGCAAGTGCAGAATGGTAGTAGAATGTGCATTTGGCCGTTTAAAAGGTCGCTGGCGATCGCTACTGACTCACTCAGACCTCAGCCAAACCAATCTCCCCATTGTTATTTCTGCTTGCTGTGTGCTCCACAATCTCTGTGAAAGTAAGGGGGAGACCTTTATGGCAGGGTGGGAGGCTGAGGCAAATCGCCGGGCTGCTGATTACACGCAGCCAGACACCAGGGCGATTAGAAGAGCACACCAGGAAGCGCTGTGCATCAGAGAAGCTTTGAAAACCAGTTTCATGACTGGCCAGGCTACAGTGTGAAATTTCTGTTTGTTTCTCCTTCATGAAAACCCGCCCCCTTTATTGACTCATTCTCTGTAAGGAACCCACCCTCCCCCTTCCCCCAGCTTGCTTTCAAAGGAAATAAAGTCACTATCGTTTAAAAATCATGTATTCTTTATTAAGTGATTATAAACATAGGGAGAGAACCAACAAGGTAATATGGGTGAGGTTTGGAAGGAGGATAGGAGGGAAGTAAAAGGCCAATGAAAAAATTCAATATAATGACAGCCTTTTGGTTGGGCTGTCCACTGGGGTGGAGTGGGAGGGTGCACGGAGCCTCCCCCCCCCCGCGTTCTTACACGTCTGGGTGAGGAGGATATGGAACATGGTGAGGGAGGTTATACAGCGGCTGCAGCGGCAGTCTGTTATCCTGCTGCCGTTCCTGAAGCTCCACCAGATGCCGGAGCATGTCCGTTTGATCACGCAGCAGCCCCAGCGTTGCAGCCTGCCACCTCTCATCTCGAGCGTCCCTCATGACCTCACGTTCACTGGCATCTTTCCTAAATTTAGATACCGTGTCCTTCCACTCATTCAAATGAGCTCTTTCATTGCGGGTGCATTCCATTATTTCTGTGAACATGTCGTCTCGCGTCCTCTTTCTACGCCGCCTTATCTGAGATAGCCTTCGGGACGGAGGAGGGAGGCTTGAAAAATTTGCAGCTGCGGGAGGGAGGGTTGAAAAAAAGGAGAGAAGTTTTTAAAATGATACATTTTACAGAACAATGCTTATACTCTTTCACGGTGAAAAACACTATTCACATTACATAGCACATGTGATTTCAGTACAAGGTCGCATTTTCCATCTTAATATTGAGTGCCTGTGGCTTTGGTGTTAGAGATCACAGACGCAGGTCCGGGCAACAGAATTCAGCTTGCATGCAGCCATGGTAAGCCATTGTCTTTCGGCTTCTGCACCCTCCTTTCCCACATACCAAGCAAAGCCCGTTGACTGCTGCGGTTTTCCTGTTAACCTTCAGCAGCAGAAAACAAACTAACCCCCCCCCCCATCCAATTCTCTGGGATGATCGCTGTACCCCTCCCCCCACCGCGTGGCTGGTAACAGGGAAGATCCCTGCTAGCCAAACGCGAAAAGCTCAGGGCCAATTCCCCCCACCCTGCGCTTGGCTAACTGCAGGGAAGGATTTCTTTTCAGCCACAGGCAAACAGCCCAGTAGGAACGGCCACCTCTGTCCCCTTAATTAAGTTCCCGTATTTCAACCAGGTTACCATGAGCGATATCACTCTCCTGAGGATTACACAGCGAGATAAAGAACAGATGTTGCTTGAATGCCAGCAAACACCCGGGACCATACGCTGCCAGGCTTTGTCATGCAATGATACCAGATTACTTGCTGCAAGCATGGCGTGGTCAAGTGTCCTACCATGGAGGACGGAATAAGGCTGCACTGCCCAGAAACCTTGTGGCAAGGCTTTTGGAGTACCTCCAGGAGAGCTTCATGGAGATGTCCCTGGAGGATTTCCGCTCCATCCCCAGACACGTTAACAGACTTTTCCAGTAGCTGTACTGGCCGCGAATGCATCCCAAGTCCTCAGGGCAAAGTAATCATTAAAAAACGCTTGCTTTTAAAACAAGTTTTATATTTTAAAAGGTAAACTCACCTGAGGTCCCTTCCATGGGGTCATGGTCTTGGATACTGGCTTGGGAGGGTTGGGAGGGTACTTCAGTCAGGCTGAGAAAAAGATCCTGGCTGTTGGGGAGAACGGAGTGCTGGGTGCTCTCCGCAAGCTCGTCCTCCTCCTCCTCCTCTTCCCCATCCGCAGAATCCTCAGGTGTAGCTGATGAGATTATCCCTGTCCCGGAATCCACGGTCACAGGTGGGGTAGTGGTGGCGGCCCCCCCTAGAATTGCATGCAGCTCGGCGTAGAAGCAGCATGTCCGCAGCTCTGACCCGGAGCGACCGTTTGCCTCCTTTGTTTTTTTGATAGGCTTGTCTGAGCTCCTTGACTTTCACGCGGCACTGATCTGAGTCCCTATTGTGGCCTCTCTCCATCATGCCCTTGGAGATTTTTTCAAAAGTTTTGGCATTTCGTCTTTTCGAACGAAGTTCTGCTAGCACTGAATCCTCTCCCCATATAGCGATGAGATCCAGTACCTCCCGTACGGTCCATGCTGGTGCTCTTTTTCGATTATCGGCCTGCATGGTTACCTGTGCTGATGAGCTGAGCTATCTGTGGTCACCTGTGCTCTCCACGCTGGGCAAACAGGAAATGAAATTCAAATGTTCGTGGGGCTTTTCCTGTCTACCTGGCCAGTGCATGCGAGTTCAGATTGCTGTCCAGAGCGGTCACAATGGTGCACTCTGGGACAGCTCCCGGAGGCCAATACCATCGAATTGTGGCCACACTAACCCTAATTCGAAATGACAATATCGATTTTGGCGCTACTCTGCTCATCGGGGAGGAGTACAGAAATCGATTTTAAGAGCCCTTTATTTCGAAATAAATGGCTTCGTTGTGTGGACGGGTGCAGGGTTAATTCAATTTAACGCTGCTAAATCCGAATTAAAATCATAGTGTAGACCAGGCCTTGAAGAAAACAGAGAGCCAAATAGATAATCTATAGGAAGTGACAAAAACACTCACTAGGTGGAGCCATTACAACAATTATATAGCATTCCATTAATCTCTGAATGCTAGAAACACCATAATTCCCAAACGATACATTTTATAGCACTTGTAATTTAGTGTATTTTATTTTCTCAGTTAAAGTGTTGCTATTTCCACAAACATTTTAAATGCAAGAAAATATATTTCCAAGATCTTAATTTACTCTGGAGGACTGTAAGCCTTTAATAAGTCATCATACAAATTGCACATGCAGTATATTTTACTCCAACCACATAGACCTCAAGTATTCAAGCTGTGTGTGGATGGATGTCTGAATCCAGCCCTCAAACTGAGGTAAGGATGCTGCACAGCTACCCTTCCCAGCTGCTATTCCAGCATGTGGGCTGGATAATATCCCTTCTGCCCAAGTTTCGTCGGCTGTGTGAGGGCTATGGGATCTTTGAAAACATGGATCTGTATCCCTCTCCTCTGGCCTGTCCCCAGTCTAACCCTATCTGGTCTTAAGTAGCAGTCTATTCAGGGAGACCTTCAGGGATGCCCTTTCTACAGTGTGTAGTGGGTACCTTTTAATGGCTGCTTTACCCACAACCCCCAAGTGCAGCCTTTTGTGCCAGTTCTAAATGGTGCCTTGCTCTGACACATCACCCTACATGTGAATTTCACCACAGGTCATTTAGGAACTGTATAAGTAAAATAATGAGACATAATAAAAGAAGCCAAAGGCTTGGAGCATCCTTAAATTCTGCTAAGGATTTACACACTGAACGTAGTTAAAATTTTTTTAACAGAATTAAAATAGCTCTGCTAAGAATTATGTGGCTATTTCTGCAATGAAGAAACAAAGTATTAAAGTTATGGAGAGGGGAAAAAAAAAAAAAACTTTATTTTCCTCCCTGTCTTGCCAGGTATGTTGAGTGAATTAAAAAATATATATATATATCAAATCAGAAAAGATACATCAGTCCCAATCCTGCCAACACATATATACTTTGAGGACTCCTCACAGGAGTAAAATTAAGCGCATGCATACACATGTATGGACTGGAGCTTCAGTCTGAGGAATCCTTTCTGAATTGAATTGCCAACAATTATGTAGATCGGCTTTTGTTAAACCAGTGCAACATTTTAGCTGGTATCTGTTGAGACATAATGAACCCCCATAATTAATAAACAATGGAGGAAAACTGAATATTGTTTAAATTTTAAAATAATTCCACCATGTTTGAAACATTTCCATGTTCACTTGACATGCTCGGGCTTCATGAACATTGGTACAAAAAGCAAATTTTAATCTCAAATCCTTGAATATTTGCTGAAAGCCGATTTGTATATTATTTGTGATTCGCAATTTGCAGTGTTGGCTGGTTACGTAAATCGTCCTACCTAGGAACAAAAATAATACCACATGACTTGTATAGCTAAACATTGAAGTGTGAATTTTGAAGTTTGAAAACTGAATATTTGCAGCAAATGGTTCAGGAACTGATCACCCAAGGAATAAAACTGCAAGGAAATTCATAGTTTTGAATAATGAATAACTGCAGGAGTTGGAAACTGACTTATGGACATTTTGTGAACAAAATTTGATAAATACTTTGTGATCAATTCACTCAGCAATCCTGATGTGCTGCAAAATGAGAATTTCTATGTATCTGTACTCTGTCCAAGACCAGCCCCCACCCACAGCCCCCTCTTACAATCTCTACTAAGGCCATGATTCAGGAAAGCACATAGTTCTATCCATCAATACTCAGGAAACCACTTAAGAACAGGCTTAAAGTTAAGCACATGCTTAAGTGGTGTTCTGATTAAGCATGCCTTTCCTGACTTGGGACCTATAAGCAGGAATAATCTACTGGGGGTTCAGGAACCTAAAATCACACACACAAACATGCAACCCTGGTCTCCTGAATCCTAAAATAGCCCTTTCATGACTCCTACCATTTGTGGTTCTGGGCTGCAATCCTTCTGAGACATTTTGAATAACAAAACTAACTTCTGCCTCATGTCCCAGCCACTAGTTATGGGTTTATTGCAAGTGCCAGCCAAAATATTGCCCTTAATGTACAAGGACCAATAATTTGTTATAACTTCTCACATGCCATCAAATTCCATGACATGGGCCAAATTCTACTCAGTTACACTGGTGTAAATCCAGAGTAAGTTTAAAAATCTAGCACCACTGTTCAGAGATTTTACAAAGTAACATCTGGTTTCTTGAGAACATTCTAAAACTTCATAGACAATCTATACCAACTGTCCCGCCATACATAAAACAAAACCCAATGGACATTTCTTACTATATTACACTTAATGTGCAACTAAGAAGACAGGCTCTTTGCTTTAAGACTTCATCTGTTACAAGAAATATCTCCCTCTTAGTAATTTTCTGTATGATTTAGTCTGAATGCAGAATGCAGCCCTGTCAGAGTCCCTGATGTGATGGGGGAAAAAAATGCTGAAATATGATTTTTTTAAGTCATAAAAAGTGCACGATATCTGCTTCTCCCCCACATACAAACCACTTAGATCATCAATTTAATGATTTCCAGTTGCCTGACACTGGGCCACACCATGCCAACAATTTCTAAGCTGAACTCTCCATTGATTTTGATGTGGCTCTGCTTAAAGATCGATAGCAAGATATGGCCTGCTATATCTTTTTTCCAAACAAAAGAACTACATAGAGTTTCAGTTAAGTCAGTTAATTTACAGTACTTTTTTGCCATTAATGTGAAACCACTGTAAACTGAGATATTAGTTTTGGACTAAAAGACCATCTAATATTCTTGTTTATGAAGTTTGCACATGTAATAAGGCTAGTATATAGACCCCCATCCATACTTACATCCACACAGGCCGATTTCTGCATCTATGCAGTACCTTGCTGAAGGGAATGTGCCTGTGGGAATGTAATTGCAGGATCCGGGCTCCAGGGGGTAACTGGTAGGTTTATGCTTAGTTTAAATTTATGCTTTCTAATTAAAATAGTCCATATTTAACCCCCAGATTTGTGGGATATATAGTGTAACTGAAAATTTCTGCACAGGAATTTCCAATAAAAAAAGACATTGCAACAGTTAACCTTGAGAAGACTGGCATTTTCCAGATTCATAACCAGATGAATACTTTGAAGGACATATACCAACATGCTTTGCCCACATTATGGTGAAAGCATACTTGCAACAGCCATGTTTAAGCATGATTGTTGCTAGCAGGTTTCTAGTATGGCTTCCCTGATCATTATGGAGAACAATATTGTTCTTATAGCTTTGTTTGAACATTGTTGGGTAGATGACTGTATCTATCTATCTATCTTTATAGGAAAGCATATAGCATGGTTTTATAACAGAATTATAACCAATATGCTTGTCCACGCTGGCTAGTTTAACCACACTCGATCTTTGTTAGTGACGGAGCCTCATTCACATTTATGAGAAGGCTTCTTGCGTAAAGGGGCCTTAGTATTAAGGAGAATCAGGCCCAATTATGTTTAAATACACAGAAATAGGCTGGAAAGAGCTCACATATAGTCAAGTCCAACTTCCAAATCGAATACTTCCCTTCTTCAGTATTTCCAAACCCAACAACTCAAAAATCACAAGTCACTCCCTAAAAATGGTCTTAAAAAAAAATACCGTAAGATTTTAAAATAAACAGGGTTCTCTGTATTTGCCTCCTGGCTTTTTAAGAGTTATGATCTATGTTCTCAAACTGCTCTCTGCAATCAGGACTAGAAACTTACTTATTTTTTAAGAAGAGGGAGAGCTGAAATTCTTATGTAATTCCAGGGACTGGGATTTTAAGTACCAAAAAAACCACACATGCTAAATTGTGAGAGTTGCTGTCACAGGGTCCACTCACTGCACATGGGACCTCCTCCTAGCCATCTTCTCCACCCATTGTCTCTCTTGCTCACCTCTCACTCCTGGAGTTGCAGCTTACTGTTTGGGGCTTGGCCTTCCAGACAGATCACTAAAATCCTCCCCATCCAGGGAAGTCAAAGTCATTCCAGACCCAGCATCCAGCTGATGTCTCCAATGCTCTGTGCCACTTCCCAGTGGCTGGTAGAAGAATCCAGGCCCACCCTCTATACTGGGTTCCAGCCCAGAGACCCTATAACAAGCAGCTAAGGTCTATAGCTTGCTGTTGTTGTTGTTGTTTCTTCCCTGGTCTTCAACCTACTTATCTAGCTTCCCCCCCACTTTCTGGGTTTACCAACTCAAGCTTCCTCCTTCCAGAAAATAATTATAGATTATTTCCTTACAGCTTCTTGCTGCTTACAGCTCCTGGACTTTATACAGGCCCCTCCTGTTCCTGCCCAGCTGAGCCCATTTTCAGTTAGTGGCTTGCTCCCTGACTCCTTCTTCAGGTGCAGCCTGGGCAGGTAATTGGCCTGCCTAGACACTTTAACCCCTACAGGCCTTATGTGGGGTAGGTACCCCAACCACAGTTGCCAATATTATTTCCATCAAAAAAACACCACCACCACACACACATACTCTCTCTTTTTCTCTATTGGTCACCTTAGGCTATCATTTAAACTTCTTTCCAAAGTTTCTAACAAAACAAAGAGACATTCTATTGTAACTGATTATTTCTATACCAACTGCAGAACTACAGAGAAATGTTTGAATACATACTGTGGAAAACTAAAGATGAAAATGTTTCGGAGGCAGCACTCAGTACTAGCATGAAGGAACAGGTGTATTTATGAACAATTGACATATGTGTGGTGTGAAATCTTTTATACTCTAATTACATTAGATAAACAGAATCTTGATAAGCAGTAATACCACAGTTGTAGCTACCATGGTTTCAATTACACTGTGAACAAGGCCTGAATGTCTGCAGCCTCCACAAGATTAACAATGGTTTTAATTAGCTAACAGTGTTGCACTGGAATGAGCCAGGATTTCAGCAGACGAATGTGTAACTAATTAGATCAAGGAAAACTGAAAAAAAATAGTCTAATATATATTTCCTTCAACAGTCTTGCAATTTCTAATTCTTTGTTTTAGACTTCTTAGAAGCAGTGCTTCATTTGCACTAGGGCTTGCCGGAGCGGAGCTCTGGCACCTCTAGGCTGGGCAGTTCATAGCCCCGGCAACTCTGGGCTTCCTGCATCAGTTATGAATATAAAAAAATTGCTTGAGCCCCAGCACCTCTTTCATTACAAGATAAGCACTGCTTAGAATCACAGTACTGTTTGTAGCTATGATTCTGATTTCTGCATACTAAATGTAAGAAATTTGCCTGGCTGCTGAAATGGTATTTTGTTGTCTCTTGCCTTTTACTTAAATTGCAAGTCTTTTGAGACAAGAGCAGTCTTTTTTTGTTTGGCGTTTGTACTGCACCTAGCACAGTGGGGGCCTGGTCCATAATTAGGGCTCCGATGCACTACGGTATTACAAAGAAAGAAAAAAAAGAAAGAAAGAAGGAAGAAGATAGAGAGTGAGACCTGGCCAACTTTCTGTCTTCTGGAGAGCTTCTATTTGTTCTTACTTCATCTTCCCTATTCCAAAATAGAAGTCACCTAGATGGAACATGCATGTTTTATGCTTTGCATATGGAAAACAAAATAAAAAAACATACAATACCATAAAACAAACAGAAACGACCAATTTTACATTCCACTAAGCTGCAGCTGCCAGTGAAACCAGAATTGGGCCTAGAATACCAGTGCCTCCCTCTAATAGAGCCTGAGGCTGTATCACTGCTCCATTCTCCCCCACCCACATTCTTGCTGAGGATCCCCTCCTTTAAAGAGATTATGGAGCCAGCCATCAATTGCAGAAGCCCTGGCAGCATGGGGAGCACTGCCAAGGAGATGGACATGAATCACTGCAGTCCCAGAGCAGTACAAAGGAGAAGGGCCTCCATATGGATGGCCCTAGCCTCTTGCAGATCTCCCATGAACCCAGCAGATCCCGAGGGATCAATAGAGTTTGGAGCAGGCCCTACAGCTTATTCTATGTGGGAGACAAACTCCACCTTCCCCTGACAACCTAATTGGAGAGAAACTCTGCAAGGAGAACCTCAGTGATTTCTTCCCTTTTAGTCCCCTACTGCTGGTTTTCCCCCAGGAGGATGTGATCAGGACAAGTGATTAAAGAAAGAGGGGGTAAGTAATTATTCTAAGTAAGAATTTATGAGCTATCTGAAGATTTAAAAAGCTCCAGACAAGGAAAAAACATTCTGTATGACTGAAGTTATATAAAATATTTGTGCTGCATAATGTATTTATCCCATTTTAGGGAAAGTGAAGGAAGTACTTAAACTACAGCATATAAAAATGAAAGTGACATGCTGATAAAATGTTCCTTCTTTATACACAGTGGGCCAAATTCTACTCTTGCTTACCCTAATGTAAATCCAGACAACTTCACTGACTTAATTGGATTTACTCAGGATTCAGCGTCAGTGTAAATGAGAAAATAGTTTAGGCCACAGTGTGAGGAACATTAACTCCCTATTTAAATCTTGTATATAAAACTATGGACTTGCAACAATAAATTGCCATCAATGTGCTCACAGAAGAGTACTTTAAACATCCATTTCTGGACCCAATCCTGGATTCCTTGAGGACCCAATTCTCCCTTAGAAGCCACAGAAACATTTGGATCCCAAGGAATAAAGACTCAGGCCCATAACTAATTAAACAATAAAGTAAATCTAAATTTAGCAGATTTTAAAAAAAGGATGACAGTGTGCACAAACAATACTCAACGTCTGAGATTTTCAAAGCAATCTAGACTCACATCTTCCATTAATTTTAATTACTTAAATGAATTAGATTGCTTTGAAAATTCCAACCAAGATGTTAGAATAGCTATCTTTCTATACAGATTAAGATATTTCAAATGTTTCACTGTTCAAAACATGAAACAAAAACACTCTTTACAAAAATATGTTATTTGACTGTTGTATATGGACTCAGTACTACCTTCCTTGTGCTTATATTACATTTCCTTTTTTATTATTTTACTTTTGCTTTTTAAATCTACTTTGCTCCATGCTTAACACCATTACATTAGGCTAACATATAGAATTCAAGATGCATTATTTAAACATCAACTGTCTTGTAGAAAAAGTAAAAACAATATGGGGAGGTGACAGCTATTTATTTGGTTTTGTAATTTATATCCAATATCACACTCAAAAAGCTACAGTAAAAGAAATTGAAGTTTCAAAGTAAAGTATTCAAAAGTTAGAAAATGCCAGAATTAAGGTCAGTTCCCTTGTGCATATACGTTATCATACAGTCTTTCATTACATGATCACATACTATTTTTTCTACAGAACTCCTGCCTATTTCAGTGCACAGGATGGATGGTGCTCACTTAATGAGCAGCCATTCTATATTTTGTTTTCTTCTCATTATTCAGTGTGTAACCATAGGCCTTATTTACTGCACACTATTCAAACCTTGGTCTGAAGATAGAAATATTAATTTCCTCATGGGTGCTTCTATGGTCAGAGGCAGATTAAGGTTTCATGGGGCCCTCGGTCAGAGCAGGTGGGGGGCCCCTTCCCAGCCCTTCCAGCTGCAGCCTCGCCCACAACCCTGCCCCTTCCTTCCACGTGCCCTCACCATTCCGCCCTCCCCCAGAACTGTGGCCCTGCAACCTGTTTGCTCCTTTCTACCCCCCCACCCACTGCAGCCCCAAGACTGGAGAAGCTCTGTTCCCCCCCCCCATGGCCCTAGGGCTGCAGTGGGGAGTGAGAGTTCCCCCAGCCCTGAGGCCGCAGCAGGTAGTGAGAGCTCCTCCAGTACCAGGGCCACAGGCAGGGTCGGGGCTTCCCGCAATGATGCTTCTGCCAGGGAGCGGGGTTGGGCCATGGGGGCTTCCCCCACCCAACCCAGCACTGCTGCCGGGGAGCGGGGTCAGGGGTGTGAGGGCACCCATTTTTCCAGGGCCCCCCAATTGTCCGGGGCCCCTGGGCATGGGCCCCAGTGGCCCAGTGGCTAATCCGTCACTGTCTATGGTGCTCGTCACAATTGTATCTAAGTGCTTCACAAACATTAGTTTATCTTCACAACACTTGTGTGAGGTATAGTATTCCCATTTTACAGATGGGGAACTGAGACACAGTTAAACACCCGCGGCTGGCCTGTGACCGCTGACTTGAGCTCACAGGGCTTGGGCTGTGGGACTGTAAGATTGCAGTGCAGACATTTGAACTCGGGCTGGAGCCTGGGGGCTAGGACCCTCCCCTCTCTTACTGAAAGAGCACAGGAGAGACAGGCTCTCTGCTCTCAGTTCTGGTGCCCGGCCTTACCACAGCCCAGCCCAGCAGACTTTCCCTAGAATTGCCTTTGCTGCTGTACTCTTGGGCCTGAAGCATGCTAAGTCACTCTAACGCAGTGGTTCCCAAACTGGGGTTCACGAAATGTTACAGGGGGTTCCCGGGAAAAAATTCCCTAATGGCGGACAGAGCTGTCCCTAGGGACCCCGGGCAGCACAGGGCCAGCAGCCCGCAGCCCCTGGACTTCCAAGAGCTAAGCAGATCAAAGCAAGCATATCTATCACACTGAGGAGATTTAAACTTCAAGACTCCTTATAAGAAATGGAAAGGGAGGTGAATATTTTTTGCTGTTTTTAAAATTAAATAGGCAGCTAGTATTGTTTTTAAAATTATTATGAAGAACAAGTTTAAGCTTTGTTGTAACGTGCGCTGTTTGCCTGGACTGCTCAAGACCTGAATGCTAGTGTAGGAGGAACTCTTTTGAGCTGGCTTCTTAAATACCTTCATGCTGTTTCACATCTGATACTCCTTGATGAAACATAGGAGCCTTGTCTTATAACAGACTTATTCAAAGTGATACAAGCTACAAAAGTGAGATCTTGGAAGAGTGTTGCCGTTTTCATAATGTAATAAAAATACTGTAATGATAAATAATAATGAATAATAAATAGTGTGTAATAAGCATGTCATAAAAACAAATTTTATATTTCCAAGGTCACTGCTTTTATAATTTATACTCAGGCAAAGGAGAAAATCCCTGGAAATATTCATTTTTAAGAGGGGGTTCGCAAGACTTGACGTGCTAGTGAAAGGGGTTCACAAGCTGGTAAAGTTTGGGAACCACTGCTCTAACGGGATGGAACATACACAGTCTAATCAGCCCTGAAAGCTGTGACGGCCTGGAGCATGCTCACTGTAGACACAATCTTTAGGGATTTTAGCTGCTACACTCTAAGAAGTCTTGACTGAACATTTGCCAGCTGAGATTTTGCAAAATCCAATAACTTGGCCAATTTGGGGCAGATTTTAATAGGAACAGGAAAAGGCACATTCCTGATGCAAAGACCATATGCCTGTCAAATTTCAAGCCCCTGCTCCAAAGCATGCAGGCACTAGTGCATCTCAAAGAAAAGGCAGTGAGATTATTTTTTTTAACCTTGGAAAACAATATATTTTTCCTTAGCCTTGTTCTCAGAAATAGCTAAGCCATTTTGACTGAAACCAGACACTGAGCATAGAAAATTTCAGCTTGAACGCTTAAAGTTTGGCAAAGTTATAAGCAACTGAAAATAGGGTCTTATTATAATGGGAAGCATCAGACAACCTTAAACAAAGGCAGTGCTACCTGTCTCATCTAGAATTACTTAGATATTTGTTTATACACAATTATTTGACAATTAAAGTGAACTGTTAATTTTTATCTTTACATAACATAAGAGATTTCAAAATTGGTCCTAATCTTGAGCCTGCTAGGCATCAAATTCCCATGAAAATGAATGGCTATAGGATCTGGCTCACTGATTGGAAATGTACACTTGTTATGATTTGAAATCACTCATGCATTTTCAGAATAAATACGTAACATAAAAATGATAATATCATACTCAGGTCAACGTCTCCAGTAAACCCCTAGTTTCAAGTGTCAGCAGTATTTCATTCCCATGAGACATATGAAAGAAGGTAATATCACCAAGAGCAATTATACTTGACTTTAAGGGTCAGCTTGTGTGCTGTCCTTGCTGGGATGTGCAGGGCCAGAGGGACACACAAGGCTACAAGGGGTGGCATGGCTGTGCACTACCCTATTTAAAGCTTATGGCTAAATGCCACAACTTAGCTTTCACCCTGTAAAGTAAGAAATCAACTTTACTCCCCTACTGTATTTTTCCAATTATTTGCTTGTTCGTGCTCCTCCCCAGGTTAACTGAATTCTGTATTCACCAAATACCAAAGCTAAATGATTTGGAAGTTTGGTGATTTCAAAATTAACGGGTTCACCCAATCACTAATTACTGGCAATTCTACATTACAATCAAGGTAACAGGGTTAGATATTTTTAAAGCCAGGTTGTACTTTTAAAACTTGAAAAACAGTTGTATAGTTTTAGTGGATAAAATGTGTAACTGTGGGGCCGGTACTGAAACTTTGTAAGTTGCAGGTGCTTACTATCTCTTGAATCAGACCCTACGTTTCTCAAGATGGGCAACCAAAATTACGGACACTTGAACATCTGGGCTGGGGCACATCACAGATAAGTTTCCCCATTCTTTCATACAGAAAACTTCATTTACCTTCCTGTACCAACAAGTGTATTCCAGTTCGGGACAAAATACCTATTCACCCACCCCACTGGGACTGAGTAACCTGTCCCCAGGCTGATGGGGGTGTAGCTTTGGAATTTGGAGCATAGTGATGCTGAGGAGAAGACTCTGTTGCAAAGTCTGGGCTTTGCAGACAAGGGAGCCCAGTCAAATGGGGGTGTAGCTTTGGCTAAACTAGCCCTGATTCATAGCCTGTAATGAGCATTGTGGGATTTGACTCCAAATGACAAATGTATGGATTTGCAGTGAACTTACCAACAAAGTGGTGCTGCTCGGTTTAGCTATTATCAAAAATTGGGGGCAGATTCTCTGGGGCTGGAGTGGTGTAAAACAGCCAGCCCATACTGGTAAATCTGGTCCTTTGTTTCTTCATTCTGAATAATTTTCAGCCCATATAAGAACGTTGCAGCAACTTCATCTACATAGTGAAAAAGGACACCGAGGATAGCAATTCATGCATGGAATGTTAATAACTTTATTATATTTTAGTGTATTATTGGCTTACAATTTTGTAATCTTACAAGAAAATTTCCGTTTCCACATCTCCATTAAATGTCTGATTCATTTTCTTGGCTCATGATAATGCTTTAGAGCTACATCACTAAAGAATCAGTATTCTGTATTAGATAAATATAAGACCAAGTGTGATTAACCTATTAACTATTTTTAATTACCTTTTAGTGTTCTTCAGCATTCCATGTTTTTGAGGAAGCAGGGAAAGAATTAGAGTACCATGATATTATAGGGCATTATAGAGCTATCATATGGATCTAGATTATTCATCATAATTGGCAGGAGTTCTGCTGTAGGGAATCTTGCAACAACATCACAATTTTCTTGCTATAGTGACTGTCATAATGGACACATTTACAGTGTGAATTATGGACAAGAGTGAAAATTTTTATACCTTTATAGCATTTTTATGTTCTGTCTTCCTTTTTGGTAATCAGATCTTGATTAAGAGTTGGAATTAGCACCCAGAAGAACATTAGGATTTCCTGGCTTGGTTCCTCTTGCATGGCTGTCCTCAGTATCTAGGGCAGGCAACAAATAATTCACAGGCTTTACAGTTCTGCTACACCAAAACGGTATCTGTCGCTTTTAAAAAGTAACTGACTACTTGCAAGGAAGAACATGTGGTGATGGCAAAGCACAGAAAGAAAAAATACGTATTTAGTTTCCTGGTTTAGATCATGGACATTTGGAAAAAAATGCAGTTTGACAAACTCTAATCCTTTAGAAGAAAAGTAACACAATTACATGAAATACAAACCTTTTAGAACTACAAAAAGAACATATTTATTTTGTAAGCAGGAAAGCTAGTAAGTTTTCTACTGGAAGATGGTCTAGAAAAAAGAACACAGTCCTGCAACCCCAGAACTCCTGTATTCTAGTCTTAGCTTTGACAATCAAGTGCTCTGTGACCTTGGGAAAATCACTTGAGCCCAGATTTTCAAAAGTGTTCCCTACATTGCCTCAGTTTCTGTATCACCTTGAGGCATCTTGAGTCTGCTCTTCAGAGGTGCTGAGCGCCCACAACTCCAATAGTAGCTCAGGGGACTCTGTGGATGATCAGCACCTCTGAAAATCAGCCTCTGGGCACTTGAAGTTTGGCACTCAAAGTTAGCAGATACTTTTGCAATTGTTGACTAACTTAAACCTGTCTGTCTCCATTTCACCCTCTGCAAATAAACTATGATAACATTTACCAGTCTACTGCATGGGAACATTGTGAGGATTTCATTAGTTAATGTCTGTAAACACTTATTGCTTACTAATTGTTTCCCTTTGCTTCCCCACAAGGGGGACTCAGCAGTTCAGTATTCAGATAATTCTGGTTCCTATTGAGGCTTGTCAGAAACATACAAGTTACATTGTGTGCCCAGGCATAAACCAGCTTTCCTCTTCAAACAATAAAATATTTGAATATTAGTATAAGGTACGTTTATTACTAAAACTCCACCATGGCAACAATTGAATTTAATTGGCTTCCTAAACTTAGTTCCTTCCTTTACCCTCCCTGGCCCCAACAAAGGAAGGTGACAATAAAAGCATTTAAATAATAAAGATGCATATTTGATCTCGATTTACAATTAAAATTATATACTTGCCTTTCAAGGAACATAATACAGAACTTGAACTATTAGACTGAACTTTTTTTTATTGGAGTCCACGCTATCTAAAACCTATCCCTTTCTAAAGACCAATTTCATTCCACCAGGATTATATTTTCCAAACATATTTAGTGAAATGCTCCACTGCAGCCCCTTGTGAGCAAATATATGTATTACTGTAGCTGGAGGGAATGCCTAAGCAAGGTGACAACTTCAAGGGGATGATCTGAAACTCAAAACAAATGTTCTCTAATAGACAAGGTGGGTGAGGTAATATCTTTTATTGGACCAACTTCTGTTGGTGAGGGAGACAAGCTGTCGAGCTACACAGAGCTCTTCTTCAGGTAATTTGCTTGGCTTGTTCTGTGTTACAATGCCTGATTTCCAAAGCTTCTTGAGCTCCTGTATCCTCAGTTTGGTGAAACGCCACTCTTTTTGTTCCAAGATGTCCACTTGCCCCCTTTCCCCTCCCCCGTTTCTCTAACATATAATACCAGAGGCTGTATTAAAGTCAGCTTAATAATGTATGGCTGTAAGAAGTTTAAGGACGATATTTGATGCTGTTTAGAAGATATCGTGACTACTTTCTCCCTACTTTTGCGTTGCGATCATTAAATAAGTGACCCGCTTTTGCTCAGCCTCTTTCACAGAATGCTGGTATCAAAAAGGTAAGTATAATCAAAAAGTTAATATGCCCATGTTTGGCTGTCACGAAGCCGTCATGCCTACAGTGTCTTTGCAACCTGTAGGTTTCTACTCGTTTACATACCCCAGTATGTGAATGTGTGACAGTATTTCTGATAGAAACGGCTCCGACCATATCCCCAGCTTCTTCAGAAACAGATCATGAACACTGTTTACAAACAGCAATACATTAAACGTTCCACAAAGATGCTTTGAATAAAAGCAATCACCGTGGGGAGGAGGCGGGGGGCTTGTCAGTCACTAGAAGAACTTCTAGACCTTGATTTCATTCCTAGGAGCCTTAATAAAATTTGGTATTTCTCATACCAAAATGAAAATCTTGTAGCTGCAACTATAGGAGCTACTCTGGGTATGGCAAAAAGTTTATACGTTTAGCTGCTCTGAATAAACGTTGTCTGGTATGGTGTAAACATAAGATGCACTCTATTTTTCCATTTCTTAGGGAAGCTCTGGTATAAGTCACGAATGGGGTTGCTTCTTTCCCTCCACTACCGACTTATATGTCTTTGTCAACTTTGATTCATGAAAATCAAAAGCATGAGATGAAGAGGTGAGTAGGTAGAAAGATTTCCCCAGTTAGGATTTCTAAAAAAATACATGGTTCGCAAAGCCAGCTCCTTTAGGTTCAAAGGAAGATTTGCAAGTAACCAGACCTTTTAATTCTTTCGGTCACTTGACAGTCTCTGACATTCTAAAACTGCTTTAATTTCTTTTTCAATTAGCATGCAAATCAGTTACTTTAAAATATAAGATCCCTTTAAAGATTGTTGCCCCGAACGCATTCTAAACTCCTTGTGATTTTCTTTTGAACTTTTACATGTTAAATGACGTGTGTGTATGGAGGCGGCGGGGGGTGTGTGTGTGTGTGTGTCATTTATATATAACTTTAATACAAACCTGGCAAGCATGGTTTTGTTTCTATAATGTTTACTCTTGTCAGATGTCCTTATTTGATGTTCTTAAGGACTTTGAAAGATAATTTCTGATGTCTGAAAAGTGCTTTATCCCCTTCAAGTCAGATTTAAGACCTTGGTCTTGTCTGTATATCACTAGAAGTTAGTGTGGCTGTTTTAATTAAACTGGATAAAGATGGGTGTTTGGTTGACACACAAGCGCTGGTAATAAAATAACCCGTTATCTTCCTGAGGATGAAGTATTATTTTAATTTCTCTTTTTTCCTCTAGCTTGAAAATAAAACAAGATTAATTGTGAACAATAATGGATATTCAGAAATAGAAGGGAATATATTCTCACTCAGTGGAACAAATCCCCCCCCCCTCCAAGATCTGCAATGAGCACGCCTTTTCCTCTTCCATCCTTGAGATACTAACTACGGGAGCTGCATTTTGTTTTCAAATGGCTTAGGATGATCATATATTATTGTTTGTCTCTATATGGGACTTTGCTCAGAGGCAAAGTTTGCAAATGGGGAATGTCTTTCTTCAGCCCCAGATGACTGAGAAGAACAACAAAATATTGACGCTGTTCAGTGAAATTAGAACAATGTGGGATCTGGCGTTGACAAGTTTCCACTGGGTTTATTGTTATTTTTGTGGCAGTGGGAGAAGGATGTTTAAAAATAAGGCGCTCATCTGAATTCCTCTCCCCGGCCCAAGGAGCAGAGGTTCGGAGGGGGAAATTGGTGTTTGGCAAAAAGAAAAGAAGAAGAAGAAAAAGAAAGCTCAACACGAGACTGTCTGATGAGCTTCGAACCAGAAAGTTTCAGAAAGATCCAGCCCCGCAGATCTGGTAACTGAAATTTTTATTATCTATCAATCGGCAAAGGGGACAGTCACCGCCTATGAAACAAACAGATCCTTTCCTTGATTAAACTGTTCGGCTGTAGAGCACGTTTAGCAACCCCTCCTCCCACTCCAACACACACACGTAATTATAACTGGTATAGTTATCTGGTTTGGAGAGCTTTGTTGTTTTTCCTCCTTACTAAAGGGCGGGGGAGAGAAATCTTCGGACCGCCACTACTCAAGAGACCAGATAAATGACCATGTGAAAAACTGAGCAGGTGTTTTAGAATGAGAAGATATCTAGAGAAAAATAGAATCGTGCTGATGTACAGAACACGACACAAAGCTACAGAAACAAACAAAAAAGACCAACACAAGTGTTCTGGCAAAGCATGATTAGTAAACCCTCTCCAAATGCTTCCGAAGTTGATGGTGTTTCCCCCAGGAAAACTGCGCTTTGTTATTTAGGAGGTGCAAGGAAAACAAGGTCTAACCTCAACAGATTCTTTAGAACAACCCCTCTTTTGGGGTCATAATTAGATATGTACTTTGTTTGTTGGTTTTCACGATGATTTTTTTTTGTATCGACTTAACTATTTCTCGGCAGACCCTAAGAATGGCTGCCTGAAATAACAAAACGTTGGTGTGCATTCGATAATTGTTAAACTAAAATTATAAAATAATTATAATAATGCATATTTAGACTCAACAGAAAGCAGCCACAGGTAAGAGAAACCCTACTAAAAAGGGACAAGATCATCGCCAACAACACATCGCACTTACCCACTCGTTCATTTATTCCTAACGCCCCCCGCCCCCGGTTGGCTCAGATAAAAAAAAAAGTTTTTGTTGTGTATATTGCATTGTTGCTGCTTTTTTTAGAATCTGACTCTTGTGTTATCCTGCTTACCGAAGTATAAACAAATAATCAGAAAAGAAAGTATAAGCAACGGGATCCTGAAGAGAAGCCAAACTTCTCTCTCACATACACACAGGCTGAGTTCCTATCCCGCTAATATGGGATAAACACATCCATGATGATTATTATGGTCCCTCTGCTTAAACAAGAGGGGTTGAAAATGCAAGAGGGAACGAAAGGGTGACACTGAATGAAAGCGATTGAATGAGGAGTGAGGGGGGTGACTCTGGCTTTGCACAGTTCATTCAGAGGAGGCTTCAGGCATCTATAGGTTTGTTTAACGAGCAACAAATTAATTTGCACGATTCTGGGGGACCCCATATGGCACTTAATTAATCCTTTCAGAAGGATCTATACCCTGTGATGTGCCTGCTGCTGCTTGCCATTGGGTCTGTTTTACTTATTCACCAGACAGTCTGTCAAGAAAGAAAGAAAGAAAGAAAGAAAGAAAGAAAGAAAGAGGAATATTCAAAATGAAATGACTGCTGGTGGGTTCCCCCCTTTTCTTTTATCTTCCCCCAGCCCCCTATTTGTTAAGCACAAATTGACTCCTTTCGTTTTGTTTGCCAGCTCCTTTAGCCCACGCAGCAGAGTCAGGCTCCCATCACCCCCAGCAGATCATCAAGCAGCTTTTTCTGCCAGCCCCTTCCCCATACCCTATAACCGCTGGGGCCGCGGTCAATATGCAGATAAGCAGGCTCGGCCGGCCCTCTCCGCTCCAGCCCATCAGCCAGTCAGGCGGGGGTTTGGGTTCGGCGCTGGTTCTCCGGGCATCACAATGGGCCGGGTCCTATAGGAGGCGTCAGTCTCGGCCCCTCCTCTGATTGCTGCTTCTGCTGACTGACGCCTCTCCGAGTTCCCGGCTTGCCCCTTAGCTAAAGGAGGCAGAGAGTGATGAAAATGTTTTATTACCTTTGAGAGCTTCATCTGAACTGTCAGAGCCAGCCACAGAAGGGGGGGGGGGCAGAGAGAGAGAGAGAGAGACTTTAGCTGGGAGGGGAGGAAGACACCAAAATAACCAAGCCCAAGGAGTCCGGGGGGGGGGGGGGGAATGAGAGGAAGGTGAGAAGGAAATAAAGGAAGATCCAGCCGCGAAAGCAAACCAGACACAGTCACAGAAGTGATGCTTGGGACAGAGAAGAGAGAAGCAGCAGCAGCAAACCCAGAGCCAGACTCTCCTTGAAGTCCCCAGACTTGTATTTCACAACCAGATATTAGGGACCGGAGGGAGGGGGAGAGAAGCAATGGTAAAGCATTGATGTCTCGGGAGAAAGGAGGGGATCTCTCCTGCATGCAGCATCCAGATCAGGGATCGGAGTGGAGGAGCAGAAGACCTCTTCGGACTTGATGTTTTATTCTGAGGAAGGCACAATCCTCCGGACACCAGCGTGAGCGGAGAGGACAGGGGGCTGCTGAGGAGGCTCCAGAGAACTGACCGCTCTCCCTTAAACAAACAGGCATCGAGTGGGGATCTGTGGCTTGGCTTCATTCTCTACCAGCTGGGGCTTGGTGGTTTTTTTTTTTTTTTAAGTATTTTGTGGGGCTGGGAGGACTCTGTTTCCCCCTCCCTCCCCTGTGTGTGGGAGGCTGAGACAGGACTTTGGGGCTGACAGAGACTGTGAAACCCCCTCTGCACCACGGGCGAACATTTCTTTGGAGAGAGAGAGACACACAGCAACTTGGAAGAGTTTCTGCTGCTGCTTCTTTGCGGTCCTCGCCTTCGCATTTACAGACTCCCCCGCCCGCCCTCGCGATCCTATTGCCCCCTCTCTGCCTCCTGCGGCTCCCCTTCCCTCTTCACCCCCACCGGGTCCTTCCTCCTCGGCCCCCCCGAGCAGGGCACCTGCCCTCTCCTTGTGAGCTCCTGCACCCTCTGCCGGGACATAGCCCCTGTCCCCCTGCACCCTCCGAGCAGGACAAGCCCCCGGCTTAGCCGCCCGCCCCCTTCTCCTCTCGCACTCCCCAGCCGGACCCTGCCCCGGACTCCCCGCGCAGCCCCCGCGGGCGCCCCGCTGCCCTCCCCCGGCGGCTGGCGGCGCGGCGATGCTGGCGGTGGGGCAGATGGACGGCAGCCCCCGGCAGAGCGCCTTCCTGCTCGGCAGTCCGCCCCTGGCCGCCCTGCACAGCATGGCCGAGATGAAGACCCCGCTGTACCCGGCGTACCCGCTGTCCGCCGGGCCGGCCTCCTCCTCCTCCTCCTCCGCCTCCCCGTCCCCGCCGCTGGGCTCCCCCAACCCGGCCGGCCTCAAGCCGCCGGCCCTGGCCAGCCCCCCGCAGCAGCTCTCGGCCGCCACCCCGCACGGCATCAACGACATCCTGAGCCGGCCCTCCATGCCCCTGGCCGGGGCCGCTCTGGCCTCCTCGTCGCCCTCCGGCTCCTCCTCGTCCCCCGCCGGCCTCCTGGCCGGCCTGCCCCGCTTCAGCAGCCTCAGCCCCCCGCCGCCGCCCCCCGGGCTCTACTTCAGCCCCAGCGCCGCCGCCGTGGCCGTGGGCCGCTACCCCAAGCCCCTGGCCGAGCTGCCCGGCAGGACCCCGATCTTCTGGCCGGGGGTGATGCAGAGCCCCCCCTGGAGAGACGCGCGCCTCGCCTGCACCCCCCGTGAGTACCGCCGCCCCGGCTGTGGCGGGGGTGGGGGGGTGGGCGGCTTTCCTAGCACCGGCAATTGCCCCCACTTGTTCAGGTGACATCCGCCCCCCCCCCCCAATCCTGCCCTGGGGCAGCTCCGGCACTGGCCAGGGTCACCCTCCTCCCCCAATTTCTTCCTCCTTCTCAGTCCTGTTGCTCAGACTTTGGTTGAAATGCACCCCTCCCGGCCACGGGCCGCTGTGCTGCAGGGCGCTGGTTAGCGGGAGAGACAACTAACTTATTGAGCTCTTGCCGTACTTCAGTGCATCCTTTTACCCCCCCCCCCATCCCACTTTTATTTGGGGGAGTGAAAGAAGGGGAAATGCTGCCCCCAGTGATTTTGTTTAGGAAGGAGTATGATCGGTGGTGAATCGATTACAAGTGGTTTTGTTTTACTCACCCACACCATCCTGTTCGCTGCATTTTGGTTCAGGAGCACGGTGCTGCTTTCGCTGCTTTTACTTTTTCTCCTGCTCATGCTTCATCTCTCACTTTCTACTTACAAACTCCTACTTCATGCTGTCTGAATGCCCTCTGGCGTATACCCGTTAGCATTCACTCCCATCTGTAATTGCAGGCACCTTCTGCAAAAATTTAGAAGGGTTAGTTAGGAGATGTGTCTGTTTGTTAGGGCAAAGAAAAGCTGTAGTGTCCCAGATTTCTCGGGGATAAAAGTTTTAAGGGACAAATCCTTCTTCCACCGCTCTTTCAGAGAGAGGCTTTTATAAACTCGGGACGTGTATGCCTCATCTTTTTTCTCTCTTGTTATTTTGAGGCTGCGACACTTCCGACACTGGGTACCCTTCCTGTTACGGTTTTCTAATTACTGATGACTTTTGTAACACTGAGCACAGTGATGTTCCAAGCTTAGATTTGCTGCTGCCAGACACTTGAAGGGGTTGGCTTTCCTAAAACCGTTTTGATCATTGTACATACAGTACTAGAATCCTTCCAATAACAAACAGTTACTGTCTGAACACCTGAAAGCACATGTTAAATGATGAAAATATATTACATGCATTATTTGACTTGTTGGCAATGTAGACACTCACAGCTCTCTCTCTCTCTCTCTCTCTCTCTGTGAGTGAGTGAGTGAGTGAGTGAGTGAGTGAGTGAAAGCATTTAAAATGTCAAGCTATTGCTTACAAATAATGGGAAGTTTTTACAAAAACAGTTTTCTCATTTTATTTTTCCTAAAAGGACTTTTAAGTTGAAATATCTCTGATTCAACTACTCCTCCACCTCCCCTTTTTTGAGTTTGGTTCATACACAAACTTTCCCCAAGAAGAACCCTTTATAGTAACCTACTTTTATCGATTACCGTTTTTGTGGGAGAGTAATTTTTGCCTGCTCAAAATTTAGACTCTCAAAATAAAGGGGCGTCAGGAAAAGATATGCATCGCTTTGAACCTAGCAACATTTTAATAGTGAATTTGGTCCTCCATGTATAGAAAAAAAACCCTTTCCCTTGACAGCAAATTTCATAGCTAAGCACTTTCCCAAATAAACAGATTAACATATCTGTCTATGCATTCATTCTTTTCCAGATCAAGGTTCAATTTTGCTGGATAAAGACGGAAAGAGAAAACATACAAGACCCACTTTTTCTGGCCAGCAGATTTTCGCCCTGGAAAAGACTTTTGAGCAGACCAAATATTTAGCAGGACCAGAGAGAGCCAGGCTAGCCTATTCACTGGGGATGACAGAGAGTCAAGTCAAGGTGAGATAATCATGTCAAACGTTAGATAAGAGACTCAAGCCCACACATTGCTGAGACTGGGCGGAGTGTGAAAAATATATATACAAAGGAGCCCTGATATAAGATATTGATGAACAAAAGGAATCAGGCGCATGCCTTTGAAATCAGGTTAATCTTAAATGGATACGTATGCTCTGCACATACACCATTACTGCCAGAACAAAGCCATTGCAAAATATTATTGCTAGCTAAATCCTTTGCATAAATGGCTCCTTTTAGTATATTAAAAAAGGCACTTAGGTGGGCAATTATTTGCAGTTTATAATTTATGGTGTTATTTATGAGAATATGGTATAATTTTTAAAATCGTAATTTATTTTAAAATATTTTTAAATTAGGAATGCTTATAAAATGACCCCAAAATATTATGTTTACTGTGCCATAAAATTGGGAGAGGTAAGGAGTAATATTGTTGAATACTTAACTACAAACAAGTGTAGTTTGTGTTAGAAGGCTAACACTTGGACAATACATTTTCTGACCCGGTATCAATGCAATGTTTGGTCATTAGATGTTGAAATGATGAGGACAAATAGTTAAAATGTGATATCGTTCGCCTGGCTAAGGGCAAAACACAAATTTGCGCGTATTTTGGATCATGGTTGAAACTTTAGAGATCTTGTCTTGAATGGGAAAGGAATTGAGCTAACAAGCATAAAGTGGGGCGGATCTGTTTATTTTAGTTAAACACAAATATTTCACAGAGGTACGGTTTTGAGAAGTTAAAAAGCAAATGCTGGCTACAGTGTGTTTCTTGTTCAGGAAATTGTATTTAAAGATAATTTCTCTATGCAGCTTTTTAACAAATTTAACAGTTTCTGTGTTAAGGGGCCTCTTTATGGATTCTCATTCTCCCAGAGTTATCTGGAGACCCTCATTTGTCACTGTAAATATGTCTAAATGGCTGTGAATAAATTGTTACAGCCCGTACAATGAAAATAACACCCCCCTCCTCTTACTCTGCCCTTTCTAAGATAAAATATGTAACAGAAGAGGGGACGTTAGAGAACTATTCAATGTAAAATGTTTATTATCACATATGCGCAGGATTAAAGTATTGTGTAGTCAGTGAGTGTACTAGACATGTAGTTAGATTTGTTTTCTTTCAAATGAATACTTTCATTCCATGTATAGGAATCGTTCTGCGACACTGAAATTATATTTTGAATAATAGGATTCCTGACTTGGATTTTAGAGAGGAAAAAACCCAAACAACCTGTAAATTGTTCCTTTCTTTTACAACAATTTTTTTGAATCTATTTTTAATTTATTGTATAAATGTAATTTCATCTTTAAAAGCCATAGCAATAAAAAAATTGCATTTTTAACCTGATGACGTTGCACAGAGTAAGTTTCTGTGACCCGTTAGCCTTATCTCTAACTATTTGACTGTTTGGATTTAGAGCATTAGAAGCACCTGCTTTTCACTTGAATTACATTTAGGACTACAGACGCATATGTTTTCATGGGAGATGGTGCCCCATCAAATGCCCCATTTGATACATGTTAGTTAAGTTTTGATTGAACAAACTGAACAGGCAAAAACATAGTAGGGGAAAGAGGAGGAAAAGAATAAATGTAGATCTTAACAGAAAATTAAGAGGAGTTAAATTATTTCTTCCCCCCATTAGTATGCAAAGGTTTGTTTAAAAGTCTCCAAGGCTCGCTTTGAAACTCCTCTTAAAATAAAATAAAATAAAATCAAAAGCAAGTGAACCAAAACCGCACAAAATGCTCCTTCATCAGAAGAAAAAGCAACTGAAATATGCCTGGACCCTGAAAAATTCTTTAACTACCAATAATAACTCTGCTGTAGCAAAAGCAAGAATTCTGTGGTGATAACAACAATATAGTAATAATTATAATAGCTTAGAATGATAACAATGATAATAACCGTTATATGAATACTAAGCATTCAATGGTAGCAATAATAATAAGTATGAGATGTATACTGGTAACTTAATATTAATAATTATAGATATGGTATGAATATTAATTAATCGGTAGTAATAGTAATAATAAAAGTATAGCACAAATATCAACCATGATATGGTAATAGTAATAGCTGTATGGTGATAATTGTAATAATTTTAGGTTAATTACTATTATATGAATACTTAAGTGTCTGTGGTAATAAAATAATTATTTATTAATAACTTATGGCATAATAACAATAATAATTCTATAGCATATTAATAACTGTTATATCAGGGATACTAATAACACGGTGGCAATAAGAATAGTAATAACTATGGTGTGAATATTAATCCCTCTATAGTAGCAATAACTAAGATACCAAGACTAACGCTACAACAGTAGTAATTATATAGTATGTTTGATGATAATTCTATTATAATAATTATGGAATGAATATAAATAACTATGTTAGTAATAATACATAGGGGATGAACACTAGTAGAAATAAGAAAACAATACTATGTAATGACTATTAATACCTCTGCTGTGGTAATTGACTATGGTACAAATACTAATCACTGTTCGCTAGCGGTGATCAGCGTGGTATGAATACGACTAAGTGGATGGTAGGACTAGTCACCACAACTCTGTGATGGGGAGATTGGTACCTCCGTGGGAGTAATAGCTGTGCTAGGGATGCTACTAATTTTGTGGTGGCAGAAATAACAAGAACTCTGGTAGGAATCCTGCAGGCTGCCTGGTGCTACCAGCAGCTCCTGAGTGGCGCTAAGGCGGCCGGTGACGCTGAGGGTCACAAGCAGAGTATAGATGTGGTGGCTGGCATTGACCTGGCCCGGGTCAGTAATCCCCCCTTCTCTCTCTCTCTCTGTTCGCTGCTGCTGGGCCCCTGCAGGTTTGGTTCCAGAACCGGCGCACCAAGTGGCGGAAGAAGCATGCGGCCGAGATGGCCACGGCTAAGAAGAAGCAGGACTCGGAGACCGAGAGGCTGAAGGGGGCCTCGGAGAACGAGGAGGAGGACGATGACTACAACAAGCCTCTGGACCCCAACTCGGACGACGAGAAGATCACCCAGCTGCTGAAGAAACACAAGTCGAGCAGCAGCAGCTTGCTCCTGCACACGTCTGAGAACGAGAGCTCCTCTTAAAGGGGGTTTCAGAGGAGGGGGCCGGGGCCCAGGCGGACTCGGAGGACGCTTGCTATTTTCTGAGATGTACATATCTATTTTTCTAGACTTTATCAGCTGACGGAGAGGAGGAAAGAGGCAGAAAAAGACGGCGAGTAAACAAACATCCAAACCCAGCGCTCCCCTGCTCCTCTCGCCTGGCCCTTGGCCGCTGGTGCTGGCGCTGTTATTGTAGGGTCGCAGGGGAGCTGTCTGAGTGCTCCCTCTTCTTTTGCAGACTCCAGAGCAGCTGAGGGGGGAAGGAGGGACCTACTTCCACCCACACAGCTCCTGCTGGGCGGACTAAAGCAACCTGTTGAAGGCTCTTTGTAAATAAATCGTGAGTCACACTGACTATAGAAGTTACTTTACTGTGAATATTTAAAATGTAAAATACTTTTTTTTTAATAGAAAGGGTTGGGTTGGGTCCTACCCACCACCCCCACCACCCCCTTGTCTGGCTTTTTAAAGATCTGTTCTTTTGAATAGTGAATTGTGGAATATAAACGCTGGGATTCGTTTGTGGTCTCTTCCCACACCTTAGCTGCTTAGTCTGAATTTTCTCCTGCAGACCTTGATTCCCTCCTAATTTGAACGGAGGCCCTCCATTAAGGGCCTCTATTAAGAGATTTGAAACAGTCTACTGATGTTTTGCCAAGTATGAGGAAGTCTTTGCTGGAACACTCTCTCCCATTCTGAAATTGCACCCGCCCTTAATGCTATTTATTAGTATTTTTTTAAAATACTTTTTTGGGCGGTGGGGGTGAGGAAAATTTAAATAGTTTTCTTTAATTTAACCCGTTTCCAATAAAATGCGTGTTAAAAGTAGCTGGTGGGAATTGTTACAACCACTTTCAGTCGAAAATATAAAAAATCATTTAGATGCTGTAATTGAATTTAAAGTGTGTTTTCTTTTGTATTATAAATAATACTATAGAATGTAAATTGTTTTCTTTTTAAAGCTAATAATAATGATATATTAGCATCTTAACATTTATTAATTAATTTATATTAAAATAATTCGGTTTGTAAAGAGAAGAGCCCTTTGCAAGACCAGTTAAATGTAATGCACTTTCTGTTAAAAAAAGATAAATCAATTAAAACCAATTTAAAGACGTTTGTTGCCTCGACTAAAGGGTACAGATAATCTGATCTCATCAGAGATTAAATAATAAAACTGACAGTACAAAAAAGATAATTTGGGTTCTTTTGTTCATTTTCAGGAGCATTTAAAAAAAAAAACTATGTAAAATGTCACTTGCTCCAGAAGGTTCAAGAGTAATACAAATAAAAAAAGCGATCGTTTATTTGGAAAATATAAAGTTGCTATTCCTGGTGTTTTGGGGTTTTTTTCGTGAGAGCTCTTTTCCTTTTGTAGAACCTCTCTGGAGAATTCAGGAAGTCATAATTTCCATATATATCCGAGATAGGTTAATCTCAGGCCAATATAGGGTGTATTAACTTTTTAAGCAGCAAGCAACACAAGCCATTATCAGGGATGACATGTTAACATTATTATGGGAAATATACTATTTTCCAGGAAGAAAGCTATTAATAAGAGTCTAGCTAGGGGGCTAAAGTAAATAATTAGATCCAATATACAACTGTTTTAAATCGGAACACATTGTTTAGCTATGATCATTTCCATATCAAGACAGTGGATAACTATTGTTATTTCTTTTATGGCTGAATTTAAGCAAATATAAACGCTGAGAGTTGAGCAAAGGAATCAGTTATTCTGCAATTTAGAAAAATATTAGTATTATGTCAGTTTATATGAGGTATTTGATTATTAAACAAAAGCAGGGAAACACTTTCCTGAAGCAACATCTTAACTTAAACTATAGAGGGCCAGACGCTGTATATTGAGTAGGCCTTTTGTCTGAGTAAGGCGTTTAGGATCGGGTCCAGACGAATTTATGTACCGGTATATTTTTGCAAATCTAAATGATGAGGTGCATTTATTTCTCTCAATATTTCCCCAGCACAGCTTTTACCAGGTACCAAGGTATAGCATTTAAATTCCAGTCTGCTCTTCCAAAAGGAGACTGTGGAGCATATGGTTTCAGAATATTTCAAAATTGCTGCTTCACTATCTGCAGCATAAACCTGCCATTCTCTTCAGATTTTCACTTCTTCCTAAAACCTTTATAACATATACAAAACCTGACTCTGAGCAGTTTACAGGGCATCAAGTCAAAATGCTTCCAGTTTTGCAGTTATTCTTAAAACAAGGTGATTTAAAAACAAACAACCCATTCACCGTTGTCAAGGTATCTATCACTGTTTACAGTTGTAAATATGACTCTCTCTTAGCACTGAGGCAAGCCCCTTGTTCAGCGGCACCACACCACCGAGCCAACAGATCTGGAAGAGAAAAATGTGTGACTATTTCAAAATTCGCGCTGCCTTTTTTACATCCCCCACACAAATGTCTTACATTCTGTTCATTTTACTCAGTCTTGAGTAGCTTCAATAAAGCAACTTCTTTCTCAGATAACTGCTTCTGCTTTAAGGTGTTTATTCAACCCCAGACCAGGATTCATGTGATTTTAGTTTGTAAACATGCGATTCTATTTCCCAAGGCGATTCTATTTTCCCTCAAAAGCTAGAGCAGTTGTAATTCTATATGCCCTGAGCAAAAAATCTGTATCAGACAAAAACACTCCTTTTGTACATCTCTTGATACCGCACTTTGTGTGTCACTGAGCAATGGTTTGTATACAGTGGGCAATGTTGTACTGATTTCCTTTTTTTTCCAGTTGACTGCAGCACTGACTTTGGCTTTCCAGTTAATTTACTTCTACACAGAGACCCAGCTGGCCATCACTTGCAGTTGGCACTATAAAACTAGAATTATAGGGGGAAAAGCCCAACTCTGATCGCTTGGTTAGTTTGGTTTTGTCTAGGGTATTTGAGAAAAGAACAGTTTATTCATATGATCTCACTTTTTTCTTTGTGGTTAAGGCTTTGAAAACAAAATGGAGCTTAGAGCGGGATGCAAAGCATCCTTCACATCGAGTATAGGACTTTTATGAAGAAAGCTAATAAATAATGTCACGATCATTGTTACAAATATCCTAGCTAACAACTAGGGATAAATGTCAGTGGTTTTTATAAGGTTTAAAGTACACCTGCTGAAATTTTAAAATCTGCGATCGGCACTGAATAGATCTCAGTAAAACAGAACATAGACGCCTGCTTTGTCAAACAGAAGAGAGCAATCGAACAACCAAGTTAGCATGTTGCTCAATTAAATAAGCTAGAATCGTGCTTAAACCAAACACCTACACGACGTGCCAGTGTGTCTATTCGCTGTCCACCAGTGGGGCAAATCCTGCTGGTTCGACTCACGGGAATAGTCTCAATTTAAGTAGAGTTTAATTTAAGCTAATTTAAAGCCAGTAACATTTGAGGTTTGAGGAAAGCTCCTCTAGAGATTGACAGAGGTCACGATGCGCCTGTTTAGATATATCCCTCCTCCCTCCGCCCCCCGTGGTATCCTGAAGCACCAAACATTGAGAGCAGATGAATATGTCGGTTGCCATTTGTTTCCCCACTCTACGCACTTTCCTTGCCCTTTTAGCTGTGCGTTATATGAGTACCTATTTATTGTATTACAATCAGCCCGAGCAATACTTAAATAAATAATTAAATGACGTGTGTTAATATGGCCGTCTCGCACGGTGCTCCTGACAAGTAGCGTTGTGTAATAGTGTCTAACTGTTCATCCGAAATCCTATGTAGATGAGTACATTAAAACAGTATCAATTTAGGGGAGATCAACATCTTCCTGTCCATTGAGTTTGTCATCATCACAAACATTAAAGGAGTGAAATTCCACTTGGGAACTCTAGCACTCGGCAGTTTAAAGAGACAGAACTCTTTTGTTAATCATTGACAATAGCGCTGTATAATAATAACCGAGATAAGTAGCAGATTTCATCTATACTCCCTATTTCAGGCTAATCTCAACAGCTTTGTCTACAGCCAACTTTTTTTTTTAATGCCACCTTTGATGTAAACCCAGCTCCTCTATCTTGTGTGTTTTCCTGACTGACTGAGGGAAATAAAGTCTGTTATTTCAGTATTTACCCTGCCTTATTCTTTGACATTTGTATCCTCCTGAGAGCAGACGAGTAAGATACTGCGAGATAAACTTCTCACTGTTTAACATGAGTATTTTGATGGGATCCATCATGCTTTTTAACACGACCATTATACAAATCAGCTAGAGAAGTCGCAACGGAAACCCCATGCGTTAATTTCCAATTAATCTTTGAGTTAGAAGAAATCAGTATTATTTTGATCAAACAATCATAAGCCACCGATAATATTCTGAGCCGAACAAAAACATCCCTTTCTTTTACATACAATACTCAATCTTACACAGAAGACACAGCTGTTGCATCGTATATACTGGGTATCTGTCTGCTCTCAGGCCCCTCACTGATGATAGCAAGGCAAACTGCAGGAAAAACTGTTCATTAGTGTGTTAAAATCCTAAAATGGGGTTGTAATTTGGCTACCTTTCTCAGCAATATGAAAGATACCCCGGGATCTAAAAACTGACAAACGCAAATATTATTTATACAACATCCATGGCTATCTGCAACAATGGAGATTATTTCAGAAATAGATTGGAGAGTCTATTAGAAAAGGTAGTTTCGTAAAGTCATTATTTTACTCTTTAGTCATAAAATATTTGTCAAAATAGAACAAATCTATAGCATGCATCTGTATAACTTATATAAAAATGTCTCTGTTCCTATAGCTGTAAAAGTACCTATATAGAGATGCATAGATAAAGTTATAAATTAGAATTATATATATATATATTCCATGTAAGGGCCCAATCCTGCATTCTCGTTTCAGGCAAAGCTCACACTGAAGTCAATGGAACGTCTGCCTGAGTACATGCAAATCAGGGCTCATAATTCAAACTGTGGGCCAAACTCTGCTCGCTTGCCTGTGTTTCACGGATTTCACGGGGGTGCTGGAGTGAACAGACGATGTATCGGGTTTTGGCCCTGTCTGTTCCATTTTAAGTTAGGTGTGAAACGAGCTGCCTCTTCCTGGGTAAGTTTTCAGTGGCAAACACAAGCATCCCCTTCTTGGCACGTTGTTTGTCAACCACAAACGTGTTATGACTGGAAGTGACAGCTAAGAGCAAGAGTCCCAGTGATCTGGTGAATAAAACAGTGCTTTCCCCCCCTCAGGGCATTTAGCGCTCTGTTCTTGTAGGGTCTTGCACATAGCTGACCCATCTCATACACGCAAAGACACTGCATGGTAAAGCGGTTTGCCCTGGAGCGGCCTCTTTGCTTTGATCTCTCTCAGTAAACTACTCTGTGAGCTGTGCCAGGCTGGACAGATGCTCCCCATTTTCGTGACCGTGCTGCCTTGGGACTCAGCCCAGTGCGAGGCAGTTGCCACCAGTGGAGACATACATATTTATATAGAGCTAATGTGCCAAGGGGGAGGTTAGGGGAAAGAAATGAAAACGGAAAAGCAGAGGATGAAACACATTCAGCTCTCAGGAGTTATTTGGTATTGACTTCATCATAGCACCCATGTAATAATGAGGACAAATTCTAGTCCAGCTCGAGTCAATGGCATCTATGGAAGCAGGAGGTGGCTCTCAATGTTCAGGATCCATCACAACTGCTACACTGATTCGCACTCCAAGGGGAGTGGTGTGGTCCCATTCAATACATGAGATTTCCCATCTTCAGACCAGCCAGACAAGAGGCACCAGAATTTGCCCCGGGATGGATTGGCAGATCTCTGGACATTAGCTGGCCAGAGTGAGAAGGGCAATGGACCGGGGCTGCGTTGTATGTGGTCCTCCAAGCTCTGTTCTACCATGTCACTTTTCCCCATTCCTTCTGCATTGCTGTCCAGATCAGGTCGGTCTAGCTCGGTGATTGATTGGTGTTGTGGCTGGGCAAGATTACTGTACATAGAAACAGGCTTGTGTTCTAGTCTTTGCCCTTTGAGCAGAGTTAGTGTGGGAAAGACGTTGTGCCCCCATGCTAAATTGTGGGATGGGATGGATGCCTTCGCTGCCAGGGTCACCTTCTGTGAGATGGGTGGCAGGGGACAGTTATATTGACCTGACATTTTCAGGACCTGGTGTACACACAAAATGGTTTAGATTAGGAATTTGATTGCCACCGTTCATATGGTAGGAGCCCTTAACAGCACAGGATGGGGAAAATGTAGCCCTGGGTTCCCTAAAACATAGGCACAGAGCAGGGTTGAAGGATTTACATTTGGGGCAAAGTAAAACTTTACAGTCAAGTACAGACTAGGAGTTCCTTCCTGATAGGCCCATGGGCAGGGTCTTGGTTGGGTAAATAAAGTCTAGGGAATCTTAGCTCATGGTTTTTCATGGCATAAGGAGATACAGGAGACCACTGATCTCAAAGGAGCTTTGGGATCACCGGAGACCAAGGGGCAGAATCTGATACCCTTACTCAACTTGAATAGCACTTTACTCCAGGAGTAGTCTCATTGATTTCTATGGGCTTACACCTGGAGTAGTGTTACTCTTCCTGAGTAATGGGTTATCGGAATCTGGCCCTAAATTTGGGCAAGGTAACTGATCTGGTCATACTCTGTTGGAGTTAATAAAATAACAGCTACTTGATTAAAGTGAAGGTGACACGAATCCCAATCTTTATCTAATAAATGTCCTGGTGGCACCGTGGGATGCGATAAAAACCATGCTCTGAAGTGTCCCTAGTCTCTGTTTGCCAGAAGCTGGGAGCCAGCGACAGGGGAAGGATCACTGGATGATTACCTGTTCTGTTTATTCCTTCTGGAGCACCTGGCACTGGCCCCTGTTGGAAGACAGGATACTGGGCTAATGGACCATTGGTCTTACCCAGTAGGGCCATTCTTATGTGTTGGAGGATGAGACTATGGCTAAAGGAAAAACGAGGTAGTTCATTTTCTTATACTTAAACCGAGCAAACAAAGAGAAAAATCTGTCAGTGCCTCCCCGATTTGCAAAATAATGGTGAAAAGTCATGAGAATATGTATTGATTACTGGAGTAAGCGCTATAAGAACGTTTTCTTCCTGACAGTTCATCCTGTCAGCCAAAGAAACTCTACTCCTGACCTGCACAGTGCCAATTTCACATTATTGCCAATGGGGATGTACAGCCTGCGGAGAGACTGGAAAGATGGATTGTCTTTTCATAGTAAAAATAGTGGCGCAATTCAAACGAGCCCTTATGTGGTGCGCGGTGAAAGAAAAGTTACTACAGTATTTGGGAAATGCAAGGTTTACTCGAATACCCTGCTCGGTCACAAGAGTTGCTCTTTGGATAGATTCACAGTGGAACAGACCATAGAGTTTCTAGGAAACAAGGAATGGCTATCCCAAAAATATCAACTTGCGTCCAAGCAGATTGTTTAACCAGAAACGTTTTGCTGCAACGTGTGGCTATTCAAAGAGCAACAACTTCGACTTTCCCTCGCTTCCTCTGAGTAGCGGGGAAATGTGCTCAAGCTTGTTTTCCTCACCAGGGGGATGATGGGGCTACCAGCAGAGGATGCTGTTTGTTATTGACGTGGGAGCGCCTGTAGGAAGAACAGCGGCCCATAAGTCAAGACGGCTGGGTATCGATTTGGAGCGAAGGCCCGGGTTGCTTAGACACTTCAGGAGCATGTTCATTATATGCTAATTGAGGTCAGTGGGCACAAGGGTCCTCCTGTTTCGCTGTTGCTGCTGTGATCAGCAAACTCCTTCCGTGTCCTGACAGAGCCGAAGAGGAGAAATTAACATCAAGTGACAAAGCTATAAGGATCGGGGTACGTGACGTCTCTGCTATGGGACAGCTTCCTAAGGGTGGGTTTTCCGTGGGGAAATATGGCGGCAGCACCTAAACCTCCCAGCCCTAATCGTTTCCCAGGAGTAGTGGAGAATAAAAGCACCAAAACCAGGAACTGCCAAATAACATTCCCTGGAACGAAACTGTTGTGCGTGCAATTTTTGGAAATGAATCAAAGGGTGTGAACGGCAATTACAGGCCAGTTGCTGATCCCACTGACTTCACTGGGAGTGAGCATATTACAATTCCAAAGTAATTCTGGATGTACAACCTCCTGTTAATGATGGGATAAAAAGCCCCATTACTTGATTTGCGTCTCATTTTTGCCCTGTAGTCTAGTAGATGAGCCCCCTCTGTATGCGTAAGAGAATTCAGCAAGAGCTAAATAGTAAATGTACACAATGCATCCACATAATGTTCGAGCCTGCTTCCATTGAAGCCAATGGTGTTTTTTTTTTTTTTTTTTTTTTTTTTTTTTTTGCAGTTGAGTTAGCAGGAGCAGGCCCATGGAAAATAAGTGAAAAGAAGCAAGCAAGCAAACAAACAAAAAGATATAAATGAAGTTCTCTTTCCCTAGTTCTATAATTCCGTGATTTGTAAGAGAAAAATGAAAAATAGCTCTCTGCAAAACTTTAATGGCCGCGGTTTTCTCTGGGTGACACGGAAGGCAAGGTATACAGATTTCTTCAGCCATAAAACAGTCCATTTCAAATAAAATCTTCAATTGCTATTCGTAGTAATGCACATCATTCCAACACGCGCCCAGCTTTTAATTATGAGTATAATGCAATATATAGTGAGCATCGAAAAACCTTAGAGCTGGGTAAATTTAGAGGGATTTCCTTGACTCCTCATTAAAAGACCCCCCCAACTCGAATTTCATGGGTGTGTGTGTCTTTTTTGGAAAAATTCGAGAAAAATGAAGGATTCACTTTTTAAAAAAAGTGTTATCGTTTCTTGGATTAAATACACAAACAGAGAAATCCGGTAGTGAGCCCCTCCACTTAACAATGCAGGCTTTCCATTCCTAATACCCAGCAAGTCCATTCAAAAAAGAAAAAAAGGGAGGTATGTTAAATTTGTGGTCTTCAGATATGCTTGTCTATTCCAAGGATGTATTTTTGAAGGGCGGAGGGCATTTCCTTAAGATTGCCATATATATATTGCTCCTAACTTTACAACCCAACGTCCTCTTACTTTTATCAATCTGCAAGAACAGTTCAAGGATCGCTTTTTTCCCACCCCTCCTCAACTGGGAAGATAATTGTGCCTCATCAAAGATATGAGCCAATTAATAGTGGCTCAATTTCCTCTCTCAACTAGCTAGCTGCCAAGACCCGTTAGCTGAATTCCAACAGGCTGCCTGACACTGAATGCATTTCCTCCCTGACAAAAAATGGGAGAGATGACCAGCCACTCCATTATTATTACATTGAGTCCTGCTGTAGCCACTCTAGATGGAAGGAGTGGAGGCTGGAGTGATGTGTAACAGAGTCATATTACCCTCTTAACAAAGGCGACCCTCCCTTCCTCCCCCCCCCCCCACTTTCCTACCTCCTGCACTGAGGTCAATATGATCCGCCACTTGTGATTTTACCAGCCTCAACTTTCAATTTCTTTTTTAATACTCTCTATAATACTGCCTTACGTCAACAGCAGGCTCCAGCATGTCCCATACAGAATTTACTTTCATTCCCAAACTCTGGTATGTTGAACCTGGTAAGCTGTCAGTCTATCCTGACATGCAGCACTGCATGTCTGCTCACCTTGGGCTACCGGGAAAACTATCTCTGGGAATGCCCGCCCCCGTAGCGGGTGCGAGGGGGTGGATAGGGAATGTTTACATTAGAAATCCAGGAGAGACAGCGAACAGCTGTCAAAAAATAAAGCGATCGCTCTTCAGATCGGATCGCCTGTGGCTTTGCTGGAAATAATAAATAATGCTCACTTTAATTAAATCCTTATTGGGTCCCTTTCTGGGTAGATAAGTTGAAGCTGTCACACATTGGAAGGCTGTCTATAAAATCCAAGCTCTGTTCACTGTACGCAGCCAGCCCTGTAAATAATGTTGACACCAATGTGAATAACGTTTTTATGCCATGCATGTATTGTTCTCTATTATGCTCCAAATTGCACAATTGCATGGGTACACTCCCCAAGATGACTGCTCGTTTTGAAAGGAGGGCTGCTGCATAATAAATAGTTTTATGGGCAAATCCTAGAAAGAGACGTTTTAAAAATGAACAAAATATTATTCCGAAGATGGCGTTTTATTTACTGAGTACCTTACTCGGACCTTTTACATAGGTATGATACAGACACCAAAGGAATTACAAGGGAGGGCATAACTCCAATTAGTGAGGATTGGACACAGTATTCCCTCTGGGCAGAGGCATTCACAATAGAGAAGAATTGACCCAATATGGGACTCGAATCTGCGTTCTTTTCGAGCCCCAAGTTCTCCATGATTCCAAGGAATGCAAGAGCGGGGCCTTTTCACAGAAAACCCACGATTTTAGACACGATCTCTCTGACACACAAACTGTGGGGATGCACCCCCCCCACCCCCCCAGCGCCTACCTGTGAGGTCCAGAGCGGTTGATTTCAAACGGAAGGGGCAGAACATGCATGGCAAGCATAGGTGCTGGAACTAGGGGCGAGGGGGGTGCTTTTGCACTCCCTGGCTTGAAGTGGTTTCCGCCATATACAGAGATTACAGTTTGGTTCAAAGGCTCTCAGTACCCCCACTATATAAATTGTTCCAGCGCCCCTGATGGCAAAAGTTGGTTTCTTACATCCAGGAGGCTGGACAAGGGAATGTGAAATTAGAAATAGCCCCCACAATCGGCTTTTCTTTTTTTCTTTTGCTGGAAAGCCATTTTTAAGTGAATAATGAAAAGGTAAACCTGCTTGCCCAGAGGCAAAGGGTACAGGACAAGCTTCAAAGCACTAGCAATGCTAGTCCAAGCCAAGAAGTAATTCAAATCTTAGTTTCCCTAAAACCGAGGAAATACAGATTGAGCCAAATCCCGGTCTCAAATACAACTCACCATTTGAGTTCAGTATTGGGCCCTTTGAAATTAGTATGCTTGGGCTGGATTCGACCTATATTTTTCCTCTACTGTAGGAGCTCTTTCACATCCACAATAAATGGAATACAAAACACGCAGGCCCTCGACAGAATTTTTAACATCAACATGGTTGATAGAACTTTTTAGTTCAGTTACATTTTGTTCAATAGATTTTCTTAATATATTTGATATGTAAAAATTAAAGGTGAATCTAGATGACCAAAATTTCCCCTCTTCTTGCTGTATCAAAGGAGCCTCCCAGGAGCGACATACGAAACTACTCTATAATTGCTCCACTGGAAATTATAAGAATTTTTAAATATACCCCGGCTGAAACATGAAATAAACAGGCTGGACAATCATGAAACCTGACAGAATAACATAATAGTGAAATATTCCTTTCAGATGAAATTGATGGCAGAGTTACATTTATTTACAGCTGCAGCTCAGCACAATATCAAAATTATTCAATAAACATATTGCAACAATGAATTAGCCATATATCTCTTTTAAACGGCATGTCTTGGTATTATCTCAAAGTCTTAAATCAGTGCATTCATAATCCCAAGGACAAGGCCTTCACATTCATTTATCCTAATTGCAACTCTCACAAATAACCTTTAGTATATATAATATATAAAGTTAATGCATATGTAAAGAGTGCTGATATTCAAAGACATGACTAGATTGACAACTAAGGTAGGACAGATCTGACTATTTCAGTGAGTGCTGACCTCATTCGCCCTTTCCTTATGCATGTTTGCCTTTTATGAACTACTGAAATCCCATTATCATTTATCACTTTTCTATGATATTAATTTGTAACTCTTACATATTAAGCACACTCCACATTCGTGGCAGGACTCCCATGTTTGCGAGGGTGATGTCATTTCATTAAAGGCATTCGTTATACCCCCTGACAGTCATCTGGTTGCTTGATTTTTAATAACCATATCGTGTCAAAAGTTGCCCAGTGCCCCAGAGAAAACGGAGTTTAAAATGCACATTTAGAGCTTTTAGTCATACGCCCTGCCCTCCCATTTTCCATATTTAGGCCAATGGAGAAAATAAATCTAGATGCAGAATATTCCAGTGTTAATAGCTAGGGTTGTTTAAAACAAATTAAAAAGTAAGATTAACTGTTCTATTCTAATTTCAGTTCAGCATCTACCTTCTGCACAGATAGGTATTTTCTAGATACATGTTTCTGGCAACATTTACCAGCTGTCTTGAACATCAGTTACAAATCTCTGCGAGGGATACAAACATCTGTTCAGTAGCAGTCTGAGTGGATGTGCTGCTGGTACAGAGCTACTGGGAACCAGAACAATCACAGCCGAAGCGTCAAGGGAGAGGTTCCTCAGTCAATCAAATATTATTTATGAGAAAAAGGTTATTTATATCAGAACGATATAGTGAGGCATCATGAAAATGAAAACTTTGATTCACACCCTTCTTTACTTTATCTCTTGCCCACTAACCATGGGAAGAAACAAAATTACAGAGGCTAACTTACAGTGAGTCGGGTGTGTGGCACTTTTTAAAATAAATAAATTTAAAAAAAAGCAGCAAAGAAAATTCTGCATCCATCACAACGACACACACAAAAACAGCCATGGCATGTTACAATTTCTGGACCCGATCCTGCAGTCCTTAGGCAAAATTCCCACTGCCTTCAGTGTGAGATTCGCCTGAGTTAAGAGCATTTGCGCACTGCTATATAGTGCAAGTGAAGAGGAAAATACACTGCAAACTGTTCCTTGAAATCGTGTCTTGTATTACTACTTTGCTGATCGTTATTCTCGAGAGTTTATCTAACCAAGGAGAATAGTTCGGGTGTGCTGAGCTGCATAACAATTTAGAACAAGTTTGTTAATAATGTATTTAAAACAAAACAATTTTATGGTTAAGTTTGAATGTTCTGCAGTAAAGGAAAAAGATTTTGTATTCACTTGCCTCATATACTGAGCAGAGTATTTATAAGGAAGACAAAGCTGCACAAAGGGGTGTTTCAACCAATGGTTGGCACTTGAAATAGCTATGATCTGAACATATGCACTACTTGGGTTATTTATTCATAGCTGAAAAATTCTCTCTATTTATCTAGAGTTTATACAAGTCTCTGTATACATTAGTAGCTATACAGTATTTCCCTCTGTATATATGTGGTATACATATACATGTATAAGATGTGTGTGCACATATAAGACATGTGTCTGTGCGCATATACATACACACACACACACAACAATTATATTTGTTTTTTCTCTATTCTACCCATAGTTAATGTTCTCAATGGTTAATAAAATGCAGTTTGCGATTGAGGTATAGGGGCATAGCCATCCCCATAAATGTCATAAGAGATAAGTTTAAAAACAAAAAAGGACCCCAGAGACTGTAAAAGATTTCTATCACCACACTATATTGCTCACAGTTTTTGCACTGACTGTACTAAAATAACCTGTTAACACACACCATAGTGCATCCCTATAATAACCTCCTCAATCATTTATTAAAAGTTGTGTCAAGCAAGCCCATATAATTCATCTTTATGCAAATACATCAATGTCAAGCCATTAGTGTATTGCTCAGGTTTTTATTAAAGTGCATTCTTTTTAATTCAGCTCAGTAAAATAGGAGCCCTATTGCTCAAGAATTATAGCAACTATTAGAATAACATATGGGCAACATGCACTCAGAAAATAAAAATCAACAGATAAAGTGGCAGGGTCACAACAGGGAGCAAACACTTAACAAAATGGCAGTGGGGTAATAGATTTTCTTTCAGTGCCTTTGGAGATTGGGTGTCAGAGGAATCAAAGCTGCATTATTGGCAAAATACCTAAATTGCCTAAATACCAAACTGTGCCAGATCCTGCCATCGATTTATCAGTGGGACCTTCCCTTCTGATTCCGCCATATGTCTCTGTATTCTGCAGGAATGGTGTGAAAGAGGCGTTCCCCAGAACTCAGACACAGATATTACTATTGAATCGATTAGTGTATCATGATGAACCATGGATATAATCGGCTGGTTTTCGCCAGTGCCATTAGTGCGTTTCATTGTCCACGATAATTATTTCAGCATTCATAAGGAGTCGACGTTACATTTTTAGTAAAAACAGCTTTAGAAACGTCAATTTCAGCTCTTATTGATTGTGGGAGGAAAGCCAAATGCACTTGCTATGAGAACAATGGAATCAATCTACCTATCCTCTGTGTACTGAATGCAATTAACACTACCAAAGAACCTAAACAAACGTTATCCGCTTTTAGACCCACCGCCCTTCTGGGGATGTCCTAAAGTGAGTTAAAAATGAGGCACGTGGATAGAAAATAATAAATAAACTAAGGAACGCGGTAGCTTTTGTGTTTATTACAGGGTCACAAACACCAGGAAGAAGGCTAGCGGTTTTTGTGCTGTTTTAGGGACGGTCTCCTCTAACCTCCCAAGCAAACCTGTTATTTCATGCCGCGGGCGAATTGTTTCATTCACACAAACCTCTCCAGTTTATATACTTGGGAAGAAAGAGAGATCATGTGTGTTAGTACAGGCGTAAGGAAGGTAAAACCTGAACATCTGTCTCATTGCATTGCACAGGGAGGGAGGGTCACTGCGGAGATTTGTGGCTTTACAAGAAAGGCACAGATGCAAAACCCAAAGGGTACAGAGAATCTCCCTGGGAACTTTATAACAACTTATGATCTCTTTTCCGAATTTATCCCTCCCCCGATTCTGCTATGCTGTTCTTCCCTCGCAGTTCCCTCTCGCCAAGAATGACAAGAAAAGATTTCTTTATAACCCCCCCTCCCCGAATATCCCACATCGTCAGGTCAGCACCGTCAAATCTGGTTTTTTATTTTATTTGCCAGATCAGCAATCAATTTTCCAAGGGTAATAAACAAGAAACCAACACACACACACACACAAACCCGAGAACAATCTCCTAGATTTAATGAGAGAGTTGCCCACATCCTCATCACCCCAGCATGGTAATTGAGCAGATCTATTAACTTGTTACACTAGATTTGTTTAAAGAGACTATTACATAGTCATTTAATCAATTTGTTACACTGGAGGTCCTGACTTATGAGACACTTGCCGTATGATTCCTTAATGACTGAATTAATTTGTTTTAATAAAACCAACATTGTGTACAAGCACATTTCAAGAAATGTAATTTTGGAGACAGAACAGTCCAATGCTTCATCTGATTAGGTCTTTTCTATGGTTTATCAAAGTCTGGAGTTGCCGTCATAAGCTGCATGTATGGGGTATTTTTCTTTTTTATAGCGTCATTAATTTAATATGGATCATTAGTTCTTTATACACATGCATGTTCTGACAAATGTACCCAATGAATAATGCACCTAATGTGCTTGGGCTCAAATGCATCACATCATAAACAGAAACTGCTGCAAAATAAATAATAGTAAATAATAACAACAATTAATATCATAACCATCCTGTTCTTTCACACTTGAGTGCACTAAAGACTTGTTTTACAGATAAGGACCCAGAGCACCTCAGATTACAGCATCATAACAAACTGGGGTCTAACTATGTAGAGAACACAAAGAGATTTATGGTGAATTAAGGTTATCCTGAGAGCAGATGTAGGACAAGAAAATCGGTTTTGCTCGTGATGGAAACTGACGTGTGTGGAATAAATGTAAATAAACACGAGGGTCCCCAAGAAAAGGGACTTGATGGTATCGATTATGTAAAAGAATTGCTACATTACAAATGTTAATGTACTATGTTAATGTACTACAAATAGCTGGCGTTTATGGTCTGACTGCAGAGAAAAGAAAAGTTCAGCGGTATAGATTTGAAAAAATAGGTCTGGAACTGGGGGGCGGAGGGGAGGGAAGCCATCAAAACAGACAGAGTGAAATTTTCAGTCTATAAGTAATAACTGATATAAATGATCTCGGAATGAAGCTAATGTAGATAATTATGTAAACATTTTAGCTAAGATAAGCAGGAAGCCAGAGTGATGGCCTGAGATGATTATTGTAGGCATAAGTGGTCCTGCCTAATGTGGGCAAGAACACACAGGCCAAATATTGACTAAATAGCTTAACAATTATTACAGAGGAGAGGAAGAATCTGGGTATGTTTCCAATAAGCAGATGCTTTGGGCAAGAGACTGCTTCCACTGCATGCAAGTCAATGACAAAATTCCCAATGACTCCAGTAGGAGCAGGATATGTAAGCATGAGACTACATTTTGTCAAATAAGAACTCTTACAAATACATATTAACAGCATATGGGGATTTTTTGTGTGTGAGCTTATTTCATTGGTGTGTGTGTATTTTTTTTTAAAGAAGTGGGTATGTAGTTCATGGATGGCATTTTTAGATGGAGGACTAGATCCTGTGGCTCTAACCTGAGTAAAGACTGAAGGATTCATGGGTAGGTTGCTGTTTAAAGCATCTTCATATGATTACTAAACAAAGCACCACTGAACGAAACATCTTTCAGCTTACATGCACACAAGCACATCTTGCTCCATTGAAGTCAATGAGAGTTTTGCCACTGGCTTCAATGGAAGCAGGATTAAATCCTCCGAAATTTGATAAACTGGTTTGAGCAACTTGGCATGTCTTGCAAAGCAATGTTCCATTTTGAATGGAAAATGGCAGGAATTCATAGTCATGGTACTGTTTCTTTGGGTGTAAGATGAGCATGCTCTTTACTTGCAAATTACTGGGCCAGATTCTGTTACTGTTAAACATACTATGCTTGATTGTGATCCCACTAAAACTGATATTAACCAAAAGTAACTCAAGAGGTGCAATGAAGTTATGGTGTTACACAATCAGTGTATGTGAACTCAGGATTAGGCCCACTGTGTAGCACCTTACTCAAATACACAAGCAAGGTACTACTCAGTACAAGGGTAACAGAATCTGGCCCAAAGGCTAATATATATATATAAAGTGCTATTATATATAAAATAGCACTTTACAAATATTTCTCTTTTGAGATATACATCCTTGTATGCAGATCTGTGCTGTGCATAACAATTTCTAACTTTACTAATCCAGTAACCCAACCATTTACATCCAAAACTAGGTGTATGTTTGGGCCTGATGCAGCAAAGTCTCTGACATATAATTCCCATAGAAGGCAATGGGAGTTCTGCATATGGGAGGGCTTGCAGGATGCTGTCCAATGGGACTGCTCACCTGAGTAATGTAAAGGAGGATTTAGCCCTTAGCTGCTCTACAGTACATTTATTAGCAGGCTCCTCTCATAAGTAATTAAAACAAACTACATTTGTTCAAATCTTGAATAAAATACATACATGGAGCCATGTCCACATTAGCACTCTCCCTTTTGCACCTGCCCGTGGACTGTCAGTATCAACAGTGGGAATCTTTTCAGAAAAAGCCTAGTATGGATGGAATATTAGAATGAAATCTTACTTAAAGCTGGAGTGTTCAGACTGTGTGTGTGTGGATTGTGGGAGGCCTCCACACCCCCCAAGGCCACAATTTCAACTTGCAGTCTGGAATTGGAACTGCAGCCCTTCCACACCAGCAGCATGGGGTGCTGTAGTTGCTGGATCTGCACGTAAACATGGATGCCTTGGCCTGGGCCAAATAGAGCCTTCTGTACCGCCCATGTGGGGCTGGTGCTGAAACCCCTTTTGTAGTGTGTAGGGGGCACCACTGAGAGACTTCTGCAGAGTCCTTATACAGGGTTTAAGAACAGCAGAAGGCCTCGCTCTAGCCCTTCAGAGCATCAATGAATTTCACCCTTAGGACTCAATCCTGCAAAAATCCAATCCTTTTAATATACTAATTGTGTGTTAGAAAAGCTCTGCTGTACTTACACTATTTATAGATTCCAAGGCCAGAATGGACCATTGTGATCAGCTAGTCTGATCTCCTGTATAACACTGGCCATAGAATTCCCCCAAAATAATTCCTAGAGCAGATCTTTTAGGAAAAAAAAAATCCAATCTTGATTTAAAACTTGTCAGTGATGGAGAATCCACCATGGCCTTGGTAAATGGGTTAATTACCCTCATCCTCACCTTAATATGCAATAAACCTCCATATTTGTATTGACTGGAAAAATATTAAAACATACATTGTTTGTAGGTTATCAATCCCTACCTATGGCAATATCCCAACATAAATGTGGCTTATGCTGCTCATTAGTGGCTTAATAATGATCAGCATTAAATCTGAACACTTAAATATCAAATAGGGAAAACAACTGGGATATCATTTTTCTTTCAAGTAAGCTTTTCCCCTGATAGTTGATGTATTGGTTAAATTCTGCTCACTTTCACCAGTACAACTCTACTACATTAAGGCTCCAATTAAGAAAGACACCTAAACATGTGCTTAACTTTATGCATATGCATACATTGCTTCCACCATAATGGGACTTAAGCATGAACTTAAAATTAAAATTAAGCATATGCTTACGTGCCCTTCCTAAATATGGATGCTTGCCAGAATCAGGGCCTCATTGCGGCTGTACTGGTGCAAATGAAAGTACTATTGGCCTCATGTGTTACTCTGAAAACAGGCAAAGCATATGCAGAATACATTAAAAATATTTGTTATAAGGCAGAATTTAAGATTAAAAAGAAAATAGGCTTATTGCTAAAAAGGCAAAAGAAGAGACAATACAAACAATTCTGAAGCAATGGTTTTTCCTTCTTCATATTTCATACATAATTTCTTGAACACAAGGCTCAGGTCATGTTTAAAATGAAACTACAGATTATCAGAGTAGCAGCCGTGTTAGTCTGTATCCGCAAAAATAACAGGAGTACTTGTGGCACCTTAGATGCAATTAGTATATTAAATTTGTTAGTCTCTAAGGTGCCACAAGTACTCCTGTTATTACTACAGATTATGTCCCTTTAAAAAAACATAAGCAGCACATGCACCAGCAATGTAAGTAAATTGATTCAACCTTTTGCCCATTTTAACAGATGCTACTCATGGCCGTCCCAAAAAGCTTCTTTAAAGTTAACTACATTAAGCATTTGAGGTCACAAGGCCAAATCAAGGTCATTTTAATTCTGGCTAAAGGTTAATTAGATCACTGCATTAAAACAAGAATAGACTATACTCAACTTTACTCTAATGAGGATGGACAGGTTTGTCTTATATACCTCTTAACTTCCCCCTTTATGATAAGGATGTAATATAGATGTTGGGCAAAATCTTGCTCTCAATTAATGAATGAAGGTACTGGAGTTACTCTTGATTTACACTAATATAAGTGAATGCAGCATTTGGCCCATTTTCTTATCTTAAAAATGATGCTTCTGTTAAAACTGTTCTAAATCCTCCTTGTTTAACAATACACAGAAGAATGAAGCTAAAAGCTCATTTTCACATCAGTTTCCTCCTTGTGTTTCCTGTCATACTAATTTCTGTCACATATTCTGTTCTTTCACTTATACAGTTATTGTGAGTTAGGGTGTTATGATCAGATATGAAAACACAGGCCAACATTGGGAGCGGAATGAAAATCAGGCCATTTTAATCTAGGTGTCTAAATGTGGATTTAGATGCCTAATTTTAGACACTCAGATTAAAAAAAATCAGGCATTTGTTTTCTGTTATGACTGCAGTTTTTGCAGTAACTAAAGGATTATCTGCATCAGTTGTATTATTCACACACAATGATAATGATCTTACATTTACATGGTACTTGTCAGCCAGTATTGCAAAGAACTTCCAAAGTACTTTAAACATTTTAAGTCCAATCCTTCTCCTGCTGAAGTCAATGAGAGTTGTGCCATTGACTTTACTGGGAGCAGGATTGGGCTAATCAAGAAAGTGAATCCATCTCTGGGCTGAAAGATTGCAAATTTTTAACATCACACCGCAATAGTATGGAATCAATTAGGACAGGAAATAAAGAATAAGTTATGAAACTTTAGAATGTTACATCTACTTTAGCAGATAAAAAAAGATGTCAGTACAGGAGATGATGATAACTTAAATGTGCCATTGTTATTATTGGGAATATAAAGTAACAGTGATCCATAGATAATTGACTGTGATTAGCAATGTTCCACTTCTGAGTCTGGAGGTGTTTGGGATTTAGTCTCATAAACTAGAATATATAAAAATAATAAATAAAATAATATATGGAGATATACCTATCTCCTAGAACTGGAAGGGACCCCGAAAGGTCTTTGAGTCCAGCCCCCTGCCTTCACTAGCAGGAGGACCAAGTACTGATTTTGCCCCAGATACCTACCTAAGTGGCCCCCTCAAAGATTGAACTCACAACCCTGGATTTAGCAAGCCAATGCTCAAACCACTGAGCTATCCCTCCCCCCTAATATATTGGTTACTGTGCTCTCTATATTGCTATTTAATGTCTCCCTCATTTACCTAAATATTTTTAAAGCACCTGTTACACATTCCTCTGGTTTACTTTCTACTCTGGAGATGCTTATTGTCTTTTATTATCAATGCAACAGAATTATTTTCAATTGAATTAGTTCAGATCATTACAATGATACATATCCATTTTTCTTGTTTCCCTGACCACACTTGCATTTCAATACAATATATTTTCTACATATACATTTCCAGAGTGGCCACATATCATATACTCCCTCCTAGGTCAGATGTTCTCCAGTGAGAATGGTGGAACTCATTTTTCCTCAGTTCTAGCCAATGTCTCCTTTTTTCTTTTGAAAGGTTTGTTTTCTTGTACTTTGACTGAAAGCTCTTTGGGAAAGAGGGCCATCTTTTTGTAATATATATTTGATAGCACCTATCACACTAGTGGCCTCTACGAGCTACTACAATACAAGTAATAGTAAATAATGATAATTACAGGTACATCTCTTTCTAAGAAAAAAAATGCAAACAAATATATTCATTTTGCCCCTCAAAAATAAATAGTTGCAAAAATATTTTTTTCTTGGCAGTAGGATAGATGGAGAATGGGTCAAATAATACAAAATGTGATTTACTAATATTATCATAAATAAATACATATGACAAATTACCATCGCTGTTAGTCAGGGGGTGATAATATTTGTTGTTTCCCAGCATCCAGATGGCCATTAGTTTATTTGTGAAAATATTTCTGAATCCCAAAAGTTTAACAATTTTTAGCATGACTTTGTCTTTCCAAGTTCATAGTGCATTAATCACTACTCATTATTATCCGTATATACAAAGTCTGAGTCAGCTGACCAGGAAACAGGAACATAAGAATGTTACTTACCCAACCAGTCACACACTATGATTAAGGAATAGCTAAAGACAAACATTTGGGAATGACCCATAGGTTGAAACTTCACATAAACTATTTGTTGAATACGTCTACATAACAAGCACATCTGCAGAAATCAGGGTTGGTTTGTGAACCATTTCTGATCAGCAAAAAGGGCTAAATTAATTGGATAATATATACAGAATGATAATTCAACCAGTTTTATATGAAAGAGAGGAGTTTGCTTGGACTGTGCAACAGGGAATCAATAAGAATGTTTCACTACACACGTTTAAGTAAGTTGTTTTCTCTTCCTAATTTCAGTTGTTTTGCTACACAGTTGCTAACATGATCAGTAAAGTTCATTTATATATATCACTATTTTGTCTCAGTAAATTGATTTCTGGAGTTCACAGTAATATTAGTCACAATAGAAAAGTGGATTGCTCTTTCAGAACTTTTGTTCTCTTTACCCTATAAGGTTTTATTACAACAATATCATTTTATACCTGAGCAGCTGGTGTTCTGTAACCACTGCTTATCATATTCTTTCACTGTTTCCTTGTCATATCCATCTATGGTGTTTTGTTTCCTACTTAGACCATAAGCTATTTGGGGTAGGGACTTTTTGTTATGTATCTGTACAGCCCCTAGCACAATAGAGTGCTGATTTCTGATTGAGTCCCCTAAGTTCTACCGCAATATTCTACTTCTACAGCTTCAAGCATACACATGCCCTGAAGTTGCACTTCTATGGTATAAATTGTTCAAATCTGGGACAAAGATTTACCTGAGTTGCACTTCTCTATGTTCATTAGGTTAATCAGCTTGAATTATATTCAACCGTACTGAAAAAAATTCTATTCTATTCCTTCAGTAGGTTTTAAATAGAATCATCTTGCAGAGTGGTAGCACTTTTCAGTAGGGTGACTGAGCATACATGCCCATTTTGTTGCATAGCTGCAGCTGGGTGTGCTTTTAGAAGGCTATTTTCCCAGTTTTCTTTCTGTTAGTTTTCTGCATTTTTCAAAGATCAAGTTCTCTACAATCTCACTAACAAGAGGCATTCAGTGCTGTTGGAAAACTAGAAAGTAAATACCTCAAATAGGCCATTGTATGGAATGGAACTATGACAACTTACGCCAGCTGAGGATTCTGACCTGTGACTTATTTTTCCTCTGGTTGATAAGTCTCACCTTACTGTGCGTCTCCTGTACACCTATATAACTTGGTTCCAATGTTGGCAGAACTGTTTGTTCCATTGGCTTGAAATGATCCCCAGGATAGAGTAAAATATTTATGTTACTGTTAATATGGAGGGAGTTCAATTTTTATATATACATACATACATGGCATAACCCTTTACACATCTTTATTTGAATGGTTGTTAATTGTTAAAGCTCCACTGAGACCACCAGAGTGAATTCCAGGGGCCCTGCTCACAATACAGCTGAATACCTGATTTTTTTTTTAAAAGGTACTCTAGAGCTGCATGAATCAGGAAGAAAACAACTCCCCCTATGCATTTTATTAGAAGGCAATAAAATCTGGTGGCGTCTCATTAAATTTAATGAGCTTCCATAAAATAACTATTACATTGTGAAGGTAATGAAAAGAATAACTACGTTGGTTAGTAAATAAACCACTAAGGATGATTCTATTAGATGCCCCAGATACCCCCCCAGTAACGAACAGGCAAATATATTCTCCAACCTTTCCCCTTACAAACTATGTCCAATAACAGCTGAACACAGCACTTCACACTGAATATGTTAATTTTGCTTGGCCAATAAAAGATTTATTCAGATCAGAAGCCTGGCTAGAGCATAACCTTGGGCTAAATTCAGAAGTGCTGTGTAAGGTGTGAAGTAAATTATACATTGGTAAATAGGTCTTATGTATGTTTTAGGGTTTCTTATGGCCTGATTCTCCTCACACACTTGTTTACCCCAGTGTAACTACATTGGCTTCTATGCCAGTGTGAGTGACATCAGAATCAGACCTCTGGGGCTTAATTTTCAGAGATGCTGAACACCTGCAGCTTCCATTGATGTGTGGGGTGCTCAGCCCGTCTGAAACAGGCTCGTAGTGTAAGTTGGTGTACCTCACAAGGCAGGAAGAAGATGTAAGTTAAAGCTTTGACCTACAGCTTCTTACATCCTCCTGTTAGTTGCTTTTCCTGCTCCCACTTACATCACCTTGCACATCACTTCTGAATTCAGCCTATGACTCCTTTCCTCTCCCATGATATGACAACGGCACATTAGATATAATGCCACACATTCTTATAATATTAAAATGCTAAGTCTTGTGTGTGTGTGTATGTAGGTTTAACTCTGAACAAATTAATAGATTGATAGCGTTAAAAATTAGGGCCAAATTTTCAAGAGGGTCTACTGATTTTGGGTGCCTTCATTTTTGGAGTGCCTTCAAAATTAGTGATCACTTTTGAAAATGTTGGTGTAGACATATTTTTGCTAGATGTCATCTGGTATAAATTGCTCTCGCTCCATTGCACACACTCACAAGTTGTGGAGCAAAAAAAGGAAGCCAAGCTATAAAAATCTGTCTCAGAGGCCCAGTTCCTGTTTCCCTTGCTCAAGGGGGTAGCATCACTGAAACAAAGGGGCTAACCACATCATTGGTATAATTCCATTGGGAGTTTACAGTTGCAAATTGAAGGTGCAAGAAGGGAGGCTAGAAAAAAAATGCCATGCCCTTATATGCCAAATGAATATTGCTGTGGGAAATTTAACTTTTGCATTTCCTGACTGTTTGATCTGCAGTTGCAAAAGGGATGGGTTTGGCCCACTGGGACTATTTGTGTGAGCAAGGTGAGCAGGGTTGATCTATATTATCATTTCTATTTCTGTTTTCCTTCTAAAGGCTCAATGCTACTCCTACTGATGTCCATGGGAGTTTTTTTATGGACTTCCGTGGGATCAGGATTCATACCTTTGTTGTTAAATATATATCACCACCTTGTGCAATGTAGAAAGGATGGGCAATGTGTCAGTGTTAACGTACAGAATTTGCAGCATGCTGAAAGAACCTTCACTTGCATTACCTGATTTTAATTGTGCAGTCTTGATGTTGTCTTTATTGTGTTTGAGACAGATGTATGTCTATTGTTAGACCTGCACATTTTATCACAGTGTCTCAGACTATCTGTGTCTGAGATTTGACCAGAGGTTCTCACACCACGCTCTCTCCAAGCCTACAGTAGTACTGTATTAAATTGTCAAGCTGTCCTGCAGTGGCTCAAGAGTGTGAATACCAATCTCAGGGCAGACTGTTAAGAACCAGGGCACAAACCCCAAATTGGCTGTGAGTTCTATAGTTCGGTTTCACCAACTCATTATCAAGTGTGAACTCCTCAGGCACTAACAGCCTTAACATGGAGTCACAGACAGTCCCTTGGGGTACTCTTATCTGTCTTGCCACCCAGGCAAGCTTGCTTTTGTGAGAGATGGTCCCTTACACCACAAATCGCAACAATATTCAGGTTACTCCCAGTCCCAAAGGACCAGTCACTTACCCCAGATCAACTGCACCTTAGATCTCACACCAAAGACAACACTTGTAGCCAATCCTATAATAAACTATCTAAAGATATTATATAGGAAAAGGAAACAAGAGGCAGTTATTTACAAGGTTAAAGCAGGTAAACATACATACACAAATGAGTTCCAATCTTAAGTTTCAAAATGTAATAGATGCTTCTATAATAAGCAAGCTCTATATGTCCCTTAGGGATAACCAGCAGCTAAGGATCCCTTGCTTATGCCTAGAAACTGTGCCCCCCGAGTCCCAGCAGCAATTAGAGACAGTTCCTCCTTGTTAGGGTTTTTATTCCTTTCCCCCCTTCTGCTTTGAACTGCAAACTCAGCTGATGGGAGGAATTTACTTGCAAAACTCATCTTCTTTGTGTGGTGGGGATAGTAAACAACGAGTTTTTTGTCCTCTTTAATGTTCAACTCTAGTCTGTCTGCTGTCGATGGGCCTTCCTTGTCGGACAGGACGTAACACACTAGTTAATGTCTCTCTCTCCTCTCTGATGTTTTACAGTTACAGAGGCTTACATTGCAAACTCTCAAATATTAATATGCAATATAGATGTTAAAAGTGAGATTAATGCAGGCAGCAACTCATAAGCATGCCATAAAGTCTAAACACTATAAACACAGACATTCTTATAACTCTAATACCTATTTTAACAATACTAGCACACAAGTGAGCCAGACTGATTTCAGCTCTGTATTTGTCCATATGGGAGCATAGGGACCTTGGCATGAACAGGCACCTGGTCTGCCAGAGTCACAAGAGTGTTCAGCAACTTGAGCAGTTTGATTGACTAACCCAGCGGTTCTCAAACTTTTGTACTAGTGACTCCTTTCACATAGCAAACCTCTGAATGCGACTCCCCCTTATACATTAAACACACCTTTACGTATATTTAACACCATTATAAATTCTGGAGACAAAGCGGGGCTTGGGGGTGGAGGCTGACAGCTTGCAACCCCCCATGTAATAACCTCATGACCCCCTGAGGGGTCCCGACCCCCAGTTTGAGAACCTCTGGACTAACCATTTCTTGGCACTGCATGAGTAAGCAACAATAAATGGCAGTGTGTGTGTTCATTAACCAGTATGCATCTTGGATAGGCTTTGAAATCATGTTCTTGCTGATCACTTCAGGGAACAGCAGTAGGGACTTCCTCTTTCACACTTGTTCAGGGTGCTCCTGAAGAAGGAGTGAAAGCGTGAGGTGGGGAAGAGGGGAAGGAGAGTGAGGGAGGAGAAAGAGGGAGTGAAAAGAGCAGGCAAGTACTTTTTAAAATTACCAAAAGGATTTTAATTTAAGTACTTTTAGCCAAGTTTTTCTAACCTTACAAAAGACAGGAGACTCAGTGGGAAATGCTAGCAGAGGTGGTACAAGCTCACTGGGGATCCTAAGCAGGAATATTTTTGGGGCCCCCTTACATACCCTCTAAAATACTAATTGCATTATTTCCACAACCCATAAAACATGCCAACAAAACACATACTAGTACACTTGTTAAAAAGTCCACCTTAAATAAGATGAATGATATTTTGGGGATAATACTAAATCAGGGCCCCCTTGAGCTGCTTGGGGCCCAAGCAATTGCTTAGTCTACTTATGCCTAGCCCCACCACTGTTGAGGGGTGCTCAGCATTCTGGAAATTCAGGCTACTTTTCTAGTGCCTACATATGGATTTAGAAGCCTGATTTTAGTCGCTGATCTTTGAAAATCTTAGCCTTTTTCTGACAGAGACACAGCTCTGACATAGTGATCTGATTGGGCAAGAGGCTGAATAGTTCCAAGCAGAGTGTTTATTGGGAGATGATTACATGTGTTGAAAGCCTCTTCAGTCAATCCAGTCAGAGTTTTCATCCAAGCCATTTTATAATTAGGTTATAATATTTTATTCCTGGTGTATAATAATCAGAACCAAGGGCTCAGTAATTCTTATACATCATTGTGCCTTTTTTTCTGAAACAAGCTTTCTGATTTCTTGCATGTTTGCCCAGCCTACTGTCTTCTCCCAACTTTGGGTTATGTTTGGCTTTCAGGTATAGCCCTGTACAAAGCGGGTGCTTTAGGTGCGCCAACCCAGGAGTAGCCTCAGGAGGCATTGCATCTCTGTGCCATTCCACTGCATCACAGTTCATCTTTGTTTCCTCCTTTCCCCAGGGGGGCATGTGTAATAATTTTCTGCAGACCTATCCCACCAGTAAATACTCTTCTATCCTGTTCTGGCTCTGTTACTCTGGACAGTAAGTAGCAGGGTTGGAGTCAGTGCTCTGCCCATTCTTCACCCCTCCTCATCCCTTCTCCACTCATTTACATGCATAAACATGTTGAGCAGGAGCATAAACAATTGCGTAGGTCATAAGAACCTAAGAACATAAGAACGGCCATACTGGGTCAGACCAAAGGTCCAACTAGCCCAGTATCCTGTCTTCAGACAGTGGCCAATGCCAGGTGCCCCAGAGGGAATGAACAGAACAGGTAATCATCAAGTGATCCATTCCCTGTCGCTCATTCCTAGCTTCTGGCAAACAGAGGCTAGGGACACCATTCCTGCCCATCCTGGCTAATAGCCATTGATGGACCTATCCTCCATTAATTTATCTAGTTCTTTTTTCCACTTAATTCTGTGCAGCTAGACCTAAAATCCAGGTAGCCAGCACAGAAGTAAAAGGGGAGTTCTTTCTCCCTTGAGCAAGTACAAAGTTCAAGTAAGAGTCTAGCTGTTTGTACTGATTTTGTGGCAGTGGTATGGAATATGGTTTTAATATGAATTCTTTTTTTACCCTTTGGTCAACCCATAAACCAGTCCTTACATGTAAAAATTATTATTTTATGGTAGCACCGGTATAATTTTTTTTGAATTATAAATATCGCAGATCACATTTTTTTGCACCACCACAGCGCTTTTTGAAGACATGTAAAGCCATAATATTATTACTCTCTAATCTAGATGAGGTGATGAAATGGTGCCAAAACTCTCATTGCAATTTCATTAGCATATTCATAAGTCGCACTTTTGCAGTGTTGCAGAAACAACACAAATTGGTTTGTGAATTGTGAACTCCCCCTTCTTCTTCTTTTTCTGTGGAATCACAAATGGAGGATTAGCAAACCAAGTGTGCTTGGGCAACTTCGGGACACTGAATACAGAAGTTTGTCAGTGTCTCTGTTTTTCATTATACATTTTTCTTCCTTATTGCATTTATGTATGTGCACTGTATTCTAGTTTATAAAACAGGAGGCAGGACACTTAGATTAGATTCCCAGCAATGCCTGTCCTGTTCCTTCACTTTGAGCACATTGCTTAACCTCCACAGCTCAGTTTTTCTGTAGATAAAATTGCAACACTGTTAATTACCTAACACATATCAAGATGATTAAATGAGGTGGGTACAGAACTTTGAAATTTTTGGATGAAAGGTGGTAAATAACACACACTATTATTTATTTAAAAAAAAATCTCATTCCACTGAGAATAATTGCCTCAAAACCAGGAGCTACACCTTCTTTCCTGCAGACAATGTTTCCGTCTCTCTCCTCCTGCCTGACTCTGAGTCCCCTGTTAAACAGGTTCTCCATTTGGAGCATGCTCTGCAGCAGCTGAGGGGTGGGACCTTCTTGGCCCAGTACTGCTGTGTCACTCCTTTAGCTTTAGTGTGAGGTCTGTAAACTCCATCACACGGTGTATGCACCAGTGCCAATATACCAATGGTTGATCACTGATGTCTGGATTCCCCAGCATAGACAAGGCTTAAAATGAGCAAACATGCTTTGAAACATATTGAATTTCACTCCACTTCGCTCTAAGGGCTGGTGTACAACTGGAAAATGATGACATTATGTAGGAGCACATTAACTAACCCATACGTTAAACACTCAGTGTAGACAAGGACCGTCGTGTCACCCTGCAGTTAAACACAACAGCTCTCGTCTATAGTGAGTGCTTAATGGGACCCCCTAATCAGTGTGCATTATTACACATCTCCCTCTGCGCCCGATGCACAGAGTATAGGACTCTGTTACAGGTTCTCAGCTCGACAGCTTGGCTGTCTATCTTAAAGTGTAGCAACTCATGCTTTCCAGCTCAGCAGGTCTCCCGTTCAATCTCCAGTGTGTTAGCCAAGATAGCAACTGTCACATAAGTGGGGGCTCATCTGGGATTCAAACCTGATATGATGGCAGTCATATTGGCCAACACACTAGGGAACTCCAGAACGGAAAGCATGAGTTGCTACAGCTTGAGGTAAAGAGCCAGACTCTGTAGCTCGGGGCTGTAACAGGCTTACATCCTCCGTGGATCTGGCACAGAATGCACTGGCTAGTGGATTACATCAAGTCATGTTAAGATAGTATTAGTCAATCAATACGTATTCTCATACTATGTAGTTCCCCAGTGCAGACTAACCCTAAGCAAAATATCATAATAACTGAGTACTGCTCAAGTGGTTGCTCTGTAAATAAATACCAAGAAAAGGCTATTTGGTAATTTAGCAGATGCCTTAATTACATCTCTTATAGGTGAACCACCTTTTTGTAGATTAAATATTATTCTAGTACTGTATTGGAAAGATTAAGAAGCTCACAGCATAAATTAAATTCCAAACAGGGTGTCAGAATGGGTTTCTGGAATTCTTTTTCTAGGGCTATTTTTGTAGCAAAGATGCTGTTATGTACAGCACAGAGCTGTTATGAACACACAGGATATGAAATACATATGAAACGGCAGACTTTCATATAAAGCTTGATTTAATTTTTCCATGGAAAGATCACTTTAGACTCACATTGTTCACAGGAAATAATGTAACGTTACTGATTTAATTAGAGCTCAGTTTTTCAGGCTGTGCTTTCTATACTGTTGAAATTGCTTTTAGCATGGGACAAAACTATCAATAGATAAAGCAATTTAAAAGATACAGCTATAGAATATATTCTTCTCCCTCCCTTTCTCTTTGCCAGTTTCAATTCATTGTTCAATTTAAGTATGGAAATAATGTCTGTCAAAGACTTCTTGACATATGAATTTCACAAAAAGAAAAAGATCAGTGCACCTACTGCTTGGATTCCTAACCCATTTATTGTACAATATACAGGTAATCCAATCTACTACGGAAAGCATGGTTTGTGCAGTTATGCTCTGGTACATCATAATGGTTCACTTGAAACTCGATAGTTTTCTCATATTTTGTTTCTTCTTGAACTGAGAAAGTGGACCAGGGAGCTCCTGGCTGATGAAAAAACTATGTTGACTCAGTAGCAACGTTTCTGTGACATTTTGCCCAGGGCACTGAATTAAATTTAGGAAAAAGAGAGGGCTGGATTGTAACCTGAGGAACTGGCAGCATGTAGCAATGCTACTCTTGGGAGCAGGGCAGGAGCCAGATTGTAACTCTGAGAGCCCCAGTCTGGTTCCTGCCTTCCTCTTGCTCCAGGCAAAACTTCCACTGAAAGAATGAATGAAAATTGAGTTACAACTTCAGCAGTTGGCCCATTTTAGAAAAAGCCTGCAATGCACTGGATGTAATATAATTAGCCTATAACCTCTTCCTTGCAAATTCAGGATAGACATGCTACAGAGTGCTATGGGCCTGATTCTTCATTCTGTTACAGCAGCTATGACCCATGGGGCCTGACCCATCACTGGGTCCCTTAGGCGCTACCACAATAACAACATCATTATAAAACATATTCAACCACGAGCATGAAATAGTGACAGAACACGTGGACCACAGTGGGCCAGATTCTGATCACATGCACACAGCTGTAAACCTGGAGTAACTCCATTAACTTCAGCGGAACCCATATCATTAAACTTCAAAACTCTTGCCTCCTCGCCACAGGGATACAGTCTATTTGGATCCCATGTGCCTGGTGTATATATATATGGCAACAAAACCAGCAGACTTAGAATGGCATGTTTGCGGACAATGGATGACACAGATATTTGTGTAAATAACCCTTGCTTTTGTTTCATGGTCACAGCCACAGAAGTGTCCTGTTGTAATTCATAGACTACAGAAAGCTTTCTCTAGGTTAAAGTTTTTCCATTCTCTTGTTTTCACTATGTCTATAGTAAAGAAGTGAGGGATGGTGCCTAATCCAAGCGATTTGACAGCCACCCTTAAATTACTTCACACTGTGGGTATCTGTGCTGTATAGTAGAAGGAGACTGCTCATTTCTCATATTGATTTACACGAGGCAGTGTAGTGAACATACAATTAATAGTTGACTTCATTGGAAGCCAGCTGTTAGCCCCATAATTTACAATGGGAACAGTTTAGTTTAAGAATAAGAAGAATTATACTAATAGCAACTGTATTTTTAGTATTTTAAAGGTCAAATTCAACTTTAATTAACGTAGTTATGGATTGAAAATGGTGTTATTTCCTGGTGCAGTGTGTATGTGCTAGTGAGCTGTACATGCTAAGGTGAGAATGGGGTTATTTAAAGAAATAGTGTGTGAGATTCCTAGAATAAGGATGGATTTTTTCCCTCATGGCAAATCAATCAGAAGTTCTAGAGTGTGAATTTCTGAATCCATGTTTTATTTCCAAGATCAATTTAAAAGTTTCTTTTGGCCACAAATCAGGAAAACACTTTCCTATATGCTTAATCCTATTGAAGACAATGGGACTTGATCACATGCTTGAAGTTAAGCTCATGCTTAAGTGCTTTCATCAACTGGGACCTTTGTGAGTATAATGGAAATCTGAATCTGATACATGGGCACCCACCAAACTCCAAAGCTGTATTCTTTGAATAGGTTTAACTGTTCAAAAAGGTATTTTTTAATTAAAAAACCTTTTGTTTTTAACTTTTTACCTGTTATAGAATTCAAAGAGAAAAAGAATTTTTAAAAGCATCTAAATAACTTAAGAACAACTTCTAAGATACAATTATAGAGTAAATTTTTCAAAAGAAAATAAATGACTTAGGAGTCTCTGCCTTATTGAAAATCAATGTGTAAGTTTCTCATAGGCATTATTTAAAATCTCACATGAAAGCACTCAGGGAACTGTCTTTTCATGAGGAAATGTCCATCATTAGTGTACTTCATTTTCCTAATATAAGTACAGAAATGCAGAGGAGGAGGAACAGTATTAGCAGACTTATGTAGTGGAAATACCTGGATGAACCAATGATGATGTCATTTTGCACTTATATAAGGCCCACTGATACACTGTTGAAGCCAGAGAATTTTTTTTATATTCATTTCAACAGATGCAGGATTAGGACATTAATGCCTCATATATGTGGCTCTCAAAGCACTTTACAAATATCAATATATCAGTTTTCAAAGTACCTTGTGAAGTGATTCAATACTATTACCTTATATAGATGGATGAACTGAGACATGAAAAATTTGAGGCCAAAACTTTCAGAAGTGTGGGCTTAAAAGTTAGGCACTTAAAGCCGTATTTAGACACCTAAATAACTGTGAGGAGGGGTTCAGAGATGATGAGTCCTAACAGCTGCCACCGAACTCAATGGGAGCTGCAAGTGCTCAGCATCCCTGGAAATTAGGCCACTTATTCAGGTGTCCAAATATGGATTTTTGGTGCCTGACTGCAGGCACCCACATCTCAAAAGTCGGGCTTAAGTGATTTGCTCAACGTCACAGGGGAAGTTAGTGGCAGAACTAGGAACAGAATCCAGGAGTCCTTTCTCCCAGCCTCCTGCTCTATAACTACTCGATTACCCTATCTCTCAACTGTATGGACCACACACAATTCCAGGGGAACATTAAATAATTGGACTTAAAAATAAATAGTGTCATTTTGATGAGGAGTTTGTTTTAGAAAGCTCTGCTGCATTCATAGATTGTTTTAGTTTAGAAATTCATTCATTCTGCAGAGCTATTATTGTATATCTGGTCAATATTTTAAATAGCGTTCTACCTTTCTGTGTACTGGAAGCTTATACATCAAACATACATGTCTATATCAGGAATTAATCGAAGAGAACGTTACTTTAGTACTTGATATTATGGAGCCTGCATTTCTATAAGGATCAGGATTAAAAATTAAAACAACTACATCAAATGGACATCCATTCATGCCTCTGATATGCTTTCTTATATAACCTGAAGCTTGTCCTTGCTTCATCCATTCTCTAAGATTCTTGTGCAGCAGGGGATATTTAAAGAAAAGTGAGAGAAATATGCACCTTTGGGGAAACTGAAGATCATTGCATTGTTCTTGATAACCATAACTGTATATTCAAAACAAGCACTGGTTTAGCACAGTGGCTCTCAACTTTCCAGACTACTGTACCCCTTTCAGGAGTCTAATTTGTCTTGCATACCCCCAAGTTTCACCTTACTTAAAAACTACTTGCTTACAAAATCAGATATAAAAATACAAAAGTGTCACTGCGCACTATTACTGAAAAATTGCTTACTTTCTCATTTTTACCACATTATTATAAAATAAATCGATTGGAATATAAATATTGTATTTACATTTTGCTGTATAGTATACCGAGCAGTATAAACAAATAATTATCTGTATGAAATTTTAGTTTGTACTGACTTCGCTAGTGCTTTTTGTGTAACCTGTTGTAAAACTAGGCAAATATCTAGATGAGTTGATGTACCCCCTGGAAAACCTCTGCGTACCCCCAGGGATATGCGTACCTCTGGTTGAGAACCACTGGTTTACTGGATGTAGAAAATTGTCAGTCAAAGTATATTTGATGACCACAAATCACCTAAATTTTGTTATGAATCAGTTTGTGCCCAGCATATTTCCATTTCAGGGGGTTGTAGGTAGGAGATAAAATGCCTTTCATAGGATGAACTGATATAGAAAAATACCAGACTGTCCCTTCCCTTTCCTCCCCCCCCATTTAGTGGAACCATCATTTCTAGAAATGAATCAGAACCAAACCTCAATGAAGTATTTCATTATTTTACATTTTCCTGTGCCTCATTATTTCTGGCCGCTGGCCAAACCAGAATGAGATACTACCAGAAAATACTAAAGAATGCCTTTTGTCTAAAGATATTCTGCCATATTTTGCAGACGCCAAAGGTCTGAAAAGTTTGTAAAAGCTTTGGACAAACTTCGGCACTTTTGTGTGTTGCTTATCCAAACTGGACCAGAACTCTACAAACATTGTGAAGTTTGCTCACCACTAGGCTATGTTCAAGGGCAACATTCAATAGCATTGTTAGTGCATAAATACACTTACCTTAGTCTATATGGACCAACACTTATTTTCAGTACTAAAACCACTGTAGTCTTGTCCGTCAGCTCAGATCTGTGGGTACAGAAAATTGAAGACAAAATTGATTGATATCACAAGTCTGTACTGGAACAATAATGATCTTGAATAGAAAATCCTGTCTTAATGTTATTTATAAAGGACCTGTAGTGGGTAGTGATAACATTCATTTTTATGTGAGCAATACCTCAGGGCCAAATCCAGCCATTGGAAATTTGTGCATGGTCCCTTTGACTTCTGTGGGGCCTCACATAGATCCAAGGGTGAGATTTGGCTCTGAATGTGCAACAATGTTGGAATTCAACCTTTTAAAGGCTGAATGATGTGCTCATGACAAGGTGGTGTATTGAATGTCCTGAAGATGGAAGTCCTCTGTTCCCCCATGATCTGCTAATGTACCCGTTATGGTCTGGAGGGACTAATGTAGAGCTGAGAGGGTAGTTCAGTCTCCTTGATTTCATGAGTGAGGCTGCTATGAAGGATGCTAATTAATGCCAATGGTGGTGGTTGTTTTTTCTATGTGGACACTCTTTACAGTGAAGCAAACTGAAACCACCAAACTTATTTCAGAGTGCACCAAAACAATCATCAGATAGTAACAACTTTCAGCCACTAGCAACCTGAACTGGATTTGAACCAGTGACCTACTGCTTAGCTGAAAGCTCTGTGAGAATCATCTAATCCCTCTCTGAAAGACACTGCACATCTCAATTAGACTTCGAAATTCCCCTCTCACCTTCAGCCAATAGCACCTCTCACATGGTGGCTTGAAAACTAGACTAGACAAAACACTGCAAGATACATTGCACAGAATGCTCTTGCACTGGCAGAGGAATGGACTGAATGATTTACGAGGTCTTTTCCAGCTGTAACCTCTATGACTGTATGATGGTGCAATACACTAAACTGAGCCAAATGCAACATTCAGAATAATAAACAGAAATTCCACATGATTAAAAAAAAGTTTCTCAGAGTTAATACTAGGATGAGCAGCGCACTGGATCAGAGACTGAATTAACCAGACAAGGCAAGGGTATGATTTTAAATAATCATTCCAGTGTCTGATTACAGCTGCATGCCCCTGCTGTTCAGAGGAAAATATGTATATTAGTGGCATTCATGCCATTATTTTTGTGTGTTTAACAGTGTTGCTCATTAAAGAGCTCAAATCTTGATTATTTTGCTCATTAACCTCAAGAGAACTATTACTGGCTGCATCTAACCATTGTTGGGACACAAGGATTCAATATTCAGCTGAAAACTAATGAAAATCTCATAGGGACATATCCAAGGTAAGGTAGAAACTTGACTCTCAGAAAACATCTCCATATAAAAATGTGTAAACTTATGCTTTGATGGGCAGCAGTTCAATCTTAAAAGCAGTGGGGGACTCAGACATATATTACTAGACTTTTCATTGGGTTTGATGGGCTTTTGGATCGGGCCCTATTTGCTCACAAAGGGCTTTACCAATCCAGCATCTCCATGCGTACACATCTGGCCTAGCAGCAACAGCTCCACTAATAGTACTGCAGGATGGACCCTGGGGTGGGTGGAGAGGGAACTGGCTGGGCCCACACATTTCTTACTTCACGTACAGCCCTGAAAAACATAATCCTTGGCCTGCTCTAAGACAGTAAGTAGAACATAGAAAAGCTTTTCACGGAAAGTCCATGACTCAAGTCACATATATTCAATTTAATTTCAACAGCCCTACAAATATAACAGAAGAAGAGAAAAAATATTGGAGAAGACTGGAATGTGGATCCAGGAGGTCGTCTCCCTTCTTCTCATTCCACTTCTGCTCTTCGAAGTCGGTGGATGACAATAGTCAACAGGGGTGACTATTGGCTTGATCCAAAGTCCGCTGAAGTTAATGGGAGGCATTCCATCAACTCAATGGACTTTGGATCAGGCCCTATTTGTCCATCCCTCTCAAAGACTGATCTCTTTCAGCACAAAGGACGAGGTAGCAGAAGTGTTCTATCTGCACAGGTAGAAAGGTGGTGTGTGAATTTTATTATTTTTATTCCTAACAACTTTTTTAGTGGGGAGCAAGGGAAAGGAAGTTCCTTGCAAGTGAAATTAGATCAGCTTAAACAGGAATTCCTGATCCCTAGTCCAAAGCCTGTGTTTCATTCTTTGAATGTATTCATCCGGCTAATGTAAAGCAGACTAGAAGCTTGGACCAATAGCCAAAATTTTGCTGTTTATCTTGTTATTCTTTACTGGGGATTAGGACACTTTTGTAGTTGGGATTAGGCTACCTTCTCTCTGCTTGATTGTTTTAAGCTCTTTACTGATCTTATTTCTACCCTATAACTTTTGGGTTTTTGCATGATTTAAAAAGAAAATTTGGCATGAGGCAGCTCTCTTGTTAAAGCTGAATAATGTCGATATTCTCCTTTCTAACACAGGGAACGTGGCTTTGGGGGGCAGTTCCTCAGATGGCATAAACTGTGATATTGGAGTTATGATGATTTATACCGGCTGAGCCTCTGTCCCTGGAAATTTAACAGGTACACAATGTTTGGGTGTAAGGCAAGGGGATATAAGAAAGGGGGGAAATAGCAAGTTACCCCCCTATTTTAGTATTGGTTATCTTATAAAAAGGGGATGAATTACAACAGCCTAATGGACAATTTAATTTCCATGACCACCCTTAGGCAGCTCAGTGATCATCCCCTAGAACTCCCTGATCTTGGCAGCATTACAAGGATCATATTTTCACACAGACATACTGTTCTTCAACAGTTTTCCCCAATGTATTAGTCACTAGCAGAAAGTTCTTCTCTATCAGGCCTACTTACCCTTTTGAAAAAGTCATCATCTATCCAGATGAAACCAATAGGGTTCTATAGTAATTTAACAGGATTCTATAGAAACTACTCTATCAACCTAACGGTCTGAATTTTCAAAAGTGACTATTGATATGTTGAGGGAACTGAATTTCACACAATCAATTGTCTACTTATTCTGTCCCCTTTCCTCTCCTCTCAAGAGTTGGGTTTTTAATAGTAGGATATAGACATAATCACCTTTTTACTTTAGTGGTCAAAGAATGAAAACAAAAACATAACTATGGAAATGCTCCCTTTTAATGGACTAAGTAAAAACATGGCAAGCTGTTGAGGTCCTATGTCTCTATGAGACGGGGAAAGCAGAACAGGTGGAGTAGGAAATATAGACTCCCATTGACTTCAATTAGCTTTGGATCAAGTCCTTCCTGAGCACAATGCAGTGTCAAACTTTGTAACAGAAATAGACATCACACATGAACTGTATAGAGAGATAGAGAAATAAAGTCAGGCACACACAACTGGGACTTTCTCTGTGATAGCTGGAGTACATTGATTTAATGGAGCTATGCTGAGTATGCCGGGGAGCATCAGGTCCAGACTCAGTATAGAATGGAGGTGAACCCAAGGAAGATACAGAAGTGGACGTAATATGTTTGGAGTTCCTGAAGAAGGGGCCAGTCCTGCAATCCTTCTGAATGTGAATAATCCTGACGTTCATGGGGAGAAGGTGAAAAGGATTTGGCCCAAAGCATGCAATTGCATTTCCTTAGTTACATTGGGATCTAGTGATTTTTTTAAAAATACATCTGAACTGTTTGTTTGCAGGTATATGTACACATACACACAGAGTCATTTATGGCAGCATATTGAAGATTAAGCACAACCACCAACTGTTTACAAAGGTCTGCAATAAAGAGAAACTGAACATCCCCATCCCTCCATCTCTCAGACAAAGAGCACTGCGTAAAAGGTATAGGAATGTCTTGCTAACTTGAGCAGTAATGACCAGGGAATTGCAGGCAGAGAACTGAGCTACGGAGCTTCCAGATAGGAGGGATTATTTTCTCTCTCTCTTTTAGATTGATTTGGTTCTGATCGTTCAGTTGTTGTTCATATTATAGCATAAATACTTCCACTGCTTACTTAAAATTGATCATGGCACATGATTTCTCCTAACGGGATACCCTCTCCCTCCTCTCAAGCAAACATTTATCCTTGTATAATACATTAGAAAAATCTGAAAAATTCACACAGGTTTTGGTTGTTTGTTTGCTTTTTTCCTTTGCCAACAAAAGAGTTGTCAAAAGTGATGTTTATAATAATTTAATGGATTATTTGCTTATTAGATATTAATCATTCTGCTGTGGCTGAGGTCCATGCTGGTGCTCCTCTACTAGAACAGTGATTCTGATCTCAATTAGATTATGTCTCTCTCCTTTACCTCCCCATAAATCATTCCAGCAAACTGAAATTAACAGCTACTGGAGCGCATTAATAATCTGCCTCACACATTGGAAAATGCATTAGCCGGAACCCTCCCATCGCTCTGACTGTTAAGCACATCATTTTGTTTATGAAATATAAACATTTCATGGAAGAGCTCTCACACATTTCTCCGGGCCTTGTGACAGCTAAAATGATTGCCCACAATTGCCAGTCAGTCAAGCGCCCAAATAAAGTTTGTTTAAAGCCATGGCTCTGTGACTGCCCCATTTTCTCAGGCATTTAAGAACCAACATTTAAAATAAAACTGTGCTATATCCACAACCCACGGGAAAGAAAAGGACTGTCTATCTATCAATTAGAGCGGTGTGGAGGGCGGAAGTTCCAGTTCCTGAATGATTTTCAGATTTTGAAATTTGGCTTTGTTCCAAACAGAAACAAAACCCCAACATTTTGAAATTCTTCGTGAAGGAAAATCCCTACATTTTTTTTCCATTTTGAGTTGAGTTGATTGAAATGTTTTGTTTTGGCCAATTAACACGAAAAGGAACAAATTAATGTTGCATTTCATTTTTTAAAAAAGTTTTATATCATAGATTTTTTTTTCTTTTGTATAAAAATTCAGAGCAAAAAAGTCATTTCAAAATGAAAAATCCAAATGTTTTGTTCCAAAAATGTCAAAATGGGATGTTTTGACTTTGTTGGAACTTCCCCCTTTGCCCCCATTCCCCAGTTTTCTTCTGAAATGAAGTTGTGGTGAAGCTGACCTGATTTCATGCAGCATTTTGATTTTGACAAAACTGCATATTCTGATGGAATATGGTTCCATGGATGTTTCTCTCAGCAGCCCTAGTATTTATAGCTATCATCTTCATTGGTGTGTTTTTAGATTATATGTTAGCCAAGAGGTTGAGATTTTATATCACTTATAGCTAGAGCTAAAACAAAATAGCTCTCAGAACTAACTGTATGCGTCATATGCCACCTTAGCAGCTCTGTAATCTTCTTTCAGTGTTCTGTCCTCTGTCCGTCTTAAGATATTTATTTATCCAAATGTGCTGTATTTGTCAGTCAATTTGGACCCGGATTCTGCAAAGGGAACCATCCACCTGAGTGGAACCTCATACCTCATGTAGAGTCCAATTGACTTTAATGGGATTCTGCATGGGCTCAAGTGTCCAACAGTACAGATCCCTTTACAGAATCAGTGTTTTAGGTTGTAAACAATTTGACGACGGGGCAGTGTATTTACTTGCCCTGCACGCCTGTGGTATCATAATCAAATATTAAATAATAAGTATTTTTATATTATGTTGTCCTTTAGGTTCTTAGATACAGATTTTTAGAGGTATCAAGATGTTGCTGTGCTCAGCATTGCAACACCTAACTGATTTAGGAGTCTAAGGATCATTTTCACAAGTGATTTAGGCATTTAGGACCCTAAATCCCATTGATTCTCAATGGGATTTAGGCAGGGCCGGATTTAGGGGCAGGCGACCCAGGTTGGGGTTCCAGGCTTGCGATGCTGTTTTTGTTGTTAGCGACAAAAGGGAAAATAGAATGTCTGAAGTAACATGTTTCAGGTGTTCTGTATTTGCTTATATATGGCATGAATAAATACAGATTTACAGATCCTAGCATGCAAAATTTATCATCTTATATGACAGGGATAAATAATACATGCAAATTGCGCATCACAGTCGTGAAAAGGGCTATGAACGCACTAAAAAAATAAGGTATTCAAAAGTTTAACAAATGGAGGCGAAGGGGGTGCTGAAGATGCTCCTTGCCTGGGGCGGCATTTGGTCTAGGGCTGGCTCTGGATTTAGGCTCCTAAAGGATAGGTGCTTTTGTAAAGAAAGAAGAAAAAACACCCAACAAAATCTGTATGACTGTAGTGGGGGCCCTCACCCATGCAATGCCCCCTGGCATCCCAGCGCCACACTGAAATTTGTGTCCCTGCCTCAGTTTGCCTGAGTGAGGGCTTTAATAGTCCAATAAGGGTTGTATATTGAACAGCACTCCTTCCGGGGTCTAGTTTATTCAACCCCAAAGGCAGAACAAAACACAACGAGGCCTCCCCCTCAGCCTCTGGCACATACCAGGCAGGCTTCCAAACTGTCTTTATAGTCAGACCTTATGGTCTGCTGTAAGGTGGGAATTTCCCACAGCTCTCCTCTGTGGAGCTGGCACTGTGGTTCAGGCCAGCCGCAGGGCTTTAGCCAGCTTCTCCTCCAGCTGGGCCTTTTTACCTGAGGCTGAGAGGGTTCGGAGGGCAGGAGGGGGATCAGGGCTGGGGCAGGGGGTTAGGGCTTGGGAGGGGGTCAGAGGGACAGGCTCCGGGCGGCGCTTACCTCAAGCAGCTCCCAAGAAGCAGCGGCATGTCCCTCCTCTGGCTCCTACACAGAGGCGCAGCCAGGCAGCTCTGCATGCTGCCCCATCCACAGGCACTGCCCCTGCAGCTCCCATTGGCTGCGGTTCCTAGCCAATGGGAACTGCGGGGGTGGCGCTTGGGGCGGGTACAGCATGTGGAGCCCCCTGGACATGTCAGCTGCTTCCTGGGAGCCGCACAGCGTGGAGGCTAGCAGGGAGCCTGCCAGCCCCACTGCGCGGCGCTGCCAACCAGACTGTCAACAGCCAGCCACCAGGATCCCTTTTCGACCGGGTGTTCCAGTCGAAAACCGGACACCTGGTCACCCAAGTCCCAGACCCTTAAAGATACACTAACAGGATTCAGAGATGACCCGTAACTCTTGGTGATGGTGGGGGCATAATTTAAAGGTTCAGGGGGGCACATGACCACCCCATGCCTCACCTCTGGCCCTTTCCTACTGCCCCTGTGCCTCCCACACCTGCTCCAAGCTGGCACTGTCTTGCCCCCACTCCCCTCACAGCTCCTTCCTCACTTACTCCTTCCATCACCTTCCTGCAGCAGGCACAGCGTGGGCCAGAGCTGGCTTCAGACACCTACTGCTGAGCAGTGGTAATTGCGGCTGCAGGCAAGGAAGGGATGGGACTCAGCGGGTTTCCCTGTGTGCGCCCCTCTGGAGCACCTATTGAGTTCTGGGAGCGGGTGGTTGCAAGCCTGCCCACATCTGAAGGCCCCTCCCCCAGCCTAAGGGGAAGAGAGATAGAACCCGGGGCTCAAATGATTCCGGAGGACAACTAACTAGAAAACAGGAATGGGAGTGAGGTCATAGAGCCAAAAATAGGGAGGCTGAGGGGGACACCAAGCAGAGAACCCTGGACAGCGCTCACTGCTCCTCAAAGGTACATAAGGAGCCAGCGGATGTGGCCCTGAGGAACTCTGCCCAAACACATGATTGAAGGGAGGAACAGAAATAGGCCCCACAGTCGCAAAGCATTTTCCCATCCAGCATTCTCCTCCTAGTATCATAGATGGTCACTTTGGCCAGCACCAGAAGGAGGTTGATGAGGAGTTCTTGCAATTTTGTGGGGCCACGGACAGGATGTGCGTAGATCAGGAAGTGCGGGGAAAAGTGCAGCCAGAACCTTAAGAGAAGGTTCCGGAGGAGCTGGAATAGGGGCTGCAACCTGGTGCACTCAAGATAAATGTGAGCCAGGGTCTCCCTCACACCGCAAAAAGGGGCTGCCTCTGGTTCAGCCATGCTGCCAGCCCCGTCTCTCATCCTTGCTCCGGGCACCTCCTAGCGGTGCACAGCGGGAGAGCTAGGTGCTGGTGCCTTTCCCAGGCATGTCCCCCTCAGCTGCGCTCACCCAAGAAACTGGGGGTGGGGGAAACGTGACCCTGTGCACACCCCCCCCACTCTCCTGTGTTGCCTCTGACAGGATTCCTTTTAACTGCTGGTTCTTCCCAGGGCTCTTTTCCTCTTTCCCACTATCTTCTCGAGTCTTGTGTGTAAGACCACCCCATACTCTTAAAGACCATGTCACATGAGGGGAAGGACTGACCAGTTGGCAGTACTACCTGTAAAGGGCAGACTGCCCCATCAGAGTGATAAATCCTGTATAAACATAGATATACTCTTACTAGCCAAACTAGCAATCAAACACAGCATGCAACTTGGGCAAAGAATGTTACTAAGATAAGCTTAACCTACACATTCCCTGAATATGGTGTGTTTTAAAACGTAATGTTAATATTGCATTAAGTGGTTTTTTGCATTTGTTTTTCTTACTTTTTTTTAAAGGCGAAAAAGAAATTGTGCTTGTCCCTGAGTTAGCTCATATCTCATTAAGATGAATGAGGTGCCAGGGAACAATCACAACTGAGGTGGGGAAGGGATGATTTCACATCTTTGCTCTGCTATTTTAAGGCTGGGTTAAAGGGCCACAGAACTTCTGAAAAGGCAACAGATGAGCCTAGCAGAAACAAACCAAAAAAGGGAATACTGGGATTTTCTAGGGGGCCTAAAGGAGTTAGCCATCTAGGTCCAGATCCTCAGAAGTAGTTAGGCACCTAACTCCCATTGGTTTCAATGGCCTTTGAGAATCTAGGCCCTACATTCCATTGAAATTAAATGAGAATTAGGCATCTCCCTCCCTTAGGCTCCCTTGAAAATCTCAGCCAGAAACATGATTCATAATGGCATCTTTAGGAGGATTGTCCCCTGTGCGCGTCTGAAAGAGTATTTGCAAGAGGGAGGCATGCACTGCTTAGGGCCGATTCAGCAAGGTACTTAAGCACTGGCTTAACATGACATCTTAACTTCAATGAAACTACTCACATTCTTAAAGTTAGGCATGTGCTCATTTGCCTTGTTGAATCAAGGCTCATAAGAGTAAAGTTACTTAGGTGCTTAAGCATTTGCAGGATCAGGGCCTTTGACTGTGTAATCCTTGGGGCAGGGAACATGTCATTATTACTTGCCTGTTCAGTGTCATGAACATCACTTGCATTATATAAATAATAAATAATAATAAGGAATAGCATTTTTTTAAAATACCGGAACAAGCCCATTTAAGATTTAGCTGTTTCCCCCCCCCTCAAAAATGCATTCACAGCATATAGAGTAGCTTCTCCAGGGGGCTGTTCTGCCATGGAATATCAATAAATGAGACAGCTTTTTACTTGTTTTAAGAAAAAGAAATGATTGCTGCTCCTTGTGGAATTAGTAATTAATTTTCTAATTATTTTGTTTAGTGACACTAGTAAAAGAAAAACACTACTGGAGTTTTATTGGCAAATTCTAATTTGAACGAAGAGTGAAATTCTGGGAAAGAGCACACATGCTATATATTTGTATTGCACTGAAATACTGAATTCTAATAAAGATGGCTCTCACTTCGGTAAATGGAAATTGTTTCTTTGTAAGTAGTTATGTGCAGTTTTTTTATTGCCGTATTTGCTGTCTCATCTTTTATGGTCTCTTTCTCAGGCTTCCTTTCCCTCCCAAAAAGAAAGTGATGGTATTAGTGCTAGCTCAATTATACCTCCACAGAGCCAGGACAGGGATAAGCTACTTGCAGTTTAAATTCTGTGCAATCAGTGAAAAAAGCAAGTTTGTGACAAGTATATGGTGTATATGAACCTTCTCCTTCCTCCCCCTCCCCCAGCTTATGGTGAACCTATTTGCTCAAGGCCAAGAATTACAGGCTTGAGTTACAGTATTGATTAAAATTGGCTTTTCATTCTATTGCACTGTGGACAGCAAATTTCAGTTTTCCGGATACCAAAAATGTTTTGGCAGCATGAGAATTAATAGTGGGTGAAGGGCAGCTAGTGGGATTCTCTCACCACAGTATGGGAAGGGCAAATAAAGGTAAAGGGGGCTGAATTGCAATTGCTGTTGGAGCCATAACACAGTGTTTTCAGACTTTCTGGTATGCTGGTCTTTGAATGCTCTAGTTCTCTGAATTTCACATTTGCTCTTAACCTTAACTCCAAATTTCCTAATTTTCAAACTTTTTAGTCATAAGCATGATATTGTTGTAAATAAATAGATGTCTATTGGCAACTTTGGGGGCAGACTCAAACCCACTGCTGCAGGGAGGTTTGGATCCCACCCTGTGCCCTTGAGAGTCTGGGGGTATGTCTACACTACGAAATTAGGTCGAATTTATAGAAGCCGGTTTTATAGAAATCGGTTGTATACAGCCGATTGTGTGTGTCCCCACATAAAATGCTCTAAGTGCTCTAGTCGGCGGACCGCGTCCACAGTACCGAGGCTAGCGTCGACTTCCGGAGCATTGCACTATGGGTAGCTATCCCACAGTTCCCGCAGTCTCCGCCGCCCATTGGAATTCTGGGTTGAGATCCCAATGCCCGAATGATGCAAAACAGTGTCGCGGGGGGTTCTGGGTACATGTCATCAGGCCCCTCCCCCTCCGTCAGAGCAACGGCAGACAATAGATTTGCGCCTTTTTACCTGGGTTACCTGTGCAGACAACATACCACGGCAAGCATGGAGCCCGCTCAGCTCAGCTCACCGTCACCATATGTCATCTGGGTGCCGGCAGATGTGGGACTGCATTGCTACACAGCAGCAGCAGCTAACAGCCTTTTGGCGGTAGACGGTGCAGCATGACTGGTAGCCTTCATCGGCGATCTGGGTGCTGGCAGCCGTGGGGCTGGCAGTCGTAGGGCTGCATTGCACCAGCCCTTGCCTTTTGCCTTTTGGCAGTAGATGGTTTATTACGACTGGTAACCGTCGTCATTGTACTGCAGTGGCTGTCAATCATGGGCACCTGGGCAGACATGCTCAGTCCTATCGAACTGTCTTGACAATGATGGCTATCAGTCGTAGTATGCTATTTTCTGCCAAGCGCCCAGTATTTTCTGCTAAGCACCCAGAAGAGGCCGAGGGCGATCTGGGTGCTGGCAGACGTGGGGCTGGCAGACGTGGGGCTACATTGCTACACAGCAGCAGCCCCTTGCCTTTTGGCAGTAGATAGTATATTACGACTGGTATCCATCGTCATCATACTGCAGTGGCTATCAGTCTTAGTACACTAACTGCCAAGCGCCCAGTATTTTCTGCCAAGCACCCAGAAGATGCCGAGGGCTATCAGTCATGCTGCACCGTCGTCTTAAGATGTAAAAAATAGATTTGTTCTGTATTCATTAGCTTCCCCCTCCCGCCGTGAAATCAACGGCCTGCTAAACCCAGGGTTTTGAGTTCAATCTTTGGGGGGGGGGGCATTCTGTGTGACAGTTGTTTGTGTTTCTCCCTGATGCACAGCCACCTCTGTTGATTTTAATTCCCTGTACCTGTACGCCATGTCGTCACTCGCCCCTCCCTCCCTCCCTCCCCTGGTCCGTCAGATACTAGTTTCGCGCCTTTTTTCAGACCAGGCGCCATAGCTAGCACTGGGATCATGGAGCCCGCTCAGATCACTGCGGCAATTATGAGCACTATGAACACCACAGGCATTGTCCTGGAGTATATGCAGAGCCAGGACATGCCAAAGCGAAACCAGGACCAGCCGAGGAGGCGATTGCAGCGCGGCGACGAGAGTGATGAGGAAATTGCCATGGACATAGACCTCTCACAAGGCACAGACCCCAGCAATGTGGAAATCATGGTGTTCCTGGGGCAGGTTCATGCCGTGGAACGCCGATTCTGGGCCCGGGAAACAAGCACAGACTGGTGGGACCGCATCGTGCTTCAGGTGTGGGACGATTCCCAGTGGCTGCGAAACTTTCGCATGCGTAAGGGCACTTCCATGGAACTTTGTGACTTGCTTTCCCCTGCCCTGAAGCGCCAGAATACCAGGATGAGAGCAGCCCTCACAGTTGAGAAGCGAGTGGCGATAGCCCTGTGGAAGCTTGCAACGCCAGACAGCTACCGGTCAGTCGGGAATCAATTTGGAGTGGGCAAATCGACTGTGGGGGCTGCTGTGATCCAAGTTGCCAGGGCAATGAAAGACCTGGTGATATCAAGGGTAGTGACGCTGGGAAACGTTCAGGCCATAGTGGATGGCTTTGCTGCAATGGGATTCCCAAACTGTGGTGGGGCAATAGACGGAACCCATATCCCTATCTTGGCACCGGAGCACCAAGCCACCGAGTACATAAACCGCAAGGGGTACTTTTCAATGCTGCTGCAAGCCCTGGTGGATCACAAGGGACGTTTCACCAACATCAACGTGGGATGGCCGGGAAAGGTACATGATGCTCGCGTCTTCAGGCACTCTGCTCTGTTTCGAAAGCTGGAGGAAGGGACTTTCTTCCCGGACCAGAAAATAACCGTTGGGGATGTTGAAATGCCTATCGCGATCCTTGGGGACCCAGCCTACCCCTTAATGCCATGGCTCATGAAGCCGTACACAGGCAGCCTGGACAGGAGTCAGGACCTGTTCAACTACAGGCTGAGCAAGTGCCGAATGGTGGTGGAATGTGCATTTGGACGTTTAAAAGCGTGCTGGCGCAGCTTACTGACTCGCTCAGACCTTAGCGAAAAGAATATCCCCATTGTTATTGCTGCTTGCTGTGCGCTCCACAATATCTGTGAGAGTAAGGGGGAGACATTTATGGCGGGGTGGGAGGTTGAGGCAAATCGCCTGGCCGCTGATTACGCGCAGCCAGACACCAGGGCGGTTAGAGGAGCACAGCAGGGTGCGGTGCGCATCAGAGAAGCTTTGAAAACGAGTTTTGTGACTGGCCAGGCTACGGTGTGAAACTTCTGTTTGTTTCTCCTTGATGAACCCTCCGCCCCCCCCCACCCAGTTCACTCTACTTCCCTGTAAGCCAACCACCCCACCCTCCCCTCCCCCCTTCGAGCACCGCTTGCAGAGGCAATAAAGTCATTGTTACTTCACATTCATGCATTCTTTATTAATTCATCACACAACTAGGGGGATAATTGCCAAGGTAGCCCGGGATGGGTGGGGGAGGAGGGAAGGAAAAGGACACACTGCAGTTTAAAACTTTAACTCTTATTGAAGGCCAGCCTTCTGATGCTAGGGCAATCATCTGGGGTGGAGTGACTGGGTGGCCGGAGGCCCCCCCACCGTGTTCTTGGGCGTCTGGGTGAGGAGGCTATGGAACTTGGGGAGGAGAGCTGTTGGTTACACAGGGGCTGTAGCGGCGGTCTCTGCTCCTGCTGCCTTTCCTGCAGCTCAACCATACGCTGGAGCATATCAGTTTGATGCTCCAGCAGCCGGAGCATCGACTCTTGCCTTCTGTCTGCAAGCTGATGCCACCTATCATCTTCAGCCCACCACTTGCTCTGTTCATCCCGCGATTCAGCACGCCACCTCTCCTCTCGTTCATATTGTGCTTTTCTGTAATCAGTCATTGACTGCCTCCACGCATTCTGCTGTGCTCTGTCAGCGTGGGAGGACATCTGGAGCTCTGTGAACATGTCATCCCGCGTCCTCCTTTTTCTCTTTCTAATCTTCACTAGCCTCTGTGAAGGAGAAACATTTGCAGCTGGTGGAGGAGAAGGGAGAGGTGGTTAAAAAAGACACATTTTAGAGAACAATGGGTACACTCTTTCACGTTAAATTTTGCTGTTCACATTACACAGCACATGTGCTTTCGTTACAAGGTTGCATTTTTCCTCTTATATTGAGGGCCTGCCGGTTTGGTGTGAGAGATCACTCACGCAGTGCCAGGCCACAGATTTCGGCTTGCAGGCAGCCATGGTAAGACACAGTCTTTTGGCTTTTTTAACCTTCTTAACATGTGGGAATGGTTTCAAACAGTACTGCTCTCATTTCCCATACCAAGCACCCGTTGGGTTGGCCATTTGAAATGGGTTTGCAATGTAAAAGGAGGGGCTGCGGTTTCAGGGTTAACATGCAGCACAAACCCAACTAACTCCCCTCCCCCCCACACCCAATTCTCTGGGATGATCACTTCACCCCTCCCCCCCACCACGTGGCTAACAGCGGGGAATATTTCTGTTCAGCAGAGCAGGAATGGGCACCTCTGAATATCCCCTTAATAAAATCGCCCCATTTCAACCAGGTGACCGTGAATGATATCACTCTCCTGAGGATAACAAAGAGCGATAAGGAATGGATGTTGTCTGCATGCCAGCAAACACCGGGACCATACGCTGCCATGCTTTGTTATGCAATGATTCCAGACTACGTGCTACTGGCCTGGCGTGGTAAAGTGTCCTACCATGGTGGACGGGATAAGGCAGCCCTCCCCAGAAACCTTTTGCAAAGGCTTTGGGAGTACATGAAGGAGAGCTTTCTGGAGATGTCCCTGGAGGATTTCCGCTCCATCCCCATACACGTTAACAGACTTTTCCAGTAGCTGTACTGGCCGCGATTGCCAGGGCAAATTAATCATTAATCATTAAACACGCTTGCTTTTAAACCATGTGTAATATTTACAAAGGTACACTCACCAGAGGTCCCCTGTGTGCCCTCAGGGGATGGGAGCACGCCTTGGGTGAGTTCGGGGGTTACTGGTTCCAGGTCCAGGGTGATAAACATATCCTGGCTGTTGGGGAAACCGGTTTCTCCGCTTCCTTGCTGCTGTGAGCTATCTACATTATCTCCATCCTCATCTTCCTCGTACCCCGAACCCGCTTCCCTGTATGTTTCTCCAGTGAGGGAGTCATAGCACACGGTTGGGGTAGTGGTGGCTGCACCCCCTAGAATGGCATGCAGCTCCGCGTAGAAGCGGCATGTTTGCGGCTCTGCCCCGGACCTTCCGTTTGCTTCTCTGGCTTTGTGGTAGGCTTGCCGTAGCTCCTTAATTTTCACGCGGCACTGCTGTGCGTCCCTGTTATGGCCTCTGTCCTTCATGGCCTTGGAGACCTTTTCTAATATTTTGCCATTTCGTTTACTGCTTCGGAGTTCAGCTAGCACTGATTCATCTCCCCATATGGCGAGCAGATCCCGTACCTCCCGTTCTGTCCATGATGGAGCTCTTTTGCGATCCTGGGACTCCATCATGGTTACCTGTGCTGATGAGCTCTGCATGGTCACCTGTGCTCTCCACGCTGAGCAAACAGGAAATGAAATTCAAACGTTCGCGGGTCTTTTCCTGTCTACCTGGCCAGTGCATCTGAGAGTGCTGTCCAGAGCGGTCACAATGAAGCACTGTGGGATAGCTCCCGGAGGCCAATAACGTCGAATTCCGTCCACACTACCCCAATTCCGACCCCCTAAGGCCGATTTTATCGCTAATCCCCTTGTCGGAGGTGGAGTAAAGAAACCGGTTTAAAGGGCCCTTTAAGTCGAAAGAAAGGGCTTCGTCGTGTGAACGTGTCCAGGCTTAATTCGAATTAACGCTGCTAAAGTCGACCTAGACACGTAGTGTAGACCAGGCCTGGGTGTTAGAGGTGAGATTCATTCCCAGGAGAGAGCAGGTGATGTTTCCCACTGCCGCCATCCCTCAGAGTTCCCGCCATGACAGGCAGCTTTACATTCCACCCAGGAGGCTGCGGCATGAGTAGACTCAGTCAGTGCACTACCCAGCAGATGCTGGTTTACACCCTGGGGTGAATCTGTCTGTTTAACCCTAAAACTTTAAAAGAAACAACTCCCACTTGAAATTCTGTGGAGGTTGAAAGGCCAAACCTGACAGGAACTACAAGTTGTTTATTGTAAAGCATCCTTTAGGTATGCTGAGGAGGGCTGCTTGGAGAAGTCCACTACTGTTCATATGATTTTAGTTGGAATCCCTTACTGCATGCAGCATAATATAGATAGATGTGAGACAATCCTACATTTCACACCATCACCTAATCCAGTGACAGAGGATTTATTTCCACAGCATCCTACAGCGTTTAGATTAAAGAAAGATAGAGGCGGGGTGTGGCGCTGGCTGCTCCCGCCACTGCCCAGCACCACGTACTCCTCCATGAATCATGAGTATATTTTATCGAGTGAGTGGCCATTGATTAGCATTTATTTTTCCTCTCCTGTAGGAAGCTTTTGAGAAATGTTTTACAATTTATGATGCTTATCAATGCTTTTCCCTCACTACATAGGAGAAAGTATGAGGAACATATTTCATGATGAAGTGGGTTTCTAGTTAACAGGACAAAATGAAAGTAAAGTCATAGATCAGCGTCATATGTCAAGAGAGAAAAGGGTTCAATTTATTGTAAATAATATCCTAGCTGTAAAAGAACATAGAGGAAACTGAGGCCTTGATTCAGGAAAGTATCACGAATCAGGAAAGACTAACTAAACCATGTACTTAACTTTAAGTACTTAACTAAAAGTGCTTAACTAAATTGGAGCCTGACTTATGGGAAAAAAAGAATTACAAAGGATCTTTTACCTTGACATTATTTTGCTGCCGCAATAATCACATTAACTAACATTATATACACAGAGATATCTCCTGACATTATAAGCAATGTAAAATATCTTGGAAATATCTGAGACAAAATAGGTCTTAGAACTGTCAAGCCGTGAGTCACATTTGTTACAACAAATATTTTCTTTGATGCTCGAATGTTGCAGATAATGGGATCTAATGCTGACATATGTAAAAGTTGTGGGGACGAAAACACAGCATCCAACTTGATTTTTGTTTGCAGGTTTGACCCTGAGAGACTGAGAAGAGCTTTGTGACTTCTAAAGTGAGCAAACATTGGGGTCACATAAGAAGCATAGTCATCGTGTCTTTTTTTTTTTTTTTTTTTTTTTTAAATACAAGGTAAGGTTTTTTTCCCACAGGAAAAAGTTCCAAGCTTTATCAGCACACACTGTTGTCTTTGTCAACCTGTGTGTTTATCAGGGGAAATGCAAACCAGTTTGTTTCTTCATGAGTAGCCTTTCCACCTAAATCCTTATCCTCTTCTTCCTGAGTTAGCTGTTGGTTCTCAGGGCTGGATTTTGATTCTCCTAACAGTAACTTACTCCACCAGTAGCTCCTTTGAATTTCACTAGGGCTACTTGTGGAATCAGGTGTTTCACAGTATGAGTAATTGGATAAGAATCTGGCCTTGAGCTACTACAAGACAAAGTTTGTTTCTATTTCCTATTTCTTTTTGGGGGACTTGGATTCAATAAATACGAGTAGAAATGGTCCTGATTCACCCCTCCCACTAGTTTTATCTTGGTAAACCCATTGATATCAGAGGAGTTACTCCTGATTTCCATTGGTGTTGGTGAGGAAGAATAAGGCCCAGGGAATATGGAATTATAAGTATAGTGCAAGATTTTCAAAAGTAACTAGGAAATTTGGGTGCCTCAACTTGAGTCACTTTAAATTGACCTGTTTTTTTTAATGGAGTGGGTACTCAGCACTTTCTGAAAAAACAGACCCCTTTGAAATGTCTCAAGTGGGGCACCAGAAATTAAATGAAAATCTTGGCATGCATCTATATCCATATGCATATATATCATTCTATATACATATTTGTACACCTAGAACAATTCGAGTAAGATATAAGTGGACATACAAGCATCTTACAAGGTCTATTTTTTTTAAATAGAGCCCAAATACCAGGGAGCTTTAACTTCTTAAGTTTCAGTGGCTCTCACTGTGAGTTCAGAGATGCTAATGGAGAGCCTAAAGCAGGGGTAGTCAATAGATGGACTGTGGGCCAAATCTGGACCACCAGACACTTTTGAACAGACCCCAAAATCTTTTTATTTACTTATCGTCATCATTATTTTTTTAATTTTCTCTGGATTCTGGACCTTGAATATACCTTGACAAAGAAATCTGGACCTTGACAAAAAATAAATTGACTACTCCTGGCCTAAGGCATACTCTACCAGCCTTCTCCCCCACCCCCAATCTGAGGCAAATAGTAACCGGTCTTTCATTGGTTTTGACTAGCTGGGAGCACATTTTTAATTTGTCACTTTCAGGTTTACAATTCAATACAGAAGCTCAGATAAAGTGGAAACAAATGGAGCTTACTGCAGGAGTATCTGAGCATGCCCAATGCACTGTTTACCTTTAATAGAACCACTGCTAGAAAATGGAATGCACTGGCTCATTTGCTATTCCTTATTACTGCACAAGGCAACGGGACCAATCCCATGAGTTGCTGAGCATTTCCGGTGACAGTTTGGGCTCCCACTGAAGTCAATAGGAGATCAGGGCACTCAGCACAGTTGAATTCAGTATGGACTGACAAATAAAATGATGACAGTAAAATCTTATATTTTTATAGCATTTTCCATCAGAAAAGATACCAAAGTACTCTGCAAACTGCATACATCAGAATGGCTTCATCCACCACATAAATGAAGCTACATCTGGGCTAGAACTCAGCAACTGTTTACCAGCAAACAGCAACAATACCCAGTGGTTTAGACCAGGAAATAAAGATAACAACTGTATCAGGAAATAATTCTTCTAGCTCTATGTTCTGCCCAAACCCACATTAAATAATAGCATTTTTGGGGCGGCTGGATTTCAACAAAACCAACAAAGTTGTAGGCAGCCTTTACTTAAGTAGTATTAAAAACTGTACAGAATCTTTTCTGGCAGCTCTTTGCAATTGTCTCCCGTAGACACCTCCTCAGCTGGTGTAAACTGGCACCATTCCTTTGTTTTCAATGGAATTATGCCAATTTACAGGCTGAGGATCTGGCCCAGTGTCTCCCTACTACATTGGGATGTATTCAACCAAAGAATTTGCTAGTCTTTGCTAGGTATGGCCTTTCACAGTAATGACCTTATTTATTGCCTTACTTCAGGGACATTTAAGAGCTGGGCCCATATTCACAGTATGTGCAAGGAGTGAACAGCATTGCGATAATCAATGTAACAAATGTTATGGTATATTTGGAAATATCCTCAGTACACAGATGTCTATGGTGTGCATGTAACCTAACTCCAGTATCAGATACAAAACCACAGCCACATGTTGGGATACTCTCAGTGGGACAGTTTCTGCCTGGCCTATACATGGCTGCAAAGTTGGGATGTGGTACAAGGAGCCTCCTGCGCAGTTTGCATACGTGTAAGGCAAAATTGCAGTTTCCGTGCTACCTTAGGTTTGTACTTCCGCCCTACTCCCCTAGGAGCATACAGTGCCTCACAGGGAGTGGGGAGGTCTGAGTAAGAAATGAAGTCAGTGCATAGAGAGGGAAGGAAGCTGAATCCCACGAAAGGGTGTAGAGGTGGGGTGTTTCAGTGCTCCCCCTGGGGCAGTGTGCTTCTGCAATGCCCCTTTACTATTGCTTTGCTTTATAGACACGATCTAGCCTTCTGTGATCTAATAGCAGCTACCTTATTCCTCAGGGAGGGGATTGTATTTTTGCTTCCTGTTGGTTCCCCCTCGAGAACAACTGCCCAGTCCATTGTGTCAGAGGGGGCACTGAAATGTTTTGATATTATGAAATTCTGAATTGCATTAAGGTGCCTAGAGCTTGGGATGGGGGCTTATTCAATGTTTAGAACTCCAAATCCGTCCATCCACATGTAATTATAGGAGGGATCGCCATAGCATATCTCCCTAGTGATAGAACTCTGGGATCTGAGAGTACAAGGCTGAATTTGGGATCAATTTATCTTGCATAGGACTACGGAAGGCAGCCTAGGTTATCCCATTGTTTTCTAATATAACATCTCAACATGTTGATATTAGTTGATACTGATAAAGATAGTAAGTTTGATAAGGATGGATGGATAGGGATAACCCATGGATAGGGATAACCCATTTTTGCAATTAAGTGGTTAAAAAGAGGGATTAACAGCTAAATTGGAAGGAAAGCCACATGTCCAGCAAACTCTAATTTATTTCCTAATGGATATTTCTATCGAAATGAAATAATGTAGGGAAAAGCTGTTGGTTCTGTCAGACTGTGCATGTATGTATGTGTGTGCATGAGCGCACCCGGGTGTGTGTGAGCATGTGTGCGCGCATGTGGATATGTGCCCATGTGTGTCTATAGGGATATGTGCACATGCATGCCGAGATGTTTTCTGTGTTGGCCCAATTAAATTTATTTTAGCTCATATAAATAAAATCATGAGCAGAATAACTCTCTGTAAAAGTATTTACAGAATAACTTTACATTGTTGATGCCTACGGGCAAAGAACTGAATGCTAAAGTTTATGATGTAGAATGTCTTCAGCTATCATGGCCCCAATTTGGACAAACCTGCCATTAACACCAGTGTGGCAGTTATTTTACTGGGGGTGACAGATTGTGAGGTAGGGAGAGTAATTCAGACTATTACCCAGGTGAAGGCATGAAAGCTCAGTGATATATGAAGACCACTTAAATTCATTGTATCTTGTACATCACATCTTTGATAGATTATAGCTGTGGCATTAAAATGGAAATGGTTTCTCTGAGGCCTGACAGGGGCTGGGGTGACCTATGACCTCCCTCTGAGGAATGTGACTGACCGAATTATCAGTTAAGAGAAAAATCTATGGGGAATAGACTCACAGTGATGGAGAATCCACCATGCATATATATTTTTTTTAAACTTTTGGTTTGATTGAAAGCTGCAGTGCTCAGACCTTCCCCCCAACCTACCTCCTCCCTTCCCCCATCCTTCAGCCAATCCCACACTCCTCCGCTCTGATTTCATATCAGCAGGGCCCTCGATATTGATTGAAAAATTGTTATTAGAGATAGTAGGCCCTCCTGCATGCTGCCTACTGATTTAATTTGGAAAACATTTAATTTTATGAAGCGGTAAATGATAGTGGCACGCTCTCTCATGTTAGGGAGCAGCTGGCTCTTTAGCTGTTCGCCGTCACTAGTCCCAGGTGTCCTCTTTGCAATCATGTGTTCCCTTCCCCTTTGCTTAACAAGTTATTTCAATTTCTAAACGAATGCTGAACAAGAGAAAGACAACATGCAAATTGAGAGCCAAGCCGCCATTCACACATGAAAAAGTTCCCCTGGAATTCCCTCAACTCTGCCCGTCCCTCCCTCCCTCCTCTCTGCGTCTGTCATGAAAAAAAACCCAGAGTCCTTGTTCTCATCAGATTGTTTTTACCAATGACCTGACACCACCATCTATAATTAATTACATCATTTACATTAGACTATTGACTAAACAAACACATAAATCATAGGCAGAGTCAATAGATGCAGACATATTTAATCATGTTCTAAATAATGATTACTGCTCCCATAATGCAATAATTATTTTCAGCAGCTGACTTGAATTAATCTTCTGTCAAAGTGCCATCTGAAAAAAGAAAGTAGACCAAGACAAAGATGAAGAAGGTGGCATTGGTGATGGAGAAGCCATCTAATTTTGCTCTCCTTCTTTCCATCTTCCTCTCGCTCTCTCAGGGCCTGATCCTCCAGGACGCTGAGCATCTCCCAAGAGGTGCTCATGCCCTCTGCTTCTGTTGACCTCAGTTGGAATGGTGGAGGCTGAAGACCTTGCAGGAAGCGCTGACCATCTTATAGGATCGGACTCTTTGTTTCTGTCTTGATCTCCCCATGTTTCTTCCATTCTTTCTTCCTCCTTCACCCCACCTTTCTTGTTAACTCTCTTCCTCCTCATCTCTTAGGGCCTGATCCAAAGCTCTTTGAAGTCAATGGCAAGACTCCCACGAACTTTAAAGGGTTTCTTTCTTTCTCTCTCCCTCCCTCCTTTGGAATGCACAAACTGAATACACCTGCCACAGTCTCCCTTTGATGCACAAACAGCTTGATTTGCAGAGGTGCTCAGCACCTCTGAAAATGGGACCGAAAACGACTACATGAAGCTCTAAAGAAATAAAGCTCCCCATAGGGGCTAATGCAATTAGCATGAACTTAACTCTCATTTGCTTAAAAGCATTTCAAAAGGCCTTTCATTAATTTGCAAAGACACATCTGGTCTATACTGCCACATATACTCCTGGCACATTCCAATAACGACATCTGTGCAACACACCAAATGTGGAGTGGTGCTAAACTTCTCTCATTAATTTCAGCAGTGGTCCAATCATTCTCCCACTGAAGTCAACGGGATTTTTTCCATTGACTTTAATGGAAGTAGGACGGAGTCTCAGGTGCCCAGCATCTCTAAGGATTTGGCTCCAAATCATAGTGTCATGATAACTGAAGTATAGAATTATACCATGGAAAGAGGTAGGAAGCCTAATTTATAGGGGCTGCTACTGCCTCTTCCTAACATAGACCTTAAAAGAAGTGTTCTTGAAACTAGAAGCTAAGCATTTTCCACGCAGGCTAAGCAGTGTCAGGAGACGATACCTCTGCTTTGAGTCTGCAAATGCCATGAAAAGGACCAGGACAACAACCTGCCATCGTTATAATTCCAGCTCAGAAAGTCACAACTGACTTTTGGAAGGGATATAAACCCCCCATGCCTCAGGGCATAAGCCAATCACTAACTGAGGGGGTAAGGAAGGAACTTTCCCTGGGGACATAACTGCCTACTGCAGGGTTTCTTGTATCTTCTTAGGAAGTAGTTGATACTGGACTAGATGGACTGCTGATCTGATCTGATCCGGTATGGCAATTCCTATGTTACTAAGGCTGAAGTCAAAAGCATGTCGGAAACATTTTAAGATATGGAACTGTCTAGGAAATCAGAGTCTGCAATGAAAACCTCTATTCTTATCAACACGCGGAAAAGTACGTAGATGATTTCCAGTCCCCCACCCCCTATAGGAGTTTTATTAAATCTTAGATTATTTGATAGCAACCTGATTATAATCTATAAAAGTGTCTATAAGCATTTCACACACATTTTCTGCACGTTATAGAATAATGTAACACACATGTAAAAAAAGAATGGACTGGTATAACAAACCACACTTGGAATATGTGACTCAGTATTGACAGTATTTCATAACATTGCACTTTTGAAAGTGCTTATAAAATGGGAGAATTGGGCAGTCTAATCTGAAATATTTATGAGATGGTAATGAAAAAAAACAGCCATCAGTGTCGATGTTATAGTTTGGTTAATATTGTATGAGGAGTGTGTTATAAATATAAATAAACAATAAGTATAAATAATAGCAAATATAAATAATTATTAATATAAATATAAACCATCAATAAATAACAAAATATACACTTCAAGATGAGATGGAATAGAATCAGTACAGAAATCTAATACAAAATGATTTTAAAAACACATATTCAGAACCAACATGTCGGATAGTTATTCTCTTCTCTTGAAATGTGGAGAAGAAAAAAATTAAATTCAAATACAAGTATTTTTCTCTTTTTTTTATTTACACATGTTATCATCAAGGATAAAAATTCCTGACCTTTCAGATGGCACAAGCCTTTAATGACCGATAGGCACAAAGAGAATGAATTAAATTAAACTGCAACCAAAAGGTGTGAGTCTAACAATGTGATTTTCCTCACTGGAACTATATAGAAGGCACCCAACTATAAACCATCAAGTGCCTGGAGTTTTGTGAGATCAATCTTCAGTTTTCAGACTGGTGTTGGTTTTTTGTTTTAAATGATTAAAGAGTTTTATTGGCTTTACAGGTAAAGCATATTAATTAGAGAGATTAATGTGGCAGATCTCCTGAACAGGAAAGGAACACAGAGAATGAAAAGGAAGGATGATTCTGTGGCTAAGGTCCTAGACAGGACTGGGACTCGGAAGATCTGGACTCACTTCCTGGCTCTGACACAGACTTCCTGTGTGCCCTTGAGCACATCATTTAAACTCACTGTGTCTTAAGTTCTCCATCTGTAAAATGGGAATGATGATCATTCCTTTCTCCCTCTGTCTGCCTTTTTTATTTATCTGTGGAGCAGGGATTGTCTCTTACTATGTATATGTACAGAGCCTAGCACAATGGGGCCAGAGCTTGGTTGGGTTTTCTAGGTGATACTGTGGTAACAATAAGCAAAAAAAAGACGAAATATTATGCACAATTCTGATCATACAATGCTGGACCAGCAAAAAAAAAAATTAGCTTTGTGTCTACACAGTTTTTACATCCTGACTAGGCTCCCAAAGTGCTGTTCCCTTCCCAGAATGCACTGGAGTCAATGTAAATCTGGGGTAGAGTCTCTTGCAGCAGTCTCTACTTAGGTTGTTGCAAAGTCCTACTCAGGAATCTGGAAAGAATATTGCCAGGACACTTGTGGAAGCAAGTCCATAAAACATAAGCAGGCTTGTAAGACTGATACAAGTGACTGTATCTGAATACTTCCCAAATTGATTAATTCACATTTGGCCCATTTGGCTTCCAGTTAAAACAATGAGGTTCTGGCCCTTTGAATTTATCTTATCTTATCTAAGTAACCTTGCTTGTTATCCCCACATGCCAAACTCTAATGACATCATTAAGTCTGGGCCTTTCAACCCACATATCTTTTTCAATCCTCTGCTCCCCCCACCCCCACCAATCCAAACACACTTTGTTAACAGAGGAGTCCTATTAAGAGAGGAGGGGCGGCAGTACAGATGCAGGCTTTCTCAGAGAGGAGAATATGTCTATATGTAATAGCTGCTTGAAACCGTATTAATCAGAGCTATGATTTTACTTCCTACTCAAGAGTTTGCCTTGGTCAGGAGAGAGTTCAACTACAGTCTCATTCCTGCCTTTCTAACCCACTTTCCCATACTTCTGTGCTACTACGTGTTAAATCTGTGACAGATGTTAGTCTCATTGCTTAATGCACTACTGGAAGATGCTCAGATACTACAGTGATGAGCACAGTATGAACACCTGAACAGAATAGAATAGACTAGTCTAGAATAGATAGAAACGAAACTCCGGGGAGTGGGTACAGGGTTGATCTTGACTAGCTGCATCAAGGTTAAAAACTACCTGTGTCTTGTTTCCATTGAGATAGCTATCTTAATGTAAAAACACACTTTTTTTTTTTGCAATGAAGAAGTAGCTTAATGCAAGAGAGACAGAGGGGAAAGCAGCAAAATGGGTCAGATTTTCCTCACAGTAGCCATGGCAAATAATATTTGTTAAGGAAAATAAGCTAAAAAAAAAAAATAGGGAAATGCATATGCCTGATTTAAAAGAAAAAACAAACGGTTTATGCCTTTGTGCTAATTTGCACAATCATTCATTGTGCTAATTTGATTAGTTTTTGTTGTTAATGTACTTTGTTTTCCTTATCTAGTTACAATAATTGGGCCTGATTTTCCATTGATCTGCACCTTGTTGAGTCATTTACACTAGAGCTGGTTCAAAAATCCAAAAGCAGTTTTGGAAAAAAAATCAATTTTTCAAGTGTCCAAAATTGAACCACTTTTCATTTCCCCCCCCAATTGTCCATAATGTTCTAAAAATAATGTTCAGTTGTTTTACTAAGCATGTTATTGACATGACTGTCTACAATTTTTTTGAAAATGTTTCATAACTATTTTGATAATGTTTTCAATAGAAAAAAATGACAAAAAGTATTTGTTAAAAAGTGCTACACTTTTGCTGAAAAATAATTGTTGACAATGTCAACTAGTTGTTGCAAAAAAAAAAAAAAAAAAAAAAAAGCCACCCCCCCTCCCCGACACACACACACCTTTTTGCCGGAAAAATTTCAAACAACTCTTATTTGCACTAGTGCAAAGGGGTGTGAAAAATACCATTCTGATTTGATTCTTTGCACTAATGTAAATGATTTAATATCCAAAATTCACTGTGACAGAGAATCTGTTTGAATGTAGTTAATTAAAAAATCCTGGGTGTCTTACTTGGATCGGAAACAGTTTGAGTTCCGAAAGCCGCCCCAGGTGAGCTTTGGTGTTGCAAAACAAAAGCAGTGTTGTTTCAAATGGTGGGAATGGGGCTTGGTGAAGTGTTCTTGCTTTGGCATATCTCAAATATTAATCGAAGGGTCAGATCCTCCGCTGATGTAAATTGTCATGGCTCCAAAAGATACTGTCTGAAACTCTGCCCCCAGATCTTTAATAAAGAAATAAAATTCACTTATTACAGATGGAGGTAAGCAACCAAGTAACAGGGTTATTAATAAATTTTTGTTAAGTTTTCCATTTTAAGCTATATTTAAAAGCAACCTTTTAAAATGATGTTTTAGGAACACAGTTAACAGCAACATGAGCTGGTCTTTGGCTTGATTAGATTTCACTCCCTTTACTTTGATGAAGCGATGACTTATTAGCATTCCAAAATGAGAGGGCGATGTAAATGTAAGTGGATTTTAATACAATCGCTTTTGAGGAAATGTCAAACTTCATTGGGTACTTTTCTCTGCCCCGCTTCTCGGATGGCAGAGTTCAGCAGAAAACTGTGCCAGATTAATGAGTAAGGGACAGAGGGAATTTTGGAGTTAAGGTAAAAGATAGTGGGCTGAATTCTCCCCTCCCTAACACCCGTATAAATCTGGAGTCACCCCATACAATTTCTCTCAAGTGTATTTCTCATGGCAATTCAGCTTGTATTTGATGAGCTACACTTGGGGCCACATCCTCAGCTGGTGCAAATTGGTGCTAATGGAGCACACTGATTTACACCACCTGAGTTTTTGAGCTTTCATATTTATTCTTTGTTGTCCAACCTACCATATTAGGGACAACCAGACAGCTTCTCTCTCTCTCTGTATAGCTTGGGGGTGAAAGGGGCCCCTGAAAATGATCATCCAGAAGTCAGGGAAATTCACACTCTGGAACGAAAACCTCAAGCAGGCAAAGCAAATCTGCTTAAATTAAATTAAATATTAACATCCCTGGCTTTTGCATTGCGCCATGCATGTAATGTGTGTGTTGTTAATGAACCGCAATTTATTTACACCTCAAACAAAGAGGATCCTTGCTGCCCTAAAGTAGTTAAATTGCCCTCTTCCTGGTGAAATTTATTGCCATTTAAACATGCCAAAAGGCCATTCTGCCGGTCATTACAATAATCTATCATTTCTGCAACTGCTGGTATCCTGTTCTGTGGTCAAATTCAATCTGAGAAGGGTCAACAGAATTTTTCCACCAAATGCTTCCCTCTTGACTGTCATCAATTTACTTTTGTCAACAAAAAGGGCATTACTACCGAATGAAATAGAAGATCCCCTTAAGACCTCTGGCAAACAGCGTGAGCTACTCTGACGTACAGCATCTCTTCTGCTTTCAGATGCGTGTGTGTGAGATGTGGTGTGCATGCTTTGGCCAGAACTGTATTGAATGCATGAGTAGGAAATCTACAACATGTCAGCCTCCTTGTACCCCAGCTGACCACAGCCACATGTAATTATAACTAACACTATTAATAAGACAAAGCTCTCATTTATGAACAAAATCATACTTGGTATTAGGATATATTTTTCTTTACAGATTTATGCTTCCTGCCTTAATCAGTAACCTCAGCTTTTCCCCACACCCCACTTTCCTGCCTTTAATATATTTGATCATATTGGTGCTAACTAGATTGCATCATGTCATATCTTGTTGATCCAGTAATGATACAGTTCCAGACAGAGACATACACATCAGGATGATGGTTCTGAGACTTAGAAAATCTATCAGACAGTGTCTAAAGGTGCACTCTACTACTCAGTGATAGTTTTGCTACCCTTTAAGTCAGAGTCATTGCCATTTCAGCTAGATGTGAAGGAAGCAATAAGGCAGAGAGGGCTATCCACCTGTATCTTGAACTTGGCTCAGAAACAATTAAACAATGGTGAGGGACATACTTAAGGATTAAATTCACCACTGGTTCACCAGGAAAAGTCCAGTTTTGACTTGCATTATTGGCATTTTTTTAGCCAATTAAAATGTTTGATGTCTCTGCCATAGTATCTACACTGAAAATTTACTCAGTTGCAAGGGTTGGGTGGTCCTAGAGTAAGTTGACACCACAGCTAGACTTTGGCTAGATATTTAAGAATTCTACAGATAGGATAGTGTTTCATGGAAGAGATACATTTGGGAATGTGTGTGTGTTTGTAATTGAAAGGGTGTCAGGAATCAACCTACCACATCTGTTTGAAGGGAATAATAATTTTTTATTATTGTATATTATTATTAATGAATTTTACTATTGACATGTGTGTGATGCTATCAGACCAGGTGCCAGCTCATGCCAAAGCCCCTAGGCCTCGCTGAACACTGACAAATGCATAGCTGGAAACCAGTCTGGCTCACCTATGAGTTAGTATTGTTAAAAAATAGATATTAGAATGATAAGAATGTGTTTAGAGCCTATGAAACACTTGGGAGTTGCTGCATGCATTAATCTCATTTATAATATCTGTACCTCATGTTATAAGGTAATTTTTTTTTGCTCTGTAAGTATAAAATGTTTGCTATGAAACCAGAAGCCACCACAGTCAGGAGAAAAGCCTAACTGTGAAATACTAATTTACCACAAGAGAGGTCATCTCCCGCCCAACAAAAGAAGGCCCATTGGCATCAGACAAGGCCATTGTGCAACACTAGTGGACAAAATACTTTGTTGATTGCTCCTCCACTGAGGAGATGTGCACAGATGCTCGCCCATCAGTTTGAGCTCTGGGGAAAGGGAATAAAAATCCCTGTCAAGAAGAAATTGTTATGCCTATGCTGCTTGGCCTTCCGGGCAAGACTTCTAAGCATAAGCAAGGGATCCCCAGGTATTTAGCATGGGTTAGCCCTAAAGGACATATAGAGCTTGCACATTACAGCAGCTTCTAGTGTTTTTGAAACCTAAGACTATAACTCACTGGAGCCTGGAGTTCTGGTTTTGGCCATTGGTTCGCCTTATTATTTTAAATTTCATATATGAACCCAGAGCACCAGCCTGGCACACTCTAAATAAATTGAAATAAAAAATAAAATAAAATAAATATCCAGTCCCTGGATCCATCCTCTCCTCCCCCACCCGCCAAAGTACTCTCCTTTTAACTATATTGCAAAGGCAAAAAAAGCCCCTTCATAGCAAGATGCTCTCAGCCTGCTTCCTGAAGCATTGGCTCAATGTTCCCCAAATGCTAACAATTTATTCTGAGAAAATGAAAGCTGCTGAGGTGCGACAGGGAGGTGTTAAAACTTAATGAACATAAAATATATGGCCTGGCTGAAATAGAACTGAGGTTTCGCAAACTGGCTTCAGACTCTCCCGAGTTCCCTATTCTATTATTTTTAATCACTTGAAATGTCCATATAATTTGTGCTGCACTGGAAAAAAAAAAAAAAAAAAAAAGATCTCCCCCTCCCCCCCCCCCGTTTAAATATGATACAGGTGAGAAGAATGGCACACCTTTGCTTAGCCCTATTTACTTGTCTTTAATGTTAGGAGCAAAATTATGAGTTGCCATGCAAAGCAATAGAAGGGTGTAAGGTGCCCATACATTCCCTTTCGTGTCCTCTCTGAGTCACTAGTCCATGTGCAGAGGAAGGAGCATACTCCATGAGCTGTTCCTCTGCCTCCTCCTCCCCCCCACCCCCGCCGCATGCAGGTGGACAGGGAGTGGGCTGAGAGGGGTGGGATCTGAGCCCAGCTTGGTTCCCCTTCCCCAACTCACTGGCCAGTGAAGTGAAGACAATGAGGAGGAGGAATTAATCTGCTCCTGGTATAGGCCAACAGCAGATTATTGTCCCCTAGAGTCAGGGGGGAGAACCAGGAGAGCAGCTGTGACGCCCTTTACTCAGGACTCCAGGTACAGTCACAGTCCAGCCCTACATAAATAATGTTCTTTGGAACAAGTATTTGTAACGCTGTCACACAGATTAAAAGCCTGTCCCTAATAATGGGCCACATTGTGATGTGCCCTTGTCAGGTGTGTGATGGATGGGCAAGAAGAAGGATCCAGCTTGTCCTTCAGATCCTAGACTGAGGTTGTATTGACTGGCAGCTATTAAAAAAAAAAAAAAACCTCAACTTTACACTTGTATGCAAATTTGATATAGACCAGAGAAATAGGGAACCTCATTATGATATTTTTAGAGAGTCCCTTTACAGAGCAGAATGACACTTTAAATGAGCATAATTTCAAATTCTCTTTAGGACTGGAACGGTGTCCTGTTGTGGCTTTTTCTGTCCTTGTTAGGCCTTGGTAATGAGGATAGGACTCAAGATTGGTAATGCCCACATTAGACCCAATGATGTTCTCTACAACTCTGACCTTTTCAGTGTTATTTGCTTAGACTGGCTAACAGTCCATTCTTGTTCCCCCCCCCACAACTGCCTCACCAATCTCCTTTCCTCATTTCCACTCAGTACTGAGAACATTGCTAAGCTACTTCTCTACCAAGCTAGTTTATATCATGTCTGTGGGACTGAGTATCAGAAGGTGGAATTAAAGTTACAGCAGGAAAAAAAAAAAAAAAAAAAAAAATAATCAATGAATGTTGAATGTGAGCTTTAAGAATTACCTCTCCATCAAAAAAGCGGACTCTTTTTATATGCTTGTCTTTACCTTCAAACAGGAGAAGGTGTTAGATGACTTTGACTAAGGACGTTTGTGAAGTGACAAACTTAAAACAACAGCGTATTTATATGAGAAGTCATTGACTTTGCCACTCATTTCTTCAGTACTTCCCTTTGCAATTGTTAAAGGTGTTTTGCTTGAATATTAGTTCTGTTCCTTACACAAGCCAGGGTTTGCTTTTGCTTCTTAAATCTGCAGTGAGATCACAGCTATGTGTTTATGTCTTTAACCATGGAAATGAATGGATCTTAGAACTTGGTATTGCAACTGATGCCACAGGATCAGGGTAGCAGGGAAAGATGGTCTGAGAGGGAAAATAAACTATTATGCAAACACAAATATCTATGATAATTGGCAACAAGGCAGAAGCAAACTATACAACCACATGAGAGATGAAGGCCTGATCCAAAGCTTATTGAAGTCAATGGGGAAAAAAGCTCTGGCTCAGGTCTTGAATGGATCTAAACATGCTATGTTTGATCATTTTCCCCAGGAGGATCATGTCATCTCTTCTTTCAGATTGACCTAGATTAAGGAGGTGGAGCAGCACACACACTCTAGCATCGGACTCCTTTATTTTCTGATGTCATAGGACAGTTTTTAGACTGGGATAGTTGTTCTGCCACAGTAGCTAGACCTTCAATTTCTCATGTGTTGAGAAAGGAACCGCAAATATGAGAAGGAAAGGGTGCACTGACTCATCACAGAGACAGTACTAGCCTTGCCAGTTTTAACTCGGAGAAAAACATGCTGTTAATATGTTCTGTGCTGTCTGCTGATAAGATAGCCGCTAAAGATGGACTACAAGTAAGTCTGGTTGTTTACCATGGTAAAAAAATGGGGGGGAAAGTCATGGCTTTGTCACAGCAAGAAAGAAAGAAAGCCGTAATTCTAGTTTTTAACCAAAAGGAAAAATCATGGCACATGACTTTGTAGTTAATATCAAGTTGTTGGACATGGAAAATTAAAAGAAAAGTCAGGTAAATTACTTTGTTTTACAGTAAAAATATTTTAAAGCATTTAACAATATTTAATAGTTTAAAACCATTTGAACAACCTGCTCCAGTACACTGGTCACAGAGAGAGCGAAATCTGTGAAAATTCATGGAGCTGTGGAAATGACAAAAAACATACCTTTTTATGAAAAAGCCCTAAATAGCATGTCTTTTGTCACTGAAGCCATGGCGGTGACCAACTTACTGCCTCACTCATAAGGCACAAAATACCTCCTGTCAATCAATATGAGTTTTGCCTAAAACCTTTCAATGGAAGGCCCTGGTGTATAGAATTATTGCCTGTGTTATGCTGAGTAACATATACCCTCCAACATCAAGCTTCATCCTTCAGGTTTCCTAATAATTCACATTGCTGTGACAGTTCTCCCAAAGGCTGTTCAGTACACTGAAGTGGAGGAGGTGTCATTAGAGAGATTGAGGAAGCATTTGGCATGAAAACATAGCTGATGTTAATTGTGCTATTTGATTTTTTTTTTAATTGGTTATGTGGATACATGGCAGTTGTTATGAACTACAACCTTATAGCCTTGTGATGCTATCCCTAGCAGATCTCATGAGCAAATCAAGAGTGGACAAGATCAGTACTTGGATGACAGACCTCTGACAACTGCCAGCTATTGTTTTCCCAGTGCTGAGCTAATTACTATGAACTTGCATAAAAACCCAGCAGGGTGTGAGGGGACACTGTGTTGCAGAAGGTGCTATATTGTAGATAAGTTATAAAACCAAGGTTCTGATGCCTTTGTGTCATTAAAAAGATCTCCATTGCACGTTCAACAAGAGTAGGGTTAGCCTGAGCGATCTTGGCTATATTCTGCCTACTCTTATATTTCCATATTCCCCTTGCAGTGTCCATTGGATTAAATTTTTAGTTAATTTTGTACAGTGTGTTGTGCAAATGTTATATAAGTGCAAAGTATTATTAATTATGAACTGATTAATTGGATGACATTCTTTCTTACTGCCGCTCTACTTCTTGACATGCCATGTTACTGTGCACTGTTAAACAGTTGCTGCATTTCATTCTTCCTGTGGCTGATTCTTCAAGCTCTTCTCTACTTTCAACACAAACACCAGTACATTTCATTTCAACTGCCTTTCAGAGACCTACATAAACAATACACTCAGGGCTGTTCCATTTCTCTCTTGCCCAAAATGGATGGCTGAACTGGAAGAGGGTATGTGGGTAATAAGTGGTGGGTAGGTGGTGATTTGTAGGGGTTGTAGAAATGCATATGATTCAGGGTGGAAATGTGTCAGGAGGTCTTAATTTCTATACTTTTAAATGCATAGGTTTTTTAAAAAAAGTGTAATTCATGTTAGCTTTACTGTTAATTTGCAACCTTAAATGAAAATTAACTTTTTTGGTCTGTTGGTGACAGGATTCTTGACTGAATGGTCCAACCCAATATGCAAAAGAACAGGAGTACTTGTGGCACCTTACAGACTAACAAATTTATTAGAGCATAAGCTTTCGTGGGCTACACCCACGAAAGCTTATGCTCTAATAAATTTGTTAGTCTCTGAGGCCTGGTCTACACTAGGCGTTTATGTCGAATTTAGCACCGTTACATCGAATTAACCCTGCACCCATCCACACCACGAGGCTATTTAGTTCGACATAGAGGTCTCTTAAATTCGACTTCTGTACTCCTCCCCAACGAGGGGAGTAGCGCTAAATTCGACATGGCCATATCGAATTAGGCTTGGTGTGGATGGAAATCGACGGTAATAGCTCCGGGAGCTATCCCACAGTGCACCACTCTGTTGACGCTCTGGACAGCAGTCCGAGCTCGGATGCTCTGACCAGCCACACAGGAAAAGCCCCGGGAAAATTTGAATTCCTTTTCCTGTCTGGGCAGTTTGAATCTCATTTCCTGTTTGGACAGCGTGGCGAGCTCAGCAGCACTGGCAACGATGCAGAGCTCTCCAGCAGAGATGGCCGTGCAATCCCAGAATAGAAAGAGGGCCCCAGCATGGACTGATCGGGAAGTCTTGGATCTGATCGCTGTGTGGGGCGATGAGTCCGTGCTTTCCGAGCTGCGCTCCAAAAGACGGAATGCAAAGATCTATGAGAAGATCTCTAAAGCCATGGCAGAGAGAGGATACAGCCGGGATGCAACGCAGTGCCGCGTGAAAATCAAGGAGCTGAGACAAGGCTACCAGAAGACCAAAGAGGCAAACGGACGATCCGGATCCCAGCCCCACACATCCCGTTTCTACGAGGCACTGCATTCCATCCTTGGTGCGGCCGCCACCACTACCCCACCACTGACCGTGGACTCTGAGGATGGGATATTGTCCACGGCCGGTTCCTCGGACATGTTAGCGGACGGGGAAGATGAGGAAAGAGATGAGGAGGACGAGGCAGTTGACAGCGCTTACCAAGCTGATTTCCCCGACAGCCAGGATCTCTTCATCACCCTTACAGAGATCCCCTACCAACCGTCCCCAGCCGTTAACCCGGACACAGATTCAGGGGAAGGATCAAGCAGTAAGTGTTTTAAACATCTAAACATTTATTTTTAACAGAACTGGAATATTAACAATAACAACAATGTGTTTTTCATGATTTGTTTGCCCTAGGCGCTTAACTATTCAGTCCCAACTATTTAAAAAAAAATCTAACAATGTCCGGTTTTGCATGATTCTGCTGCCCAAGCCGCTCCACTCTTTAGTCCCTGCCAGTGCAGTTATATTAAAATGCTGTCTATATGTCCGGGGATAGAGCTGCAATCCTCCAGGGACATCTTGAGGAAGCTCTCCTGGAGGTAATTGGAAAGCCTCTGCATCAGGTTCCTGGGGAGAGCGGCCTTATTGGGTCCTCCGAAGTAGGAGACGATTCCGCGCCAGGAGATCCTCAAGTACTCCGGGATCATAGCCTTGCACAGCATGGCGGCATACGGCCCTGGTCTTTGCAGGCTTTCCCGAAGCATTCATTCTTTATCGCTGTCTGAGATCCTCATGAGTGTGATGTCGCTCATGATGACCTGCTTTGAATTAGGTAGGGGACTGTTAGTATTGGGACTGCTTGCCCGTTCCTTTACAGAACTGTAACTGCCGGTTTACAGCCACGCGCTGGAGGCGGGAGAGGGGCAGCATACAGGGATCTTTCCCTGGGACAGCCGCGAGGGGGTGGGACAGGGGCAGAGTTCATGCTTGGCCAATTGCTGGCAGCAGAGACTGGCATTGCTTTCAATGTGAAAGGAGGCCAGTGCTACTATTAAAGTTTTAAGCAGCCACAAGTCTACGGCTTACCATGTCTGCCTGCTACAGAAATTCCGGTGTCCTGCCCCGCTTCCCAGATCGGCAGTGCAAGACCCCAGGCACTGAAGGCGAGGTCCGAAAATTCGACCTTGTCCTGAGTGCGCATGTGATAGGTGCAGTGCATGGTCTTGTTCACAGAGAAAGACTATGTTCTTTGTTCACAACTACATTTATCTTTCGGAGGAATTCACTACCTTTTTCTCATTCCACCAGCCACATCTGCGACTGTCTCCCAACCCAGCCTGGCATCACACTCCCAGAGGCTAGCGCAGATTAGGCGGAGGAAGAAGACGCGAGAGGACATGTTCTCAGAACTAATGGCCTGCTCCCGAGCCCAGGCAGCACAGCAGAACCAGTGGAGGGAGAATTTGTCCCAAATGCACCGGACACACATGGAACGTGAGGAGAGGTGGCGGCAGGAAGACCAGCAGGCGACTCAAACGCTGCTTGGACTTCTGAGGGAGCAAACGGACACGCTCCGGCGCCTTGTTGATGTTCTGCAGGAACGGAGGCAGGAGGACAGAGCCCCGCTGCAGTCTATCAGTAACCGCCCTCCCCCGCCACCAAGTCCCATACCCCCCCTCGCCCAAAGTCCAAAGAAGGAGGGGCGGCAGAGTCCGTGAAAACTCTCACTCCACCCCTGCAGACTGCTCAAGCACCAGAAGGCTGTCATTCCCCAAAATTTGAAAAGTCCTTTCCTTCCCGCCTCACCCAAGCCCCCGTCCAAGTTTCACCCCCCAGTTTCCTGTCTGGTTGTTAATAAAAAATACGTTTCTGTTCATTACTGTTTCCATCATGTTCTTTTGGAGGAGAGTCTGTCTGAAGGGGGGGGGAAGGGGCTTGGTAATTGGACAGGACAGTCACCTTTAGCAGGGTACAGAGGTGGGGGCAGGTCCAGCAGCAGGGCACATACACAGTGCAGTGACTAGTTACCCTGGTCAGTCTGGGAGGTGGTTTTCATGTTCTGTGGGGGGGGTGGGGGGGTTGCTCTGTGACTTTGTGACGGGGGAGGGCAGTTACAGATCTTATGCAGCGGTCCTTTTCCTGGATCACAGAGCCACGCAGCAGGGGATCTGTAACCCTCCTCCCCCTGCCATAAAGTCACATAGCCCCCCACATACACGCAGTCCCGCTCAGGAGGGCTGGCAGGCTCCATTGAAACAACCAGTCCACCACTGCGAATCCTGTCATTCCTGGAGTTTAGAAGCATCATTTGCATCAGTACACTACACCCGCTCCCCACCACAGTCTGCGTCCCAGGTTTAAAACATTCCCGCGAAAACAGTAATAAAGACAACGGTGTTCATTAACAAAATAAAACTGATTTTATTTTTTTGGAAGGGGGTGAAGGGGGTATGTAACTGGAGAGGATAGTCAACATTAACTGGCTAAAGAAACGGGGGCAGGTTCAGCTTCTCTGTACACAAACTGAAAAGTCACTGGTAACTGTGCTCACTCTGGAACCTAGCTTTCAAAGCCTCCCGGATGCACAGCGCGTCCCGCTGGGCTCTTCTAATCGCCCGGCTGTCTGGCTGGGCGTAATCAGAAGCCAGGCTATTTGCCTCAACCTCCCACCCCGCCATAAAGGTCTCCCCCTTGCTCTCACAGAGATTGTGGAGCACACAGCAAGCAGCTATAACAATGGGGATATTGGTTTCGCTGAGATCACAGCGAGTCAGTAAGCTTCTCCATCTCCCCTTGAGACGGCCAAAAGCACACTCCACCACCATTCTGCACTTGCTCAGCCGGTAGTTGAACAGTTCTTTTTCAGTGTCCAGGGCGCCAGTATAGGGCTTCATGAGCCAGGGCATTAGCGGGTAGGCTGGGTCCCCAAGGATCACTGTAGGCATCTCCACATCCCCAAGAGTTATTTTGTGGTCTGGGAAGTAAATACCTTCCTGCAGCCGTCTAAACAGACCAGAGTTCCTGAAGACGTGAGCGTCATGAACCTTGCCCGGCCATCCGACGTTGATGTTGGTAAAACGTCCCCTGTGGTCCACCAGTGCTTGCAGCACCATTGAAAAGTAGGCCTTTCGGTTGATGTACTGGCTGGCCTGGTGGTCCGGTCCCAGGATAGGGATGGGAGTTCCATCTATAGCCCCACCGCAGTTTGGGAATCCCATCGCGGCGAAGCCATCTATGATGACATCCACGTTTCCCAGGGTCACTACCTTTGAGAGCAGTACCTTAACGATTGCGTTGGCTACTTGCATCACAACAACCCCCACGGTAGATTTGCCCACGCCAAAGTGGTTCGCGACTGACCGGTAGCTGTCTGGCGTTGCAAGCTTCCAGAGGGCTATGGCCACTCGCTTCTGGACAGTCAGGGCTGCTCGCATCCGGGTGTCATTGCGCTTCAGGGCAGGGGACAGCAACTCACAAAGTTCAAGGAAAGTCCCCTTCCGCATGCGAAAGTTTCGCAGCCACTGGGATTCATCCCAGACCTGCAGCACTATGCGGTCCCACCAGTCCGTGCTTGTTTCCTGTGCCCAGAATCGCCGTTCCACAACATCCACATGACCCATTGTCACCGTGATGTCCTCGGCGCTGGGTCCCGTGCTTTCTGACAGGCCTGTGCTACTCTCAGACTTCAGGCCCTCACCGCGGTGCCGTAGCCTCCTCGCATGGTTTATCTGCATCTGCCTCTGGTAAAGGTGGATGATAAGCTGCGAGGCGTTGACAACAGCCACAACTGCAGCGATGGTCGCAGCGGGATCCATGCTCGCAGTGCTGTGGCGTCCGCGCTGTAACTGACCAGAAAAGTGCGCGAACTGATTTCCCGCCGGCGCTTTCAGGGAGGGAGGGAGGGCGGTAGTGACGGACGGATGACGACAATTACCCAAAAGCACCCTCGACACTTTTTTTTACCCAGAAGGCATTGGCGGCTCGACCCAGAATTCCAATGGGCAGCGGGGACTGCGGGAACTGTGGGATAGCTGCCCACAGTGCACCGCTTCCAATGTCGACGCTTTCCCCGTTAGTGTGGACTCACAAAGTCGAATTACTGTCCTTAGTGTGGACACACACGTTCGACTTTGCAATATCGATTCCACATATTCGATTTAAGTGAAATCGAACTACCCTCGTAGTGTAGACATACCCTAAGGTGCCACAAGTACTCCTGTTCTTTTTGCGGATACAGACTAACATGGCTGCTACTCTGCAACCCAAAGTGGTAATTTCTGACTACAGCCTTGCTTCATGAAAAAACCAAATCCAAACTGAGCTGATGCTGGTTGGTGCTTGAGCAGCCAAGAGAAACAAAACTACAGCCACTGACACAGTAATAAATTATGTTAAAATTGGAATATATTTTAAAAAGCAATGACATGTTTCAAATATTTTAATATGGAGTTTGGCCTTTAAAAATGACTCTCACATGTTGAGCACAATTGCATTCTGATTGGCTGGATAAAGGCAAACGATTTATGATGTGTGAATCCCAGGATCCACTGGGCTGTTGATCTCTTTACAGACTTGCTGATTTATTTTGACTAATTATCCCAAAACTCCTACTTTTTTCTCTTGCTTCTTCTTGTCTCTAGATTTTAATAAGGTGGTTGGTGGCTGTTTTTGTTCATTCTACTTCCTCAGTCTAGGAATTCCTGGGATCCTGAATTCTAATCTACCAGCCATGAGGTTTTGCATGACTCCCTATAAGGTAGTTTATAATTGCTAACTTATGGTAATACCTGTTGTGTGTTGCACAGGGAATGCAGTCACGTGATTGCTCAAGCTGCTGCCACCACATCTTGCCTGCTGACTAAGTTCCTGCAAGCCAAGGTCCCGATCTGTCTGTACACAGATCTTAAATACATAAATAAATATCTCACAATGGAGTGATGCCAGAGATGCTGAGTTTACGAGGTCAACACAGCCATTTGAGGGAATCTGATGGAAAATACCAGCCCTTAAGCTAACAAAAATAATGAGCAAGCTCAAGAAGTGAAAACTGAAGATGTGTTTCAGGTTAAATGCAACAGTTTTGAACAGAGGGCTCTGGAAAGTGAGTGTTTTTTTTTTTTTTTTTTTTTTTTAAAAAGGTAATGTTGGACCAGTTCTTTAAGAAAACAATCTTGAAAGTGTTTATTTTACAACTCTGAGATCTTCTAAGGGAATGTGAACAGTAAAGCTCTGAAAAAGAACAGTGGTGAATAGAGCTGATTCTTTGCAGGCAGGACAGCTTCCAAGAATGGCCCCACCTGACTAAAAATCTAGACCTACAAACTGGCATGGTTTCCCCCCAACTCCCCGAAATGGGGGCAGTGCTCGTGGCTAAATTGCTGTTTGGAGTTGCACAAATGCTGCTGTTATTTTTTCTTTCACCATTACCAGATTATATTTGAGGTTATTTTAAAGGAGATTTCATCTAAATATCTCCCAGTCTGAAGTTACATTCCACCCCACCCCGACTGGATCTTTGCCTGGATGCTCTGAGATACAAGGAAATAGAAGTCTTATGTTTTTGCCTTCCACTAAATACACAGTAATATTAGTTGTTTGTATACATTTTTACTTTTGTCCTTGTGCTTCCCAGAGCTTGGTTACGAGGTAGAATAAATTAGAGAAATCAGCAGAAATCATGCTAGCATATTGTAGAAGTGTTAGATTAGATTGTAAAATCCTCAAGACAGAGACCTTTCCTTCTCTATTCATCTTTACAGGATTATGTATAATTTTATATTTATGATGAATATTTATGAAGAACCATCAGGGAACAGAGCTAGACTGTAAGTTTACATCTGTCTTGAATAAGGGGCAGTGTGTAGCTGTGCTACCCTAGGAGCAGACCAGACAACAAATTGGTCACAAATCCTTCCCTGCTCCCTTCTTGCTCTGCGGAAGGAGTAATTTACTTCACCCTTTTCTGTAGAGCTGTTTGTGCCCCACTGTGTGCTTGTGGGGGGTGGAGTCAGTGCTCCTCTCACTCCTTACCTCTCTCTGCCCCCTCCCTGCCCTCTGGCTAGCAGTGGGAAGCACTGGTCAAGCGCCCTCTCTCCTCCCTGTGGCTGTAGTCACCATCTGAGCGGGACCAAGTAAGAGGCTTTATTCCTTCTTACTCCTCAGCCCCGCCAAGTAACTGCTGCAACAATTTAACTCCCACGTAGTGCTGCAGTGTAGACATTACCTACACTGACAGGAGGGGTGCTGCCATCAGTGTTACCTATCCACCTCTCAGAGAGGAAGCTAGGTCAACAGAAGAGTGTGGCTATTTCACACTCCTGACCACTGTAATTAAACCAACCTAATTTTCTAGTGTAGACCAAGCCATACTCCCGTGCCATATGTTTATAGAACCCTACCATTTCATCACCTCACCAACTATTAGGTTTAGGGCAGGTCTGCACTTAATGCTGCCTTGGCACAGCTGCAAGTGAAGTCGTTCCTACACTGATGGGAGAGCTTCTCCCGTAGGCAGAGTTAATCCACCTCCATGAGAGGCGGTAGCTATGTTTTCGGGAGAAGTTAGCTATAACTACATCACTCAGAGGTGAAAAATTCACACCCCTGACAACATAGTTATACCATTATAGGCCTGTAATGTAGAGCTGGCCTTAGATTTTTGTTTAAATTTAGAGAAATAATTCCAGCTGGTCAGAAAATGTTCCCCTCCCATCCTTGCCCTGTGGAAAATTTCAACTTTGCATTGAAAAAAGGTTTTGGTTTTCTGCCAAAAAGTTTTTGGTTTTAAATGAACACTCAGAAGTTTTCCATGGAAAGCAGACACTTAATGAAAACATTTAGATGAAAACCCAGTTTTCCATCAAAAAATAGAGTGGTGGAAATTTTTTCTACTAGCTGTAGAAATAACGTTACCAACGGGCATTAGACGAGGGTGAACTGTGCGAGAGAACATGCCCCAACCATTCTCGCTGGCAGTCTTGAGCCATTTTCTCATTCTCTCTTACAAATGTAGCTGTGGGTGCTGGGAAATAGGTCTCTTGCCAACAGAAGAGAAAAATGGTACTAATGAGATACAGGAATTTTACCTTTGACTTCAGTGGGGTCATAATTTCATGTAAAACAAAGTTCCTTTGTATTAAGGCTAATTTAGGCCCAATTTCTGCTTTCAATTACATCCATGAATCCTCAAAGTAGTAAGAATTTGTCTCTTAGTCTTCTTTAGCGGTTGGCAAATAATGTATTTGTTATTCATAATTCTTGAATTTCTTGGGTGAAATTTACTATACTTACCCTATTTGAGGGTTTATGTGATGGATAGGCCTAGTTCTGGCTCTGTAAATTTCATCTTTTATGAGCCAAGGACTGAAAAATACTGTAATGTAACAGAGGATGTACAGTTTACACTGCAAGTTCTGTAACTAACATCTGCAGCTTATGTATCTGTAAGTAATTTAATTGTAACTTATATAAGAAACTTAACTAACCATTCCAGTGTGAATTCTGAATTTTATATTCCGTTGCGATATGTGACATTTCTGTAGACCAATCCAAATCGCATAAATCAGTCAATAAGGAAATAGAAATGATACCACATGTTTTATGTAACTAATCCACACATGAATTGTGATAATCATAATCAGGCACACACTTGCCTCTTGGAAATATTTGTGCTAAAATACAACTTATTAGTATTTACCCTGGCTTTACTCATGTGGCTTAATTCAGCAGGACAGTGTTCATTATGTTTGGTAAATATAACTTCTGATTAACCATTTTTGGTGACTTTACTTTCTATACTGTATTCATTTCCTTTCATTAAGGTTTTTCTACTTTTTTAACAGATTGATTTTGAGAGTTACAAACTGCAACAATGCTGAAAAATACGGTGTACTGTAGATACAACAGTTAGGTTACAGTCAGTGTCATGTTGACCTGTCCTTCTATGAAGAACAAAACCTGTATACCTTCCTATCCAGACTTTGCAAAAACAGACAGGTAGGTTTGGCCATTTAAAGATCAGTGAAAATTCTGTTTGAGTGTAAAAAATGAGGCTATAAATTGGCCAAACTGAAGTGGGAGTTTGATTTTATTAAATACAGTTGCTGCAAATAAGTACTATTTTTAGTTACATCTGATGCTGCCATTTCAAAGGTTTGAACTAGTTGTTCTTCAACACAAGGAGTGGTTGAGCAAAGATTTTGTGTAAGTTTATAATTTCATTTTGTTCCAACCATGTCATCTACTCAGTATTCCATTGTGTTTCAGAGATGTGTTGTAAGTGGAGGGTTTAAAAAAAAAAAAAAAAAAAAAAAAAGGGTGTTGTCAGCGTATTATCATCTCATTAGTCAGGTGGCTTTTGGATGAATTCAACTTGACACAAGAAAAGGTGGGAGATGAAATACAAAGGAAGTGGGTTATGTACAGTGTGTACACCCCCACACCCTCAGTCTGAACACCGTTTGTGAACTTTAAGAGATGGCCATAAAAATGCATTTGGGTTGCTAATAAATGACATCCAAAAAGCAGTAGTGGTCTCAGTATTTTGCTGTGTAAATAGGGCTGTGCTTTTTGAGCAAAGCAGCATGCTGCCCTCAACAGAAAACCCTGTTTATCACTTGGAGTTGCAATAAAAATAACAAATGTCCAGAGTAAACTTAATTCACTGTGCTACTTAGTATTTGAAATACATAAATATGTCAAGAAAAAGACCTCTAATAGACCCTTTTATCCTGGTAATAGTGTACATATAATTTTCCTCTCATTAGTACAAAAAACTACCTAGGGAACTATCAGCCCATCCTTCATCCATTTAATCTGCATTAGTTTACTTTTACCTTGTGTTTAATCTGCTTTCCCTCAAGGTATTTTGAATAAATCAATAGGAATACATGATTGTTTAATGATTTTTAGAAGAGCTCCCTTCGACCACAGCTGCATGATTTAGAATGACTAATTCCACTTTTTACAATTGATCCTACCTTGTGTGGACCATCCATTCCTGCCATGCTAGGTAAAGGGAAACTAGAGCAAGCTGCTTAATAATCAGTGAGATCTTAGAAGGTCCAATTCAGGCAGCTAATTATCACATTTTTAGGCATCATATATTCTTAACCTCATAAAGTGTCATCTTTCCACTCAGGCGCTGGACAATCAAATTATTATTCACATTCTGGGAGAGAATGCGATAAGGGGGAGGATGTCAAGGCACAAAGTGGGTCTCTTTCCCCATTTTCTCTTTTAGTTCTGGGCATCTGGGCTTGGAATCTTTGAATATCTAATCATGTGCCTGGAGCTGGCTGACAACTTTGATGGAGTGATAGAAATAGAGAGGGGACAAACTATTCAAAATAAATGTAGCTAATTCTTGATAGCAGGCTCCAACTCCCTATCCCAATGGCTTGCTCGCTCAGTACATCATGTTACCATGTAGGTTTAACTTGAATTTTGGGGCTGACCTTGAGATTCCTGCTCTCCAAGCTCACAAAAGCTCCATGGAATAGTATGGATACTCTGGATGGGACAGTAAGTAGAGGATTGGGTTTAAATATGCTAACAGCACCTTCTATTGCCCATGCTGAGGAACAAGGCTGCGTGTGCGCCTTTCAGAAGAGTGCCAAGACTTTCAGGGAGAGCGACACTGAGGACCAGATTCTGGCCTCAGTTACATCCTATTGAAATAAAGGATGCAACTGAAAGCCCATTCGATTAACACGACTGCAGGGAAAACCTTTCAGTTCTAATGTACTAGGTCCTGATTGCTTTATTTTTGTTTTTTTGGCTCTCTTTTAACATCATAATGACTAGATAGGAAGTTGTGCAAACAGCAACATAGGTAGGCCAATGAGAATAGCTAAAAGGTACTCAATACAGTGGTGATGGGAGTGGTATGAAATCCTAGAGAGAAGCAGCATGCTGGTGTGCAGAGATCATGTATTTAGCTTCAAATGCGTGTCCCCCCCCGTTAGGTGGTACAGTCTAATAGTGGATAAGACACTGCACTGGGAGTCAAGAGACTTGGGTTCTATTCCTGGGTCTGCCATTGATCTGCTGTGTGATACTGGGCAAGTCACTTCACCTCTATTTCCCCTCCCTCCATTTGTCTCCCATGTCTAATTAGATTGTCTTTTCCTAGGTGTTTATACAGTGCCTAGCACAATGGGCCCTCATCTCTGTGGCAGCCCGTTAGTGCTATTGTAATACAAATAATGACAACGGGTATAGTATAACCTTGTTATACTGTTCATGCAGAAGCGATAAATCAGGTATCGAGTCCCATTTGAATGCCTGATGTACTAGGCCACACTGCCTCTCCAGTGGATATTCAGGGACCCAGCATGTTTGTGCATTCACCCTTATGTTGGCAAACATCCTTGGTTCGGCCACCTTCTATTAGAATCTATAGTCAGAGTCCTGTCATAGCTTGAAACCAGTGAGCCAGAAGCGGCCTTCATTTCACTGGAGATTAGTATGAACTCTCCTGCTCAACAAGGATGCTGACGGCAGCAAGCCATCTAGTCCTACATCCAATGTGGTCCTCACTGAGGAGGGCTCTGCTCAGCTCCTTCTGCTAGAGCTCACTTCACCAGCAAAAGTGTCACAAAGTTCTTGAAATGGTCTGCATATGAATCACTGCAGCACACAGAATGGAGTAGAGAACAAAAGCAATGCATAGCTGTAGCATTGACAAAACGGAATGTCTCATTATGGGCAGCAGGGGCCCAGGCCTGCTGAGTTTTTTCAATGACTTCAGTGAGTTTTGGAATGGACTCTATATAAATAATGCACAATATTCATAAGACTAAATTAAACTAATTTCAATGTAACTAAACTGGATGCTATAAGAATACATTGGCAAATATACCATCATCATATCAGCACTCGGAGTGGACACTACTTCAGTACAAAAAGAAAAAAATATTGGCAGTTAGCACCAATAAATTAGAAATATTCTTGATCAGAATGCTGACAATGATGGAGACAGGCTGTGTAAAGCTCCTTATGAAAGTGCCAGGTAACAGAAGACATCTTATAGTGAGTAATCTACTGCTCCAAGGCTTGTAGGTTGCCCGCACTCTAACATAGCCATCCAGGAAAGCTTATAGCTGAGAACTGGGCTGGCATTGTATGTAGCTTGCCTTATTGAACTTAGAATGAATTTCTAAGCTGTATTTTTATTACTCATTTAATCAGTTTGTAAGGTTTCTATTGTAAAACCTTTATGGGAGATGGTAGGCATCATGGACTAGTGAAGAGGAATCTAGAGTTCAGAAAGGCAGCATGATCTAGTGATTAGAGCACTAGACTGAGAATCAGGTGACGTGGGCTATATTCTGCCAGTGGCTCACTGTATGACCTCAGACCAGTTATTAAAAGGCAGATTTTTGAAGGTATTTAGGTGCCTCTAAAGATGAAGATTGGTGCCTCATACAGTTTTCAAAAGCACCTAACTCCCATTGCTTTCAAATGCGTTTAAAAATCTGGCCCTAAAATTGTTTGTGCCCCAGTTTTCCCGTTGATATATCTTTGCAGTTGCGGATTCTCTCACAAGCTACATACTATTTAAGTACGTTTGCATGGCCTGTATGCCCTCAGACTGTGAATGCCTTCAACAGATATTTCAGCTCCCTACCCAGAAGCGTCACTTCCCATGGCTCAACACAGAACCAATGAATTCTGTGAAGAAGCTGGGAGTTCAGGGAATATCTACTAGCCATCATCTCAGTGGAGACAGAAAACAGATGGTTCTAATGCTCTTCTGACTCATCATAAAACAAACAAGCATGGAGTGTGAAAAAAAAAAAAAACTCTCGTTCTTCTAGAGCTGTTTAAGACCTCCCATCTCCAATAGCCCAATAGATTCTCTGCCTCTATAGCATTCTGGATTTATCTAATGATTTCACTGTGGGGGAAATTCCATATAGTTGGAGCTATGGCTTAAACTATGTGCGTCATCCTTTTTCTAAGACTTCTCTGAGCTGGGTATAGATGCAATCATTCTATCAGGGCACAGAAACAGTTGAAATTAGTATACAGCAAAAAGTGATCTCTTACTATTATGCAGCCTCAGTGGTGGTTCCTGAGTGCCCTGACATAGACAATGATTACTGAGCCAATTTATAACAAATCAAAACTCAGAAGTGGCCTGCCATAATATCTTTTCCCCACCGAGCTCTCTACTTAAAAGTTAGAGCCCATGCCAGAAATACATTAAAACTAAAAAAAAAAAAAAAATCAAGTTCTTCCACCTGACAAAGGCTGGCTGCATCATATAAACCTGAGCCCACAGGCTAATAGTTTCCCCCCCATAAATATCCAGGATGTTCTATTTGCAAATTGTAATGCAACTTGGACAATTCCCTACTCAACTTAATCTTTCAGCTCCCTACTCAGATGTACACAGGGCTTAGTGTAACGGTGGACAACCGTCCCTATCATGATTTTGTAGGGAGTGATTCTTGATGTTTGAACCTTTGGGGTTCACAATACTGTTATGGTATTGAGAGGTCCCCAACAAAATTGAGGTCCCATTGTTCTAGGTGCTCTACAGACAAAAAGTAGGAGAAAGAAGGTAGAAAGGATAGATTATAATTCCCATTTTACACATGGGCAAGTGAGGCACAGAGGTCACACACAAAATGTGCGCTAGAGCCAGGAATTGAACCCAGGTATGTTAACTTACAGATATGTATTAAAGCCCATATTTTTTCTTCATACATTCAGGGAGAAAGTGGATCAAGGGATTTATTTTTATTATTAGTGGTGTGAAGTAATAGGCTACTTATTATACGTATTTTGTTTACACACACACACACACACACATTTTTCTTTTGGCTATTTCAGAAACTTACATCAACCATCTTAAATAGGCTTTTTTTCTTCCCTTGTCCATGAGTAAAAATATTTACATTTTACTGCTTGATCAAATCATAAAGGTATGTTTAAAACCAATACAGCTGAAGTGGCCAATCTGTGGTTTGAAGTCTAAGAAGGAATTTGTTTAAAGAATGGCACTGAATGCAATACTTGCAAGCCAAAATGTGAAGAATGGATTTTTGTTTCTTTTCCTACCTTCTTTTATCTTCTGCCTGTTCTCTAAGGATTTGCTGAATTTTCCCCAACCTCATTGGGTTAATACTGCTTCTGATGTTTTTATTAATTTCTTTAAAAAAAAAATTGTTCTTGTGTAATATGCCCTTGTTATAGGACTCCAGCATTGCCATGGTTTTCATGCACTTTTCTTGGTCAGAGAATCCTAAAGGTTCTTAAGGTCCTTGAAATTAAGTCAAATGAAAATATTGGCAGCTAACTAGTATCTGAAAAGTTTATTTAGTTACCTTTGCAGTAAATATATAGCAGGCAAGTTATTTGCCCACTACCTGAAGCCACCACTCTCCATCATCACACTATCAGATAAGTTCTATGTAGAAAAAGTTGGCATGGTTTCCTTATTGCTTTTTGAAGCAATTCTCTTTTTCTAAACTTCCTAGGCACGTTGTTAGGATGAGATTTTCAAGAGTGACTAGTGATTTTGGTTGTTCAACTTGAGACACCTTAATGGGCTCTACATTTTAAAAAAGCGAGCAACGCGCTTTATGAAAATCAGGCTTCTGAAGTTGGGCACTGAAAATCACAAGTCATTTTTGTAAATCACGGCTGTAGACTTTAAACACAGCAATCATCTTCACAGCTGAGGCGATGGCCTTGTCAACCCCTACTGACGAGAGCTCATGTGAGCAATCCCATCAGGTAACAGGACGACTCAGCAATGTAGAGAACTCATGTGAGAGGGTATTCCATGTTCAAGGCTTAAGAAAAATGAGGAGTGAAAAAAAAGCACATGTTGCATGAGCCTGGGGGATAATGGTGGCCCATCTGATTGGTTCCTTCTGCCAGAGAAGGTTGAATACATTGCCTTCTCAGAACTCTCATCTTCTGCCAGCCCGGGCTGTGGAAGCATGAGCGAACATCCCCATCTTGTGCTGCCACAAAACCAGTTTTTGTATTTTGTAATTTGTAACTTAGACTGATCCAGCTTCCACTGAAGTCAATGGGAATCTGATTTCAGTGAGTTGGATGAGACCACATTAAGCTGTTTAGGGCATCTTAGGGGTTTCCCTGCTAAAAAAAAGTGTAGGGAAACAATGTGTTTGAATGAAGACTTGAGCTATAGTACAGAAAGATTATAGCAGAGGCAGCTTTGTGATTAGAGTGTCTTGTTTTGTGGCTGCACTGTATGTATAGGGCCAGATTTAAAAAAGGAGTCAGCTCCCTTTTAGACACTAAGGTCTGGTTCCTCAAAGACATTTAGGTGCCTGTGATAGTTCTCAGGGTAACCAGGACTGCAAGTCACCTTGTTATCCCTTGCCTCTAGTGAGAGACTCTTGCCTATGGTGGCGGGGTACTAGGTCCCCAAAACCACCAGCCTTTTAGCCACTCAAGCACTTTCCTCCTGGCTATGCCAGCACAGTCTATGCCTTGCAAGTTAACAAGAGGTGCAGCCCATGTCCTTGAAGCTTTGCCCTGTGATATCTAGTCCCTGACACTGACAACTCTCAGAAAGCCCAGATCCTCAGCTCCCAAAGGAGCAGTGTACCCCAGTTTTACCTTAAATCGCCGCTCCTGTATAACATGCAGTATTTGTGAGCACGTATAATAAAACAAAAGGTTTGTTTAAGAAAGAATAGAGGTTCCAATAGAAATAAACAGAAAGTGATGGAAACAAATGGTTATAATACTAAACAAAACTATTAAATGCAAACTATGGCCAACGCTTATTAATAGTTACATTTCCTATCTAATAAAGTAGGTTTTCCCCTCTCCCAAAGGTATGTGTGTTGCAGAGCTGGCTGGTTTTCCAGAGACCAGGATCCTGTCTTTCATGGACCACCACCCTGCTCAACAAGATGTCTCCTCAGTGAATGGCCACAAATGATATACTGCATCAGCCTTTTGTCTTAATTCACAGACATGGCACTCCCCTCACTGTCATACGATTCCTTTTCACGTCCAAGTGCTTTTGATGTTTATAGTTTGTCTTTGATGATTTTCCGTTGAGTTGTCTAGATTGTTGGAATGGTGGACAATTGTGAAATACAGGACATAATTGGCTAGCCAGGGAGGGGTGACATCTCCCTCATTACCGAGGGACACGATTCCCTAGTGACTCATTTTCACTCCAAGACCATAAGGACATAATCATCAATAAGTTAAGTTAGTCCTTAAACCAGGGGTGGGCAAACTTTTTGGCCTGAGGGCCACATCGGGGTTCCGAAACTGTATGGAGGGCCGGGTAGGGAAGGCTGTGCCTCCCCAAACAGCCTGGCCCCTGCCCCCATCCTCCCCCTCCCACTTCCTGCCCCCTGACTGCCCCCCCTCAGAACCTCTGACCCATCCAACCCCCTCTGCTCCTTGTCCCCTGATCACCCCCTCCTGAGACCCCCCGCCCCTAACCGTCCCTCCAGGACCCCATCCGCCCGCTCCCTGTCCCCTGACTGCCCTAACCCCTATCCACACCCCTGCCACCTGACAGGCCCCACAGGACTCCCATGCCTATCCAACCGCCCCCTGCTCCCTGTCCCGACTGCCCCTCAGGACCTCCTGCCCCCTTACCATGATGCTCAGAGCACCAGGACTGGCAGCCGCGCCGCCCAGCCGGAGCCAGCCACACTGCCGCACAGTCTAGAGCACCGGGGCAGGCTGGCAGCTCTCGCAGGCACGCTGCCCGGCAGGAACTCGCAGCCCCGCTGCCCAGAGCGCTGGCAGCATGGTGAGCTGAGGCTGCGGGGGGAGGAGGGACCACAGGGGAGGTAGCCGGGGTCTAGCCTCCCTGGCCGGGAGCTCAAGGGCCAGGCAGGACAGTCCCGCAGGCTGGATGTGGCCCGCGGGCTGCAGTTTGCCCACCTCTGCCTTAAACATTACCTGTACACCCATCTCACAATGATTAGGAGTATAGATACTTTACAAGCTTTCAGTAGAGACCTCACATGCTACCCTTTATGAATAAATGCTGGGAAAATGGAGTATTAGGGGTAGGGAGTTTGTGAAGTCAGACAGGAGCTGCTTGTAAAGAACATTGAACCCTTTTCCCGTTTGGACCAACGGGCCTGTGTGTTAGGGTATGTCTACACAGCAACTAGATACGCACAGCTGGCCCGTGCTAGCTGACTTGGACTCGCAGGGCTGCTTCACTGCAGCTTCATTGCTGCATAGACTTCCAGGCTTGGGCTGGAGCCCTGGATCTAGGACCCTCCGAGGGGGGGAGAGTCCCAAAGCTTGGGCTCCAGCCTGAGCCTGGACGTTTATACAGCAATGAAACAGCCCTGCAGCCTGATCCCTCCGAGCCTGGAGTTGACTGGCACAGGCCAGTGTAGATTATTATTATTTTTCGGTGTAGACACACTCACAGAGCCTAAATCCCATTGAACGCTGAGCATGTCTGAAAACCTGTCCTTGGAGCTCTGGGCCCAAATGAAATGGGCAAGTTTCAAAAGTGCTCAGCATTCAACAGCATCCACTGAACTCAGCAGGAGCTGAGCTTCTGCAAATGTATCCACTTATTTAGGTACCTAAATGGCAGCTGTTGGGTACAGAGGTCTATTGCAAATATGGGCCCAAACATACGCTCATGAAAGATAACAGCTTAACCTGTCAAGTTGACAGTTAAATATGCATATACCCAGGGTTAATATGGGAGCCCATCAGAGCTCCAGGTTGGCGTCTGTTACTTTAAGCTTTTGGATTGTTCACTTTTTCTGACCTTGTAAGCTCCTCGGGGCAGGGATTGTGTCTTGCTGAGCGTGGGCAGTATCTCATAGATTGTGGGTGCTATTAGAATATAAGTAAATATTAATAACTAACTGGACTGTTTCTCCATTCCTTCATTAGGAACTAAAATTGGATTGAAGTGATTGATGGATTACAAGGGTCTTGTATCAAAGGTAAGCTCATAGCAAGCTTTATAGAGTGGGTAAGCTGCCATTTCTCTGCCAATATACCATAAGAGTAGCGGCTTTTGTTTTTCAAGCCCCAAATGCTGCCAACTTAAATGCTCAAATATCCATCCCATAGCTATTGGACTTGGAAAGAGTGGGCCAGCAAATGGATATTGGATGAGGATCACAACATAAACATAAGTACACTTTGGCACAGGTAGCTGGCATTCGTGGAAGGTGAAGTGTATCTGCTTCCAGCTCCCAAATTGGAGAAATTCAATCTTAGCTGAAGTTCAAGAATTTGCAGGGAGAATATGCAATGTCATTTTATTATGGAAACAAATCTAATAAACCTGGGCCAGCCACAGGATAACGTACTGCACTTTTGCTTGCTCTCTCGCTTGGCCTTCTGAAGCCAGTATAACTCTCCAACCAAATCATCTCCAACAACAACCTGATCAACATAGCTCCATTGACTTTAGTGGAGTTATACAACTTTACAGCAGCTGGGAAGTTCATCCAGCCTCTGGGTCTGATCCACCATCACTGAATTTAATGGGAGTCTTTCCACTGACTTCAGTGGTGGTGAAGTCCACCTCTAGGTGAGACAATTCCCTTGTCTCTATAATTGACAGTTACCTGCCCCTTAATCTTCCCAACAAGAGCAAGTGGAACCATTTCTAGCTGTGCCTATACACCCAGTAGCTTTCTCCAATGTCTTCCCCCCACCCCAGGCACAGTGCACATCACAAGACTCCTCTGACTGCTATACGCACTCTGGCATAGTTATGTCTTTTCTGAGGTGATAATGGGTGGGATGTACTTTGTTTTTGATGCACATTCTCAGGCTACCAAACCTTCCAACGAACATGGAGGCCACCAGAACGATCATGCTTTATAGCATAATACTGTTCAAGAAGCAATTTCAGCATCAAAATTCCTTCCCCTGCCCCCCAATTATTCATACTCACCATGGGTAAAACTGACTCCCGTGCAGAGGGATAGCTCAAGCCCTAGGAACCACTTGAGTTCCACTTAAGTTTCCAAAAAGGGCTTAAGTGGTTCCTAGGCCTTGTACTTGGCAATTCCTATGGGAGTAATCACTTCCCCCCCAAAATGATATATTATCCTCTTTAAGAGCTAATAAAAAATGAGCCACATTCTGCTCTCAGGTACAGCAGAAAGGAACAAATGTGGAATGACTCTACTGATGTTACACTGATCTAACCAAGAACAGAATTTGACCCGATCTCCTTGGCCTAATTTAATTTTCCATGACACATTCCTACTGGTTATGGAGAGTAATGAGGAAAGCAGCATGTTACTCTGCACTGTACTCTAGCAAGATATCCTGAGTGAGGCCAACATGTCTTTGACATGCAAACTAATGTGCTGTACTCCTGGATACGGTCTTCCTGGTCTGAGAACCGTTAATCCTATTAATTGCATATAAAAAGACTGGTAGCAGTTCTACAAATGAGTAAACAGAGAGATAAAAGTGTAATCGTACTAGTTCAGCAAATTGGATTCAGGTCCTCACTGAACAATCCTGTTTCATTTCAGCAATTTTATTATCACTGTTACTGGAACAAATCACTTTATTAAACAGAAGGGGCTTCTGTAAAATAATTTCTTCTTGTGGGCAATATCATGAAGCTCTGTAACACACAACCAGCACTTACACTTGTCAGGGGATTTCTTTAGGCAATTCAGCTAATGGCTTGTGACAAGTAAGACTTGAAATGTTCATTCAAGCCTTCCCTTCAGCTAGGTAGATATATTCCCTCAGTTCTAAAAAAACCCTTTTAGTGGAATGAATATTTTTCACAGCAGTCTTGCTAAGAATCTGCAGAGGATAACGTGGTCTGAGAAAGCAGTGGGGTGGGTGTGGGGATGAGGAAGGAGGGGCAGGACTTATGGTTTGAACTAAGAGTCAAGGTTGTATCACAATTCATTGTGCAGTTGTCCACAGAATTCTGGAGCAATGAATACCACTCCTATATCATTGTGAGTCAAAACGAGAGAGAAACGATCATAGGGCTGGTCTAAAAGCGAGTTGATATGTATTCTCCATCTCTTGAGGTTTTCAGATTAAGATTAAAGGCCTTTCTGGAAGACATGTTTTAGTCAAACGAAGATGCAGGACAGGGATAACTGGGTGGAATTTAATGGCCTGTGTTTTATTGGAGGATCTAATGGTCCCTTATTGTCTTAAATGCTATGAATCTATAATGAAAATAAGGAGCACAGGCTTTATAGAAAGACCAATGACTAAACAGCCATGGATATACAACGATCCTCTCCCCCCCACTCCGTCCAAAGTTTAGAATAGAGGAACTTTTTTACAGTGGGATAAAATTTTTTTACTAGGGGATCGAGGGGAGAAAAATCACATTACATTCCACTTAGGCAGAATGGTTCTGGGGTAGCTTTTTTTATTTTATTTTTTTTTAATTTATATAAAAATGAACAGAATCACTGCTATTTTCAGATAGTCATGTCTTTGGTAAACCAAACAAAGGCACTGAACCTCACTGAAGACTGTGCTCATGCTTAATATTAAACTTCAGCTGTATTTGCTGTAGTCCTACTATGACCCCAGGACCCACCTGATGCCAACTGGTAGAGGGATGTACAAGGGTTACAGGGATCCCCATGATCTCATGTTTACATTCTAGTTCACCAAAAAGTGTCATGTAAGTTTCTACTGAAAGCCACTGTCCCATTGATCATTTTCTTTGTGAAATGTATGTACAGATAACATGTAAGGAGATATGTATACATGTTGGAAATTATGTTCTTAAAGCCTTGTAGTTTAAGAAAGGTCACCCATAGGTAACATACCTTAAGGCAGGTTCCACCAGACAGGGAGCTAACTGATTCCCACCTAACTGACCATTATGTCCCTTACAATGGAAGTCTTATTTGCATACAAAGTCAAATACTAAATGACAAGACTGCAGGAAGTTCAGGAGAACTGGTAGAGAAAAGACCCTGTTTACTGGGGAAGAACAAAGGACTTGTCTAATTTATCCCAGAGTGCAGAGAGATGCTCTGATATCCTTGACCTGGGGAGTCAAGCTGCCAGTGGGCTTGCTCTCATGAAAGGAGAGTCTCAGCCATCCCAGCTGAAAAATGCTGAAAGGAGGACTTTGGGTAAGCAGTATTTCAGCCAAAAGGGCATCTTGTTAGTTATGTTCAGGCTCTAGAATATAAGTTATGATTTTATATACAACCCTGTGTTTCCATTAATCCTACTTCCTCTCATTGGAATCTCTGTTCCTCGTTAAACAAACTGATTTCTTTAGAGACAGCAAATTGAAGTGCTGTGAGTTAAGCTGATCTGTGCCCTGGCCTTCAGTATAACCGGTAAGCTAGCGTGCACTGTTCTTTAGGAACAGAGGAGCTGGAAATTCTGAGAGTGTCCAATGGAGTAGGGCTGGTCACCACAGGGGAATGCTCTGATGATGCAGGGGTTAGAGCGTGCCTATTGCTAGCCTGCAAGAGGGACCAGAGCCTGCATAGGCTGAGAGGGGAGTAACTTGTGCTGCCTATGGCCAGTAGCTGACATCTGGCAGGCATAGACAAGCTTTACACCCACTAAGAACGGGTGGTAGCGAGGTGCCTCACAACCCTGCATACCCCCAAGGAGTGTAACACGTGGCTATAAAGGGATTATAACAGAAACAAACCTTAACTGTGGCAGGTGCTACTATGTGCTTCTTGCAATGAAATGTTCGGCAAAATTATTCAGTGCTTCTAAAGCTTTTGTCAGAAGGGTTGTTGATGATGATCTTAAGAAAAACTAGTAAGTTAAAGGTGGTGAAGACATTTTTCTAACCTTAACCCCATTGGAGATAATTGCAGACACTGCAGTTAGATGCACTGGAAAGAGCAAAACACTGCCAAAATGCATGAATAAATATACTTTTATTCTGAGAAAAAATTCCTACAGTTTGAGTTAAACCAAAACAGAGTGAAATAAGGCACTAGAGCACATGCTTAACTTCAAACATGTAAATAGTTTCATTGTCCGCAGGATGCATGTTCACGTGTAAATTCCTAGACAGTCAAGCCCTGCCAAAGGGCAGCTTTGTCAAGCGCTTTGAGATCTATGGATGCAAAGTGCTATATAAAAACTAGGTATTAATTAATTATTATTAAAGGTTGGAACTTTAAAGGAGCCTCTAGCAGTTAGACACCCAAATCATACAAAGTAAATGGGAGTTGAGCATCTAATTCTCATAGGCTGTTTGACAATCCAGCCAACGTGTTTATCAGTTTTGAAATAGTCATAGTTAATTTTGGTTAACTCAGAATGTTATTTTTGACTTTCAAAGACTCCCTGGGCAGCTGCATAAGGGACAGCCATGACCTGGCCCTATTATCATGCAAAATGATTAAGGTGGGGGAGGGGGGGGGAGAGAAGTAAGGAGTCAGGGACTGCAGTAAATGTAAACATGTCCTTAGGGACAACAGAATGAAACCCTCTGTTAAGCAGCAGTTAACTAAGCAACACAATACTTCTAGATAGCAGGAATGCAAGGCAAAGCTATTCTATGCAATTTCAAATACTTTTTCCTTTTTTGTTATACTTCAGTCTCAGTTTCTCTTGTGTGTATGTCATGAAGTAAAGAGTTCAGGCAAGTTAATATAAATCCTTACATTCTTATTCTCCATGTACGTGGCTATTTTCACTAAATAGCTGGGTATGCTAAGGACTCATTTGGAGTTCAGATTGAAGATCTACATACAGCTCCATTCAGGGCTGGTGTTTCCAATCCATTCTTAAATCATTTAATTCCAAAGGCAAACCTTTTTAAAGTCATCTCACCACCCACACCTATTCTTCAAAAAGGGAGGCCTGGATTGGCCTTGTTTACTTAGAGCACAAACATATTCAAGCCAGTGATGTCAGATTAAAGGAAGAAAGGGGAGAGAAATCAAAGCCTCTAAACTGCACATAAAAGGCAATCGCTGGCAACCAATCTGTTCTACTTCCAAACTACTTGCACTTTATGAATAAAGGTCAATCTGGTATTGGCACCCAAATGTTAATGTTCTTATGAGGGTTTAAGCTGCTTTAACAGCTGAATAAGTGAGAGTGTTCCACAGGGCCACACCTAATCATCCAGTAATAGAAGGGAGAACCTCAGTCCTGCAGAGCAGACCATCTTAGGGTAGCAGGGGAGACAGTACAACACCACATTATTTACCACTTGTGTAAAGAACACTTGAGGATAAATAGTCCCCTTCCTTTTATTTTTCCATCTGCTCTGCCTGCTGGTTGTTGTATATGGCTTACATTCACCTATTTTGTTTCTCTGTAGCAATGGTTTTCAGCACAGTGAGTGACTCAAAAGACACATTCAAATTCTTTTCTATCATTTTTAAGCTTTAAAAAAAAAAAAACAAAAAAAAACCCCACCAACCATGTGCCTCTTTTTTTTAAATCACAGTTTTCTCTCTGGGGGTGATATGGCTGACCTCCCCTTGGGCAAAACCCCAGTTGCCTCCATTGTTCAATAATTCAAAGATGCAAGCTAAATGGAGCACACACACACACCCCTACACCTTATTGTCAACTTTCTTTCCAAGTTCATGATCAATCACTCTTTTTGACTCAATGTAAACTTACAAGATCATGTAATTCCTACCTTCTTGGGGTTTCCCCTAACTGCCCTGAAAGTAACTGCCTGTAGAAAGCAACCAATAAACTCCTTATTTTCTGACTTAGTAGCCAGCAGAGATTTGGTAACTCATTGCACATAGTTTGAGGACAACAGCCAGAGGGGTCCCAGAAAAAGGTTTGGAATTACTCAGAAGGCCAGCTGATTGTGCCAGACAGAAGCTTCATTGTGGACAAAGGACTGAAGCTTAAAAAAGGTAGTCAATAATTGGGATATGTTTTCATAAAGTCAGAGAACAAGTGCACTGCAGAATTAATTCATGTCTGGCATTTACAAACAGTAACTTGATCTTTTAGCTGGTGCCCTTGCCAAGTCAAGCAGTTTTTAAAAATTAAATTTTTTAAAGGTGAATTTAGTGCTAATGAAATTGAAAGACCAATAGCGCTAGCTAGAGTCAGGCACTGTGCAAGTTTCCTTCATTCTGCTGACAATGCATCTCATTCTTGAGCTGCAAAAATACTGCTGTCTTAGACCCAGGCCTTTCCTGAGCTAGGATTGCCAGCTGGGAGGTTCTCTTTGGTGATGTGGTTAAATGTCCTCTGGGAACTAATTCCTTTAACTGGAGACCAAAGCTAAATCCAAAACGTCGTTAAAAGGCAAGTATGTTAAGGTACTGTATAAAGGGAGAACTAGTTGTCAGATATGGCAAGTTGGACACACATGATAAGATCTAATTTTTTATTTTAAGCTGTGTGTGTCTGTTTCAAGATGTTTGACAATCAGCTTTCAATTAGTGCTTTGTCTCTTTCAGTGTTGCAGCTCTGCAATATTATCTTAAAAGAGATTGAGGTGAGACCATTAGTAAACGTTTAGTGAATCTATAAAAAGGAATATATGGATTGGTAAGGCAAAACGTGAAGACTTTCATGAGGTTGAACATGTATTGGAAGCCACAAGGGAGATGAGAATATTTACCTACTCTCTCAATGCTTTGTCTTCTACCTCTCCTCTCATGAAAGATGCAGAAGTCTTCAGGTAAAGCTAAAGGATCATTATCAGCATCCAGCAAGTCAAGGTTTTCAGTCAAAAATGACAGATAGGAAACAAGTCTTGTGACTAGAATCTGCCATGCTTGCAAACATTCTCATCAGCCTGATTTCTTTTGTCAAGAGAGGCTTGGAGGATGGTGGGTAATACCTACTATTAGCCAAACTCCTGCAGAGAACTAAATTCTGAAGGCTAGATCCTACTGACTTCAGTGGAGCTAGCCACACCAATTTACACCAGCCTACTCTGGCATATGCAAATCCTATTGATCTCAATGATATGCATGTGCCTCTGATGGAATATCGGGCTGTTGCTGTTTCCAGACCTCAAGCCTCCAAAGATGTGTTGCATGTAGAGTCTATTCTGGGACATTAGCTTTTCAGGAAAACATGCGATAGCATTTTTTAGTGATTGAAGTAAGAATAGCAGTCAGAACTTTTAGGTCCTTCTCCTAGTTCTGGCACGAACATGCTGTGCATTCTTGGAAAACTCATTTTTCTACGCCTCAGTTTACCAATCTGGAAAATAGAGCCTATAGGAATAAAAATCCTTACATGCCTAGCAGGGCTGTTGTGAATCTTAAGGGCAACTTATTTTCAGCTGCTGTGCAGAGTTATGTAAAGCTAAAAAAATTAAGTAAAATAAAAATAGCATCAGAAGTCTTTTCATTTAATTCAATGGGACTTGGATTAAGCCCATCGTCGTGTTTCATGCTTGAAGCATTTGTGTTTCATTTCCTCATGCATTGCAATGAAAGGAGCTTGGAAGAAACACCCTGCATCAGTGCTTCCCAAGCTATGGTCCATGGAGCCCTTCTTGGTGGTCTGCAGAATAAATCATTCTGAGAGGCTTTGGGGTGCTTGGGAGGGGATGCTGGTCCATAAGCAGCTCTCTCTCTTATGGAGAGAATTCAAGAGAGAAAGGTAGAGCTGGAGAATTGCTGGTCCTACCTCCATTTAAAAAAAAAAAAAAAAAAAGTCTAATGAGCTCAGAAATCAGCATTTCTATTTTAAATCTTAAGTTTGCAAAAAACACTTGAGACCCGCCCCCCTCCAGCTTTAAGAAATGCAAAGGTAGCCAATCCTATTTTATGTTAAAAAGTGAAAAACATTTCAATGTATTCTGGTCTTGTATGACTGGCTAAGAGCCTCTAAATCCCCACCATTTACCAAATTAAACTAATTGAAAGAGCTTCCAAAAGCCACATCTGTAGGCTGACGTTTGTCCCTGCCTTTCACTTTAGGCTCGGGAAACTGTTCTCCATCCCATTGATCCCTGAATAGTCATGCCTGTCAGGAAGCCACATCAACCATTATCATTCTAATTTTACTGCCTTTCTTGGTCCCTAATCTAATTTGCAATGATGCTTAAGCATTTCGCAAGGCCATAGCACTTTCTTCAGAATTTCAACAAGAGCATTAAACCCCCAATTTACATTAATGAAGTGCACATTTAATTAGGGGAGAGGGTAAATGGAGGGCTCTTCAAGAGCAGTTTGTGTGATATGATAGGCACTTGAAAAACTAAGATGTACCTGATAAAAGACTCCATGTAGCCTTCGTGCCTGATTTCATTTCTCTTACTCCTTGTTCCTTCCTACCCCTCCTTTTCCCCCCTCCCCTCCAACTAACTTTACTTTCTGCCCCAAAGTCATTGAAATCAAATTAAAGGGAAAGGGTCTGTCAGTGATGGAGGGCAGCACAATGAAGCCCTGATCTCAGTTGGGTCTCTCTATGCACTACTGTCATATACATAAATAGAAATAAATCCTGCTGAAATATTTCCCACAGCTGCTGTGTAATTGCCAAAGACACAATCCTGCCCTCTGCAGCTCAGGTGCACAGGGGAGGGAAAGGGGTAGGGACTTGCCCTGGTGCTTCTGAAGGAAGCAGGGGATGAGCACTCTCTTGTAGTTCAGAGAGCTAGAGAGTATCAGTTCTTTTGTTGCTCAGTGTGCCATAACCAAGATGAGGTCTCTCGGCTTGTGAGATGGGGGCATGCCCCAGCCAGAGAGATGGGCTGCTCCTGTAGGGGTGAGGTTAGGTCGATGATCTAGACCAGATTCTCTGGGCCCATTGAGCCATCTTGGCATGGAATGGGGGAATCAGGGGTGCACATGCCAACTCAGGGCCAGATCCTCTGCTTGTGTAAGTCAGTGGTGCTCCATTGACTTCAATGTGGCAATGTTGATTTACACCAGATTAGGCTCTGGCCCACATTGTCAGATTTCTGCTGTGCTCCCACCTCCCCATGACATACAATGGCACATTCTCCCTCCCCCATCCACGCACACAGGGGCTCTCACTGTGCCAGACTCTTACCTCCATTGGCACACTGCCAACTCCCACCATCTTGATGTGTGTGTGTGTGTGGGAAGACTAAAACTAACCCCCTCTTTCCTTCCAGAGGATGGGAAGGGGAGCATAATTTTCCACCCCCCTCTTCGACATGCAGTCCCTTGTTATGCTCACTTGAAAAAGTCACCTGTTGAAGGGGGACTGCCATGCTATCGAAGACAAGAGGAACACCTATAAAGGTTTAGTCAAGTTTGAATAGGCCCCACACCTACTAAGAGTCCCAGATACGGAGTACTGTTCACACACCATAGGGGCCTGTTAAGTCCTGGGCCTTAAGTACTATTCAAACACCAGTGATAGAGGAGGAAAGTCAGAGACAGCATCACAAAAAAAAGAAAATCGAACCTTTCTACAGTGTAAGAGCCCCCTGCCCCCAAAACACTGAGGGCAAGAGAACCCATAAATTCCAGCATGAGCAAGGATATGAGAGAGGAAATGAAGCATGGGCCTGACATGCTGCTGTGAAGTATGCAAATCAGGAGTCGCTGACGCTGGTGGAATTACATTCGTGCAAGTCAGAAAGCAGGGCCTGTGACTTAATTTTGCTTTTGATAGGTCAGTAAAGCTTACATGTTTCAGCAATTTCCCTTTAAAAACTTTTTTGCAATCCATAATCATGACTACTACTTGCAGTACACTGGCACCTGAAGGCAGCAACTGAGATCAAGATGCCTTTGTGCTAGCCACTGCACAAACAGAATAAAAGGGACTGTCCCTGCCCCAAAAGGTTAAGTAGACAAGACAAAGGGTAGGAGAAGGCAAATATTTTATCATTTTACAGATGGGCCACTGAGGCCCAGGGATGGTCTCTCCATTCACAGCTGAGAAAGCCAGAATAGCACCACTTAATTTCAAGACTAAAACCATGCCTTCAAAATTGCAGTCCTGGTGTGGATATGTAGACTTCTGTACCACTACACTCAGACTCCATGCTACTGAATGCTGTGAGCTTTCTACTCTTCCAAACCCTTGCCTGTGTGCGGTGACTCTTTTCAAACCAAACACTTGTTTTACTTTTTATTTCCAATAGGGCCTGGCTTATATTTTAATACCAATACCTGGCCCTATTACCATGGTACTAACCTACAGATCTGCACAGGCTCCTTGGACTACTTAGAGATGAGAGCGGTGGCACAATCTTCCCACCAGAAGTGCTCTACCAAAGCAGCTCCATGAGCAGGGAGACCTACACTCACCTAAATAGCTCCCTATGTTGCTTATAGGCTAAGTGGAGCTAATTGAATTTGAACAGTATTAGAGCAAATAAGGTCTAACTTGTGCCCAATGGTAGCAGCTGGTGGTTTTGCCATGGGGTAATCCAGAGCAGCTGTAGGTGACACATTGGTGGTAATACCTCTGACTTGTCTACTTTAATACTTCCAATATTGCTACTACGGTCTCTAGTGCAGAGGCGGAAGAATAGAAGAAAACTGCTAGTGTAGAAACAGATAATGGGAAACAGGAGTTCCATGCACAGAGCAGCCCCAGAATCAGACCCTGACTCAATATGTTAAAAGAAAGAGTGAAATAAAACGCTAAATAAGCACAGTGTTTTAACAGAGGTTGAAAAGGGGATACAAATAAACAGAGGACCTAATTCTGTAGTCGTTATCGCAACAAGAATTCCACTGAAGTCAGTGAATATTCTGACTATGTGAATATTGTGGAATGGAGACCTATGGGGAAAGAGGTACAAGGATGACATTTATGAAACATACAAGAAACATGCAAAAAAAAAAAAAATCTACTGCAGGAGACAACATGGAACAATCCCTGAGTGGAGACACTGAATAATAATAATAATTTAAGCAGCAGCAGGAGAAAAAAATTCTACCAAAGGAATAAAAATGTATACACACACAGGTACTACTTTAAAAAAGTGGAGGACTCTGAAAAGTAAAATAAGAGGAAGTGACTTAGAGAGAAGTAAGTAGCTGACAGAGTGAGCAAAGTGCTTTCTAGCAGCAAAACAGTGGGAGAAATCTTGAGAAGGCAAGGATGAGGGGAAGGGTGAAGAGGTTAAGCAGAGAATGCAGAGAGGAGAGAAATGTGAGGGCAATGCATTATAGTTGTACAAAGACTATTATGTGAGCTGAGATACATCAGGGAACTAAATCTTAACAGTAAAGTTAACAAATACACTAACAGCAGTGTCTACAAACTGAAGTCTCTCTCTTTCTCTCCAAATTGTATGTCCTTCCCACAACACTCTTGTTAAAGTAGTCTCCTTTATGAATATTATAGCTAGGGCCCTACCAAATTCACAGCCGTGAAAAACATGTCACGGACCATGAAATCTGGTCGTGTGCGCTTTTACTCTATACTATAGAGATTTCACAGAGGAGACCAGCGTTTCTCAAATTGGGATCCTGACCCAAACGCGAGTTGCGGGGTGTGTGTGTGTGTGTGTGTCAGTCACACTGTTATTTTAAGGGCAGTCACGGTATTGTTACCCTTACTTCTGTGCTGCCTTCAGAGCTGGGTGGCCGGAGAGTGGCAGCTGTTGGCTGGGTGCACAGCTCTGAAGGCAGTGCCCTGCCAGCAGCAGCGCAGAAGTAAGGGTGGTAATACTATACCATGCCATCCTTACTTCTGCACTGCTGCTGGCGGCGGCTCTGCCTTCAGAGCTGGACTTCCAGACAGCAGCCGCCACTCTCCAGCTGCCCAGCTCTGAAGGCAGAGCCACCGCCAGCAGCAGTAAAGGTAGCAGTACTACAACCCACCCTACAACAGCCTTGCGACTCCACCACAACTCCTATTTGGATCAGGACCCTTACAATTACGACACTGACATTTCAGATTTATTAGCTGAAATAATAAAAATTTACAATTTTTGAAATCCTATGACTGGGAAATTGACAAAAATCAGCGGTGAATTTGGTAGGGCCCTAATTATAGCCAATCTCCAATTGAACAAAGAAGTGGCACAGCCACCAGCCAGATATAGGGCTCACAGGGTGCGCAAACCTAGTCCTTGTTCCCTTAGTAAGATGGACAAGGACAAAGCTGATCAGTTGCAGGCTCATTTTCCTGGCGATCTCAAATAAATGATTTGCTCTTGTATAACGAAGAGGTCCAGCTACAAGGGAATGCTCTGGCGGTGCCCATTTATTTTTGTTTAAAAACACTGAATGCAAGTTCATATGCTAATTACATTCAACCTCCTACTGCTGCAAGTGCATGCAAGGCCTCCAATACTCTTCCACTCCCCTAGTTTCTTGGCTGCTGGAATAGATTATCTCCATTCCTCTACCATTCTTCCAGCTTCTAGACTGCTGCTGATGCCACCTGTGATAGTTTACACTCCTACAAGGCTCACCACAGATCCCAGCGAGAGCCCCTTCCTGGCCACCCGTTAGGACTGTTGAGAGAGGAATCCAAGCCTGTGCACTCTGGATCTCCAGGGTGTTTTGAGCTCCTGGAGCCTGAATGGAACCCATCCACCGTGTCATTCTCGGGGACTCTAAGCACACTTTCAGGGCACAGCTCATCTATCTGGCATGCCCTGTGAGTGTTGGAACCAACCTGCTGTCCAGCCACCTAGCCCCTCTGGGTACAGCACTGACCCAGACACGCCTTAAAACACACTCCTGTCCCAGAGCTCCACCCAGAAGGTGTGAAGCTTCTGGTTTCCAGAGTAACTCTCTCATGGGCACAGTAGTTATGAAGCAGTCAATATACATACAATTTGTACAGCCTAACACCTTTATGCTCTTTATATTTAATCATGTAAAGAAGCCCAGAAGTACAGATCATACAAAAACAATAGAACATCCCAAAGGCAATGTCCCTTGTTAGCCCACCCTTCCCTTGGAAATCCTTGGGGACTGCCTATGCACCATACATCAGACAGGGTCCTCTACCCTCTTGCCTACTCTGCTCCTACAGCAGCCTCTCTCATCTTAACATGGTGCAAAAACCGCTCTCCCCTCCAGTTCTTCTTGTGAGGGCATTTATCTACTTGGGTCACTCAATTCCTCTGTGCTACTCCTGGTAATTTTCCACTGCTCCCAAACCCACCTCCCTTCAGAAAGGGGAAAGTGTCTTCTCCCAGCTAAAGCAAACCCGTTATCCCAAAGGTGTTTTACTTTGAATAGACAATCATTGAGTGCTGATCACTCACCATTGTCTCTGCCCCAGCAGACATATGATACAAGCCTGCTAACTCATGGTGGATCCACATGTATACAGACTTTCCATGATAGTAATTTCATAGAGTCATCCACAATTCAGAAGAGTCACACAGAACCCCCCTAATTCATCACATTCCTCCTACTTTCAAAAAAGAACAGAGCCAGAGTATACAACAAGTACAGCAGGGATGTTCTGGTACCCAGCTTCTAGACAGAACAGTTGCTGTTATTACTTATTAATTTGAACTTCACCTTGAATGGTCCCTTAGTTTGGCATAAGTAGTTAGAACATATTCTATCTGTTTGATCTTGTCGTTAGCTGAGGCATTACCTTTCCCAGACCTGAAGGAGAGCTGTGTGTAGCTTGAATGCTTGTCTCCCTCACCATCAGAAGCTGGTCAAAAAAAAATATTGCCTCACCCACCTTGTCTCTCTAAACTTCATACAGTCATTCGATCAGTAAACTTATTCCAATGATCATACTAAAATATAGTTTCATGACAACTTTATAGGTCAATTCCCATATTCACACACACACACACCCCCGCCCCACCCAAGAATCACAGCAATATTCAGGTTACTCCCAGTCCCAGAGGACCAGTCACTTACCACAGGTCAATTGTACCTTAAATCTCACACCAAAAATGTTTGTAACCAAGCCTATAATAAAACTGTATATAGTTTGTTAATAGGGAACATAAATAACTCATTTCCATGGTTAAAACAGGTAAACCTACTTACAAATGAGTTATAATCTTAAGTTTCAAAAAGTAATAGAAGCTTCTATAATAAATAAGTGCTATATGCCCTTTAGGGCTAACCCAGGCTAAGCAGCTGGGGATCTTTTGCTTATACTTAGTCATCCTTTCATCCCAGAGCCTAAGAAGCATAAGGATAGATCCTCCTTGTTAGGGTTTCCCCCCCCCCCCCCATTCCCTTCTCCCCTTCTGCTTTGAGCTGCAAACTCAGCTGATGGGAGGAATTCACTTGCAAGCCACATCTTCATGAGGGTCCGGTGGGGAGAACAGCCTTTCTAAACCCCCCAGAGAGGCTTTTTAAAAATATAATTGGATGGCCAAAAAAAGGAGGCAGAGGTGATCTTTGGTGCTGAATTTGAGGTGAATTGGCTGAGCCATTTTGGAGAGGAGTATAAACATTTCAGGGCCAGATCATAGGGTCTGGCTGATCTGCCAGACGTATGGGTCAAGGCGTGTGCCTACAAAGGAAGCCTCCAGTGCACTTCTGTATCCCCCCTGTCCTACTGCAGCCAGTGCCCTGAGTGAAGTCAGAGCAGCTGGAGGGCTGCTCGTACTAATGCCAGCTGCAAACAGCCGCAACAGGCATAGCATAGGAGTGTCTGGACCATGCTACCAGCAACAAAGTGAAAAAGCCTGGATGCTGGCTCTGTGCCACCAGAAGAGCACACTTTCACTGGGTTACTTTGGCTTTATGGCCAAATTATGCTGGCAGACCAGTGTGAAGTGCTGAGCCTCACTCTATTCCCCGATTGGGAAGTGTTGGTTATATCATAGCAAGGAGGTTTAGAAGCTTCACATTGGGTTTATTCATTTGATTTTGGGAACTGAGAGAACCTTCTTCAAAATGTGGCCAAAGTTCATCATATTTTGAAGTTACAGAAATAGGAACATCAGAAAAGTCCATCGACAAGTTACAGGCATTCTAGGTGCTCTGTTAAACTCAGGATAACATCTAGGGGAGTCAGATTTAGCCACTGTTGGATTTCAGAACCCAACACGAATTCTCAAGATACAGAGGAAGTCATCTGGTTTTAAAACAAAAGCAATTTTCATTTAGCTTTCCATTATAGGCCCAATTGTGATCACTCACATGCCCGCCCAGGCATCCCATCACTTTGCCAGAAGGAAACCAACCCATCTGAAACCTCTCATGTGTGGTCCTCGGGTGGGTGAATATATTTTGGCCAAAAATAAGTTAAAACTGAAATAAATTGGACATGGTGTTTTTAAGATACAGGAAGAAGAAGAAAAAGAGGCTTATACTTTTTGAAAAGTCTTCTGATGTCTTTTTGGAGTGGTATGTTGCATTGGCATAAATGCCAAGTGTAGTTTATTCATCAACCCTCTATAAAAATAGTGCCTTTGAATATTGGATGTTTGGAATTAGGTGTTACAGAAATGTTGACCTCGGTGTGCACTGAGGCAGATTTTCTAAGGACTACAGAACTCCTGCAGCTCTTAAAGCAGAAAGTATTCCTGCAGCGCGCCTATGCTGAACCAGTGCAGTTAAAAGACTCAGAAGAAAGTTTGGTGTTATTCCAGCAGGCAAGAGACTACCATATACTAAATTAACACAGCTATTATCTAAACTGTGAACTAATTTAGGTAGTTTTTGGAAAACAAATAATTTAGGTTTCATGTACCAATATTTTCCCTTCAAAAAACCTGCCTTTTTGATCAATTTTTTTTTAAAATTACCTTAGAATTCTCTGGCTTTTAACTGTTGTTAAATATGTCAATGTTCTTTTAATATTTCTTACATTATTGGAAGGGAAGTGAAAGTCACACAAGCATCTTTGCTGTCCAGCACTGAGGAATCTCCCTCTTCATCTGCATGTACCACATTGCATGCATAGAGAGATGACACTGTGGTCCAATAGCATGTTCCATTAGCATGCTCCATCCTATAATACTTAGTCCTGCCATGAGTGCAGGGGACTGGACTGGACTAGATGACCTCTCGAGGTCCCTTCCAGTCCTATGATTGTTAAGCAAAAAAAAAAACAAAAACAACAAAAAAAAAACCACACACCACCACACACACTCCAAACAGCTAGTTCCCAGAAAAAAAATCCCACAGAGTACCCAATGTGGCCAATGTCCAGAGGCAAGTATTAAGAATGCAGGCAGCAAGGACATTGGCAGAGCAGAGAAGTCGCCACTCATAATGGCTCAGCATTCCTGCATTGTGCAAGGAGAGGCAATTAATGATACACAGAATTGTGTCGTGAATGTTGACAGAGTCCAAGTACCCGCCTTCCCCCATGCAGTTAGAATTGTGTCTCAGAGTGAGAATGCTGAGGACAATAATACTTAACGGTCTAGCTTTAATAGCTAGGACAATGATGTCACAGGAGAGTGCTTCTGCCTTCACCTGCAATTGCAGTATATCCACTTATTCCGGAAACTAACAGGGGCATGATTAGGAGGATTCTGAGTAGCAAGGGGAAAAGAGAAGACAAAATCCAGCTGAGCACCTCTGCTTTATCCCATTTTCTCAGACAAGTACACACCTGTGTATGAGAGAAGCCACCTAGGTCTTTTACTAGTAGAACTGGCAAAGACAAGACCACAGCCAAGTGATGATTCAGAGAATTCTAGTGATGGCCATATAACCCAAGGTTATAATGAACTAGAAAGTTCAAGGAAAATGGATTTCTTCATTTAATTATGAAACTCAGCACTGGAAGCAAATGAACCAAAGCCCAGCCTGAAGGAAAAGAGTTTAAAATGCAAAGTGTTGTCTAGACTGATAGGCCTGTATAAACTGAGTCTGGAAACCCCAGACCCAGTCCTCACTGAAGTCAATGGGAGTTTGATTCAACTTACGTGGGAGCAGAGGGGCCCCATGGCGGTGACTATTATATATATTTGCTATAAAGTTACAATTCTTGCTCAAGAGGTGCTAAGATGGTTTATCTGGCCAACACAGAGAGCCCATAGCTATGCTGTAAAACCACTTTCAAAATGATTTCCTAGCAGAGTTTGACCCTGCTTATTCTTCATTTGGAAGTCATTTTGTCACCCTTCTAGCCCACTTCTCATAGAAAGGCTTCCAAATGTGTAGACAGGGCCGAAGTGTTTATCTCAACACAGTTTGCTCCCTGTCTACCATTATTTCTCTACTTGTAGGCACAATTTTCCACCAGATCTGCCATGGTGCACGCTCTACACTCATGCTGTGATCACAAGCGAGATCTGTACTGGATGGGAGAGCTGCAGTGCAGATCAGCAATTATTTTTTGCAGTTTGTTTTCCTCCGTGGTTTAAGGTTTGAGTTATATTGCATTTCATTAGTATGAGCTTCTTATTTCCCCATGGCTATGCTAGATAACACAGCAGTGGGCTTTAAGGGATATTGACATGCAAAAACATTGAAAAGTGAAGGGTAAAGAACAGCTTTTGCAGAGGCACCACCTGAAATCAGTAGAAGCCTTTGCATTGGCATCAGTGGGCTGTGGATCAGGTCCTTGGTGTACCCACAGTACATTCTAGAATGCCACCCTATAATGGAACAAGGCTGGTGACAGTAGGACTCCCCCATTGCAGGAATCCAAAATTACTTTGCATCAGAATGCACAGGTCTTCATTATCTTTCCCAATCCATTTGTCCACTGCCTTGAAGGAGTTAATTGTAATGAGATTCTCGGTGATATATGCTTGTGCGCCATTGCCTAATGCCATGAAACTGTTAACAAGGCTCAGCATGATGCTGCCTGTCATTGGGAAGTGCTGTGGAAGTGAGACATGTACACTCACTGGAGAGGTATTCTGCACATTCAGTCACTATTAATTAAGAACAACCTGCCTTCTTTGGCCCACTGAAAGGAGAAATTGTCATTTAGTCCAGGATGCGGGAGCTTTCATTTCCCTTTGGTACAGTTTCAAAAAGCTTTATAAATATCTTGACCCGAAACAATCACCTGAGAGTAGCTCCATCAAACAAACCGATTCATACACCCAAGCCTCCCAGGCAGACACTAATTGGAATCAATCTGTGTGACAAGAAATAACATAGTAAAGAATTGTAATTGTTCATTTGGAAAGATGGGGGGAGAACAGACAGCCAAATAAGAGGAAATGTGAATTCTACCCCTTTAAGTGTTCAGAGAGGGCGGGGGAGGATCACAGATGAAACACCAATACATTTAGGGTCAAATTTGCAAAGAAGGGTGAAATGGGTTTGCCAGCAGCAGAAATGCACAGCCACTCAACGTGCTTCTAAAAAACAAAACAAAACAAAAAAAACACACCACCCCAAAACAAACAAAACCAAGCATTCCCACGTACTGACTGGATTCTGGGGTTTGCAAAGGGAACTCACATGTGCATTCTCCCCATTCACTAACCATCTCCAATAGGCAAATGGCAGCTTTTGAGGAGCCACGTGAATAAGTATTTCTGCACGGGCAGCTGCTGCATTCTCCTTTGGGAAGCTGGTAGTTAAGTTCCTGTAGTGAAACTTAAGCATTGGACAGAGTTTATTTTAAACTAGGATCGAGAGGTGCAGCCAACCAACTCACCCATACACACCTCCACCCACCAAGCTACAACCCAGCTGGACAATTCTATCTGATGCCAGGCAGAGGGAGGGTGATGTGCTTGGTACCCTGGATGAGGAAGGTGATCTTAGGGGCTCATTCTGTACGGACAATGTGGTGCTGGACTTCAATGAGGAGGAGATTACAGTAATTAAAATGGGACATGAGGCAGGCATGAATGAGAGGCAGTGTGGGCGGAGAGAAAATGGGGTGAAAATGCAGCAAAACTTGGACACCAGTTGGATGTGAGGGGTAGCGAAGAGGGAGGAGTTGAAGGTGATCCTCTGGCACTGAGCAAACAAACAGTGGTGTGTTCAGCTGTGATAGAGGCTGGGAGAAGTGGAGGTAAATGTATGCAGGGGGAGGAGGGGATATCAGGAAGGCAGACAGTGGACACAAAGTTCAGGGTTGGATTTCAGCCACTTATCTAATAAAGCAGTCTTGAAAAATCCCAGGAGAGCTATACATTTAACTAGCGAACGATTGACTAAAGGAACAACGGTTACCCTGTCCTCATAAGCTCAGGCCATGCAGGGACATGAGTTTAGATAAAATGACCAAGCTAAAGGAAAACTAGGCTGGGATTCATGAGACCTGAATACTATTCCCAGCTCTGCCCCAGTCTGCTGCATGACCTTGGGTAAATCCCTTCATTGCTCTGTGCCTCAGTTTCCCCATCTGTTAAATGGGGATCATGATACTGGCTTCCTTTGCAAAGAGCTTTGACAGCTAATGAAAAACACTTGTAAGGTCAGGTACTCACCAAGCATAGTGCCCCATTGGGTCAGGATGCAATGTTGTAGACGGTCCTCATGTGCAGCACCTCCTACTGACCATCTGCCCCTTGCTGGGTTCTCCTGTGGCTTGGCCCTCCAGCCAAGTTTGGTTGCCTTGGGTGGTATTAGTGTCCCAACTCAAAGAAACTAGAAAGCTCTATCCATCTCAGAATCAATCCTGTGCACACTCTTCACCCCACTCCTGGGCTCTGCAGAGTGCCTCCTCACTCTGTCACCCAGGGCTTTCTCCCTAGAGGCCCAGCTTTTACCAAGCCACTGACCCTCAGGGCTTGTTCCCTGGAGCCTCTCTTCTTCCAGGCCTGTTTTAGAAGTCTCCTCCTCTCCTGGGACAGTCTCAGGGTACAAGCTCCTTCCTGAAGGCCCCTCTATTGTTCCCTTTCCCCTGGGCCTTCTTCCATAGCACAGTTTCCCAAGCCTTATGCTTCTTTCTGGGCGTAACTCCATTGTCAAAGCTATCACCCATGGGTGTTCCCTTCCCCTGCTGCCCAGCTTGTCTTCCCCACCTTTTCCTAGTCTGGCTAGGATCCCAGGTCTTCCTCCTCACTACCTCTTTATTTCCAGACAAGTGACTGTAGTCTCTTCCTGAAACCCCTTTCTGCTACAAACTTCCTCTCTTTAGTCTAAGTTACTAAGCAGCTTACTCCTGCCCAGCTGGGCTTCATGATCAATTAAGCCTGGCTCTCCCTCCAGGTGCAGTTATGTATGTTAATTGGCCTCTCAGGCCCACATTAGCCCATTCAGGGCTGCTGTGGGGTACACATTCCATCACAGCACTATACAAGAGTTAGGTATTATCACCATCATGTTGATATTAAAAGTTCAGTTCTGTTATTCAGTAGGGGAGTTTGAAAACCACAAGTATGCGGTCCTGTCACAGTTTAGCCAGAGCCAACCCTTCTTCATGCATATCATTTACCACAATTATAACCTTTAGTTCCAGACAAAGGCACAGAAAAATGAAAGAGAAAGGAAACAAAGAGCAAGCAATCAGGAGCCATCAGCTGAACACCAGCTCTGGTTGTGAGTCAGGCCCTTCCCTCCCTCCTTTTGGGCATCCATCTAGGCAGCAGGCATCTTGCCAGCCCTGTCAGCTCCACTTAGCTCTGTAAGGCCCATTGAAGACAATGGAAAAGCTCCCAGTGTCTTCAATGGGATTTGAATCAGGCTCCAGTCCACACTGACGTGACATCCATTCTTTAGTCAGCACCAGGCAGCTGTGAATGGAGGCAAAGTTCTTTAGTTCAAAAGAGGACCAGGTGTATCATCTTCAATACAGTTTTCAGCATAGTCTTTCAATTTAAGGTTATCAGGGACGTCTGGCTGCAGTAGGTGTCTCAATACTAATGGCACATCTGAATGTTGTACAGTCTGTAGGCTGCAAACCTGGTTTCTTGGCAAAATGAAAGAAGGCAAGTTTTTCAAGAGTCCAGAGAAGCGGGGGGGGGGAATGCAGGAGAGAAAGCAAGAGAAGAATATAATGAAAGCCAAGAAACATGAAACATGGTCTTGTAGTTCAGGTCTGGAATGAAAGATCTGTTTTCAAATCCCCAACTTCCTTGGGCAAGTCAAGTGTTAATCTCTGTTCTCTGGTCTCCATCTGTAAAATGGGGATAAAAGTATTTTCCTATCTTGCAGGTGTGTTGCAAGGTTCACGTCATGAATGTTTGTGATACTCAGATATTAGGGTAGTGGGAGGGGGTCACCCAAATAGATAGGAAGCTCTGCACAAATGTGGAATAATATTTATGCTTCAAAAAGAACCAGTCGATTAAGCAGTTTGAGGCACATCAGTTTTGTTTTCTAGCTCAGGTACTTGCTGCTGTAGCATCCGAGTGCCTCACAATCTTTAATGTATTTATCCTCGTAACAGCCCAGCGAAGTAGGGAACTCATTATTCCCATCTTACGGATGGGGAGTTAAGGTACCAAGAGACTAAGGACCAGGTTTTAAAGCTATTTGGGTACCTAATGGGATTTTTCAAAACCCTCTAAGTGTCTGTCAATGGGTATGATGCTAGATGCTTTTGAAAAGCCCATTAGGTGCCTAAAAACCTTTAAAAAAATTGGCCCTAAGTGACTTACCCAATGTCACATAGTGTGTGGACAAGCAGGGAGTTGAACCCAGGCTCCAGAGTCACAGGCTAGCATGCTAATCGCTGGTTTTGTTACGTGATATTATAATAGCACCACACAAACTGGTCTCAAATTTACATGGCATCTGATGAAGTGGGTATTCACCCATGAAAGCTTATGCTCCAATACATCTGTTAGTCTTAAAGGTGCCACAGGACTCTCTGTTGCTTTTTACAGATCCAGTCTAACACGGCTACCCCTCTGATACTCAAATTTACATTGTTTTTTTAATTTCATCCGGATACCTTAACAATTAGCTAATCATTCACTTCCCAAAAGATCCCCACTTTGCTGCTTGGCTTCTGGCTTGAATATGACTGGTTTGTCTCCTTTCATCATAATAGCTCTAGGGTGGAATGGAAAAAAAATAAATTCACTGATCTGATCCAAGGAAGTGTTATGCTGACAATCAAGCCAATGGTTTGGTGCCTATATAAGACTTTGAAGCCTAATTTTGTGCACCCATTCTTGAAAATCTTGGCCTGAGGGCCAACAAACAAAATAGCTTGGGGCAGGGGGGGGGAATTCTGTGGTGTAGAAGTAATTCCCTACCTAGAAATAAATGACTGTCACATTTATATTGGAGAGACAAAGTGGGTGAAGTGGTGTCTTTTGTTGGACCACTTCTGTTGGTGGGAGAGACAAGCTTCCAAGCTCTTCTTCAGTGCTGTGTAAGCTTGAAGGCTTGTCTTTCCCACCAGAGGAGGTTAGTTCAATAGAAGATTAGCCTCACGCACCTTGTCTCTAGTATCATGGGACCAACGCGGCTATAACAACACTGCATACATTTATATTAGTTGTTTAGTCATTCTTCAGACTCTAATCAGGCAACTTACCAACTTTTTTGTGCGTGATAAATGTGCTTGATGGAAAGATAATATTGCCTACACCTCCTTTGCAATAAATAAATGTAAAACTCCCCACTCTCCACTCAACTAAACAGACACCTTTTTAAAAACATCTACATACTTTAACTTCATCCATTATTTTCTTTTTACCTGAGATCACAAACTTGGATTTTGATTCTTGGATGCATCGGGGGAAGGAAAAGGAGGAGAACACAGAGGAGCTTGGCAGTTTGGGTGGTATTTAAAAAAAAAAGTATTCAGGCAAAGTGCAGTGAGAATAGTGGTTTGAAAATACAGCCGTGAAGGAAGAGTCTCCAGAGAAACAATGGGAAAGGAATAAATAAAAAGAAAGTTATAAATTCATCTATTTGCTCTTCCCTGACCCTTGCTTTTACTCCTCTTCACAGCAACTATCCTGGGAAAGGCACAATGCTTTCCCCTGTCACAATATTGAGAAAAATTGAAATGGGGAAGAAAGACCACCAGATGCTTTATTGTCTTAGACGTTTCCACATAATTAGCTGGGAATAAAGGTCCTCTGCATGGTTTCATTGCATTGAATGAACTTGGATATTGCTACACAGTAGTGTGTTTTATGATTCATGCTCTGTTATCCAGTGGCTTTTTGAAAACTGCCAGCTACTTTATCACTGCCGGCCAAGCCTGGGCCCACAACTTAAAATGCAGCAATGCACAGTTAACTGTGCATGACAGATGTCCATGAAATTGTTTAACACACATGCACACCCACAGAGAGAACACAAAGCTGTCTCTTACTCCCCTACACCTCCTTAGGTCTCCTGCTGCAGGTTCAACGCTGTTATTAAATATAAATAAAACCTATAGCAGCAAGATTAGAAATCTTGAGCATGTGGAGAAGATCAGAAGTTTCTGCAGTAATTACGTCCTTTGCTAGTGAGCTTTTAAAAGACATTAAGTTGTGAGAATCATGAAGGTAGATCATTTATCTGGTCATTTTGAGAGCTTGGTATTTGTTTGCCTTTTCTTTTCTTCCAGAACTGTAATTAAAACAAGAGATGGACTCATGTGGCCAATGTCCCCAGACGGAAAGGAGACTGGTTTCAGTGAGAGGGATTTAAAGTCTGGCTGATTTTCAAAAGCACTTACATGATTTAGGAGCACAAATCCCATTGGAAATCACTGGGGTTTGTTCTTCTAAGTCTCTTAGGGTTTGATCCTGCTCCCATCAAAGTCAATGGTAAAAGTCCCATTAACTTCTATGGTGCACGATTAAGGTCTCAGGTGTTTGTGGAAAGTCCAACTTCTGGCCCTGTTTCTCTTCGGTCTTACAACAATTAAGCCTTGGTACAACTCCACTGGAGTTGCTTCCGATTTACATTTGTGCAAGTGAAAAGCGAATCAGGCCCTCTGGCTCTGTGAGGAGGTTTAAACTACAAGCACTATGGAGGGGATGCGATCGTGGGCTGAGTTCATGTTGGTGCCATGTGGGTCACTGTCTGGTACCTAGCACTTGTTTCTCGGGAAAGCATGGATTACCCGTGCTTCCCAGCTCACTTTCAGCTGCAGATGAACTGGCTCACATGAGGCAATTTAGCAAAGGGCCAGTTCTGCCCCACTTACTCACAATGAGTAGTAGTACCCTAGTCCACACATAGCTGTTGTGGACTAGGGTTTCACTAGGGCTACTTTCAAGGTAAGGTGTTACAAAATTTGAATAAGAGTGGCAGCTTCTAGCCCAGAGAGAGGAGATGCAGTGGGGAGTAATAAGGGAGGACCTAGAGTAAAAATCTTCTGACCCTGCTTAGATTAGTTTTATGTTCAGGAAAGAGGAGCTCTTTACCCAAAGGTTTGGAGGCTGGTTTAGAAGGCAGGAGATAGAAAGACTATTAGGAACTATCAGGAAACCCACCAAATGGAGAAAGACAAGATAAAATCCAATGAATATTAGCTCACCTCCTCATCCCCCCACCCAAAAAACCCCCAAACAAAACAAACAAAAAACAATCCACTCCCCCACCCCCCCAAGAATCCATTTACTCCAGCAGAGAAATTTGGCCAATTATATTTATTGACATAAAATGCAGCACTAAAGCTTACTTTCCCTGAAGGCAGATCTGAGACCAAACTGCCAGAGTATCTAGGATTCTGCATAGCAGACCTATGATTTCTGACATATCCCATTGAAACCCCTGAGTGGCACAGCAGAAGGGATATTGGTATATTGGACGCAGGGATGCAAACGACTGGTGTCAATTTTTTCTTGTTTTGTTTTTCAACTGAGATATTATTTTCCCCTTACATCCAAAAGTAGTTACTGTATCTGAAAACATGAATTAATTGAACTAATCACAACAGTAATCACTATTTTTAACTCAACTTTTTAAATTAGGGAGGAGGATTCTCATTCCTTGGAATCAATCCCATCTAGCACTCAGTTTTAAGTATTATAGAAATGATGTAAGTGACGGGCAAGAGCCAGTAGAAGTAGCAGGAAAATGAGGTGCTCTTGATCTTTGTTTCCCCTAATAAACCCCATGGTTCCTTGTAAGAGTTCTCACTCCTTCAGAGTGGCATAAAGCAGCTCGGTAGGCTGCCCGTTTAGCCCAGCATGGTGTTTGTGTTTCTGTGTGTCTGCATGCCTCTGTGTGTGTGTGTGTGTGTGTGTATGTATGTGTATGTGTGTGCGGCCAGTGGGTGGCCTGCTCAACATTTTGGTGGATGTTTCATTCCCACCCCTTTTACTACGACCCTGGTCAGGCCACTTTTATGCCAGTGACAGCTTCATGAAGCACAAAACACGGAGCAATACATGGCATGAAATTGGCAACAAAGCCGAGCAAAAGCAGGAACAATTCTCTGGCAGGATGTGATCACAATATGGCTGATTGGATCTGGAAGCAGATGCCAGAAGCGGGTATTGTCCCAGTGACTGAAAAGACATGACCCCCGAGGTACAGAAGACAACGAGGCCCTCCTTATGAACCAAAGGGGGAGGGGAGAAGAGGTGAAACCAATGAATAAATCAGGCAGTGAAAACAGGGGAGAAAAGAAAATGCTAAAGAGGACTTTTTATGGGTAATGGGGGCAGTTCAGTGTGCAATAGCTCTACCTCCCCAGCTAACTGAACACTTTCTCAGACAATGGTTTTTAACAGATGGGAGTCCTAGTGAAAGAGGCCAAGTTTTGTGCTGTTGAGAATCCCTGTTTGTTTAGTCTGCTGCTCAGGCAGGTGTCTTCAGAAAGGCGATCGAGCAGGTTAAGTGTCTCAGTAGCCAGTGTATCAACGATGACTGGTTTTATTGGCACGGGACAGATCTTGGGAGAATTGTTTGTGAAACTGTGGGGAGGGAGAGACACAGATCTCCTTTTTTAATGTAGGATTTTTCCATGGTGAGCAGGCCTCTGATAATAACCGTGTGTCAGTAAACCCTTCCCTTTAAGGCTGCTTCATGTAGAGGACATGGATAGATCATGAAATAACACAGCTTTCAATCTTACACCCAAATCTCCTTGTGGACATCCCCCCCTTATCGATGCTTTTCTAAAATGCATTTTTTTTAAACCAAACAGGTTCTGGATTTCTGAAAACTAGTTTTTAGAAGGGAGTAGTTATGTAGGAATCTTACATGACCCATTGGCTTCTGAAACTGCCAGAGCTCAGCACAAATCCCAGGCACACAATCCCTGTACTTAGCGATCTTATATTCTCTCCTGCACTAACAGATGTTGCTATTTTGGTCAATTGTCAATGTCATCGAATGAAGATAAAATAGTGACTTGAGGATTCCAGCTGATTAGCAATGTTCTTTCCACAATTAGAGGCTGTGAGGGGACAATCTGGCAAACACACTAGAATATGAAAGGCCGCCTGTAAAATCCTGGGATCCCAAACAGAGAAAACAAAACAGGAGTTAAAGGGACAGAGGATTCACCTTCAAGAAGTAGATATCCACTTTCTTTGCCCCAGCTTGGGGCTGTTGTCTGGGCACATACACTGGAAGAACACTGCTGTGAGCAAGCTTGTATCAGAGTTGCAGATTTGATTATACCAGCAAATGTCACTATACAGAGTTCATGCACAAAGGGTGGAAGTGTGGGGGGATCACTTTTCTTTTTAAGTGACAGACCAATAGCAAAATACTGAACTAAGCATGATACAGGCAGACAAAAAGCTTCCTCATGCTATCCTGCCAACACACCTCACTTTTGATCTGCAAACAACCTCTGCTAATTCTGGTCCTGGTGTGCTAGCACAGAAACCATGCCAAACCGTGTAGTGGTTTTGTGATGGTAACTAATATTCACTAGAACAGGTGTGGGCAAACTACGGCCCGCGGGCCACATCTGGCCCGCAGGACCATCTTGCCCGGCCTCCGAGCTCCTGGCCAGGGAGGCTAGCCCCCGGCCCCTCCCTTGCTGTTCCCCCTCGCCCGCAGCCTCAACTCGCTCGCTCCGCCGCCGGTGCAATAGTCTGGGCAGCGGGGCTATGAGCAGGGCCGGCTTTATGACCCTTGGGGCCCGATTCCAATACCCGGCGGCAGTCCGGGGCTTCAGCGGCACTTCGTGGCGGGGGGTCCGCTCCGGGTCTTCCGCGGCACCGAAGGACCCCCCGCCGCCGAAATGCCGCCGAAGACCCCCGGAGTGGGTCCCTCTTAGGTGCGAGTGCGGGGCCCTCTTAGGCGCGGGGCCCGATTCCAGGGAATCGGGTGAATCGGCTTAAAGCCGGCCCTGGCTATGAGCTCCTGGGGCAGTGCAGCTGCAGAGCCCAGCCTGACCCGGTCTCTGTGCTGCGTGGTGGTGGTGGCGGCGGCGGCAGCGTGGCCTGGCTCCAGCCGAGTGGTGTGGCTGTAGCGCCGCCAGTCACCGGTGCTCCAGGCAGCGCGGTAAGGGGGCAGGGAGCGGGGGGGTTGGATAGAGGGCAGGGGAGTTCAGGTAGGTGGTCAGGGAGCGGGGGTGTGGATGGTGGTCGGGGGGAAATGGGGTTGAATGGGGGCAGGGGTCCCGGGGGGCAGTCAGGAAGGAGGGGGGTTGGACGGGGCAGAAGGGGGCAGTCAGGGGACAGGGAGAAGGGGTGGTTGGATGGGGCAGGTGTCCCAGGGGGGCCGTCAGGAATGAGAGGAGGGGTTGGATGAGGCAGGGGTCCCAGGGGGGCGTCAGGAATGAGAGGAGAGGCTGGATGGAGCGGCGGGGGCCCGGGGGCAGTCAGGGGCAGGGAGAGTGTGTGTGTGGATGGGTCAGGGGTCCCAGAGAGGCCGTCAGGGAACAGGGGGGGGGGTTTGGATAGGGCAGGAGTGCCGGGGGGGGGGCAGATAGGAGGTGGGGACCAGGCCATGACCCCCTCCCCTAACCAGTCCTCCATACAATTTACGAAACCCGATGCGGCCCTCAGGCCAAAAAGTTTGCCCGCCCCTGCACTAGACCCTAAGCTGAGCCCTCTTCACCCGTGTGACCCAGGCCCATGTCGACCACAAGTCCTCAGAAGTGAAAGCCTTGTGTATTAAAGCACTATGGAGTGCAGTGACATTTATAGAGAGGATAGAGGCAGGGGGAAAGAAAGGAGAACATACTCATTAAGCTTGAGGTACAGTCTGATCCAGTGAACAGGGAACATACTAAGAGTAAGGAAAGCCAGGTTCTGTTCCCAGCTCTGGCACTGACATTCTGTATGACCTTAGGCAAGACACTTCACTTCTCTGTGCCTCTGTTTCCCCTGCCCCCCGATCTCTTGTCTATTTAGAGAATAAGCTTTTTAGGGAAGGGGTTGTCTCATTATGCATATGCATACCCCTGGTACAACGAAGCCCTGATCTCAGGTGGGGCACCAGTAGGTGCTCCTGTAGTAACAAGCAAGTTATCAGACAATGGCATATCTACGGCTCTTACACATGATTTGCTGTTAAACTTCAGTATGAATATGGTGCACCCTTGGGAGTGTGCACTGCCATGTGGGCTGGTAACCCTCGCTCTTTGCAGTGTGGACGCAGGCTAAGCAACTCGGGTGCAGATAGTCCTCCAGTGCCTTCTCACAATTCCCCCTGGGCTGTATTCCCTAGTTATCTATTTGCTCCATTCTTCTGCGCCAGGCTCATCAAGCCCTCCACCCAAGCCTGTCTTTAAAATGGCGTGGGGAATGCCTTCCTATTACCTGGGCTGGACTGTGACCAGCATTGGCCTCACTTCCACGAGACTTGTGGCCATGTTCGAACGAATACCCCTCAAATTAAGAGGATTATCCCCCCCCCCCTTTTCTTTTTTCATAAACAATCAGGCTTTCTTCTGGCTGAGTTTTGTTTGTGCCAAATGATATCTCTTGTATCACACCCAGTTACATAAGCAATTGCATCTTTAACCATGTAGAAAATAGCCAAAGCATCAAGAAAGGCATTGAACCAGCAACTTAGAGGTGAAGGTCCCTCGAGTTCATTTCCAGTATCATAAACTATCTAGTCCTTCATTCAAATATATTAGGTACAAAGTCTACCATTTGTCCTTGAAAACATCAAAATAATAGTGGTAATTCTCTTTCTACATTTTCTCTCTCATTTAGTTATCTCTGAACTCAGTTTTTAGATGCTTAAAGTGGAGTTATTATGCAGCATTAGTCGTCACAGGCACGTGTTAATTTACTCTTGCATTCAGATATGCAACTGGTTTTTTCACATGAACCACAAGGGATTGGTAATGCAATATACTTTCTCTAAAGAATACTTCTTAATAGCCCTTCAACTTCATGTTCTTTGCAACACAGAATCAATTTTTAAAGCTAAACTTTTATTTTCCCCTCCTCCCCCCCTCCCCAGTGAGCTGCAGTCATGAAAGGAAAAAAATATTATACCCTGGTATGCTATAGTCAAATAGTTCCCAGCCTCTCCCCTTCCTGGGGGGGCTTCCTCTCCCCCCAGCACTTCTCAGATATTATCATCACTGATTCCTAATAACATTCTCCTTTCTTTTGGCCTCTAATATTGTTGATAATCCAATGGGTGCCCTCTAACCCATTGATTTTGGGCTGATGATGGGTATTACTGGTTGCAAAGATTGCTACTGCTGTTAGCTGGCTGGCTGACCAAAAAAAAAAAAAAATTGTTTTCACTGTCAGAGTGTAGCTTAAGAGAATGCAGTGATTTAGAAGATTTGCCCCAATCATGTAGTGATTCAAAATGCATCTTCTTTGTAACCATTCAAAGGGATAAATCTTGGAGAGACAGAATATGCAGTGAGACCAGTGTGTTCATCTTCTAGCTCACATAGCCAGAGAAATGCACTTAGATCCACAATTTTGCTTGATGGAAAAACTACCAAAATCCTTCTCTAAATACCAAACACCATAGACAACAGAGGCTTGCACTGAAAAACACTGGATTCTGGATTTTAGTCATGCTTTTTAACTCAAATTTTAAATGTATCATTACACTACTATGAAATATATTAAATATTTTGAAAGTCAACTTGAATTTTCACCACTTTGTTCTGTATTTGGAAACGTAACAAAACTAAGACCCTGAAATCCAGTTACATTGTGAATTTGATTTGAATGTGTAATCCTCTATGACACAGTAATAAAGTTAGGTGGCATAGGAGCAATTCCTCTATTTTTTCTTGTGCAGTCTTTAAGAAAGTATAGGAAAAACCTCATACCCAAACATTGAGTGCCATTCTTTAAGTAAACCTAGGGATGGCTAGTAATTGCTCTCACTGTAGCTTTAATGTTGTGTTTATTTTTGATGCCCTCAAGTGGCCAAGGTAGTATTATCGCAGGGATTCAGCCAGTTTATATTTGCAAGAGGATAAGGAATGACGAGAGGGAACTAAGTAACTGATGACTGGCATATCTTTTTATTGGACAAGATGGTTGTTTAAAGTTAGGCTGCTAAATCCATATTTAGGCATCTCAATCAGCATCTTGATTTTTTAAAACTCCTAATCACCCAGACTCTGACACAAACCTTTAAAAGCAAGCTACTAAGGTAGATGCCTAAACATTATATTAGGAGCCTGACTTTGGAGACCCAATTTTTAAAATCATGGTGATTGTCTCTTACAGTATATTAATATTTTTGGGACGAGGGAAGGGATGGGATCAAATTACCCTATACTAATGGAGCAAAATTCTCTGCTGAATAATTTCATTGGAGTCAGTGGAGTAACATAGGCAGAGAATTTGACCCAAGATATGCAAATATGTTTGGATGTTTTTCTTACAGATCTGCTCTAGGAATTTTTTTGGGGAAATTCCATGGCCTGTGTTAAACAGGTCAGAGTAGATGATCAAAATGGTCCTTTCTGGCTTTGGAATCTATGAAAAGTAGATAGTATCACAGAGACCATTTTGGTGGCACTAGCTACCTATGATAATTCTGGCCTAACATTTTTGTTAACTGGAGCTTCCTAGGAGTACAGTCTTTTCTTGATATTTGTGTGCCACTCTCTCACATACACATTATATGAGCACATGGAAAGGACAACCATCAGTGGGGAAAGACCAACTTTTCTAGGCAATAACTTTGTCTGCAGCTGAATCTGCCAAGACATCAGCCAGGAGGACAATGTAAAACCTCTATTTAAGTTAAGGGATGGATAATTCCCCTCGTCAAGCTATTAACAGTTTGGTCAGTTACATCTCAAGAGTAAAAGCACATCATGGCCTCATAGGCCCTATTGCATTGCTTGGGACCCAAAAATTAGATGTTTCTTGGCATCACACTCTAAGACCCTTGCGCTGCTAGAATTTAAATATATTTATATAAAGGTGCAATAACATTTATTATACAACACAAAAGACTAAATTAAAAGAACATTAGGGTTGCAAAGTCAAACACTCCAAAGTTACCCTTAATTCTGGCATCTCCTGTCTGTGCCACCTTAGTTCAATTGTCTTTTGTGTGTGTGCGCATTATGATTCAGTCTTTAATAATCACTAGTGTCTGAGTACTTCACAAGCAGAAATGAATTTATTTTCACAACACCTCTGAGAGGCAAGAGGATGGTATTATTCCCATTTTATAGATAAGGAACTGATACTCAGGGTATGTCTATACAGTGATAAAAAAACCTGTGGAATCAACTCTCAGCTGATTTGGGCTCACCGGGTTAAAATATAGTAGTGTAGACATGCAGGCTGGGGCTGGAGCCCAGGCTGAGAGACCTTCCCCTGCTACAGGTCTGTTATTGCAGTGTAGACATACCCACAGAGATACGAAGGTCAAAAGCGTTCACTAATTTTTGATGATCTATTTGAGATGCAACCTTAATTCAGGCATTTCCTGACTTTGAGTACTTGGTTTTTCCACTTTGCTGTTTGTTTAATGTATGTTTTTGATGTAACATCCCAGGTTTTTAAAAGAGAAATCCGAAAACCCCCAAATTCCATCATGTGGAATCATGCTGACACCCACATGGTTTATCAGCATGGTTTTGAAACGTTAGCTCCAATGCACAGAGCCCTGCCATTTGAGCTAATGAAACAACTGATAACAGTAGTAGGTTATTGTCACAAGGTTTCACTACTCATCACCACTGGGTTGCCTCCTTGTGGCTCATCTGGGTATCAGTGCTCACACCAATGTGTCTCTCTCTCTCTACACTCAGGGTACTCCCTCTTCGTGACCCAGCCCTCCAGCCAGGTCACTATCGTACTCCTCTTCTGGGGTAACAAAGTCCCATTAGACAAACTGTCTCCAGGCAGTCTTCTGATCCACTTCTCAGTCTGTTCCACTTTCCCAGTGGCCCGGAGGGGAACCTGCCCTCCCACCCCCATTCCAGGTTCCAGCCCAGGGATGCTATGCTCTGCAAACAGCCTGGTTAATTGGCCTATTTTACCTCTTCACACCTTGTTGGGGGTGGATAACTCATCATAGTTGTCATCCTCTATGTAGATCAACTACCACTATTAGAGGGGGATGAGACACATTTTGTCAGTGGGTTTCAGATATATACTAATAGCAGAAGAATGTTGAGCTTCATGAACCTTGGGTTCTATTCCAGGTTCTGGTGGGCAGTATGCCGGAGTGGTCATAGACCCTTCTGCCCCTGTCTATTTCCCTTCATCCCAGTCCCTCCTTCCTCTCTCCACCCAACTCCTCATTCCAGCCTCCTCACCTAGCTAGTCCTAATCTCCATCCTCCACTCTTCATCTCAGTCCTAATCTCTTTGCCCAGCCAGTCCCAATTTTCTCCCACCCCCAGCTCCTCATCCTATCTCAGTTTCCTCTCCCTGTTTCCCACTTCTCCCACAGCTATTTCCACCCTTCCCCCACTGGCTCCCAGGGCCTCACTACCATTTCCCACCCCTTGACTCCCAGTCTTCTTCCCCAGCCAGTCCCAGTTTCTGCCCCTCTGCCGACTTCCTGTTCCTCCACACTCTGTCAGCTCACATTCCCAGTCTCCCACCCACAGGCTACTTGTCTCAATCTCCTCCCTCAGCTTCTACCTACAGGTCCAGATCTTGCCTGTTGTGCACACAATTCGGGCTGAATCCCCCTCCATGTTGCCAGTGTACCGGGCTGTGGGGTGGGGCAGAGGGGGAGAAACAGAGCACTGAAAGCACAGAAGAGAGAGTCTCTGCTCTCAGTGCCTGTGTCCCTGTGCCCAGCCCCGGAGCTGCAAGTGCAGGGAAAGTCCTGCTCAGTCCCTGCATCCCTGAGATGGAGCATGCTCAGTACAGGGGCAGCGGAAGCACCCTAAAAGTGTGTAGGGGGCACTGCCGCCTGAACCGTGGCCCTGCTCCTGCCCCACCCATTCTCCCCGAGGCCCCTTCCCCCCACTCTCCCATATGCCCTGTAAGAAGTGTGGGGGCCATGGGGCCCGGGCCCCTCTGTTCTGGCTCACTACAAATGGAATCTTCAGAGAATTTGGCTACCAAACTCTAACTAGCCTCTACTGAGCATATGCAAACTTAGATTTTGCAGAGGCTTATCACTTGGCCATATTTGATCAGTTTTTCACAGAAAAATGTATATTTTTAACACAAGGGCCACCTGCCCGCCAAATTTCAAGTCCCTGCTCTAATCATAGAATCATAGAAGATTAGGGTTGGAAGAGACCTCAGGAGGTCATCTAGTCCAACCCCTGCTCAAAGGTGGACCAACTCCAACTAAATCATCCCAGACAGGACTTTGTCAAGCCGGGCCTAATGCAGTGGAGTGAGAGACTTCTCAATTAAATGGTTGTAAGGGCTTTTATTAATGTGGGCAAAACAACATATTTCCCCCCAATCTTGTTCTTGGAAACATTTGAACTGTTTTAATTGAAACTTTCCAAAATATTCAGAACAAAGCAGATACCTGGCATTGAACATTTCAGCCCAAATGGTTAGTTTGGCAAAGCTATAAGCTATGGAAAACAAGGGAAACAATGGGAAGTGTCAGGCGACCTGAACTAAATGCATGACTACCAGCTCCTCTTGTAATTCTAAACCATGAAATTTGTTCTATGAAGCTTGTTCTATTTTATACATGTTAGAGAGATGGATAATGTCAATACTTATTATGAGGTGATCTTGGAATATATGTTTTGTTTTATTCAACTTGAAAATGAGTGACTTTAGGATAAACTATTTATCCAAACATGTGCTTTACCCACTATATTTTTCTAGGTAACCAGTGACAAAATTTAAGGCCCTGACCCTTGGCTCTGGACAAGGAGTGCTCAGCCTATGGGAGGTGGCTTTTAGCTATCTCTGTGCCTCCCTGATCTTGGGGGTTATTGTGTCCATGGCTGCTCCTTCAGTAATCTAACTTGCATCAACTACACCAAAGGCCCTCATGGCAGCCAGCGATCGCAGGGGTGTAGGGAATGAATTAGTCCTAGGAGCCATTCGAATGGCTCTCAACCTCCCAAGGATCTCCCGAAAATGATGCACATTTTTTGTGACCAGATAAACCAGTTTTCCTGAAAGAAGAAAGAAAAAAAAAAAAAAAACCTGCCTAAGGCCCCACTGGCATAAAATAATGCTGCTGCAGCGCTGTCAACACTCAATCTAAGTTTCATTATATTTGCTGTTTTTCTTAAATTCCCAGCTCCTGGAGAGATGGGATTATATGAGAATCTCTGTTTTCATTTAGTAAAAAAAGAGAAAGTTTCCAGCAGTTGCAGATCACAGCTGGAAATCATGACCAGAGTGCACCCAAATGGCTTAGAATCTAGAGGGCCAATTAAAAAAGAACACCACCTATATTATTTTTGAAAAGCTCATGATTTTTAAGCCAATCTCATGATTGGTTCCTGACTCATTATTTTTAAATGCTTGGGTTGCTGATACTGCAGCAGTTCTAACACATTCAGACTGGGCTCTCTCCCCATGTCACTTTAGATCTGCGTTACATCATATTGTCTCTCTGTCAAAATGATTCAGTGGCCTAGGGCCCAAATCTGCAAAGGGATTAGTGCAGACAGATCCTCACACCCACATGGAGTTTCATTGATTAGGTTCCTATACTGCAGTTCCAGCACTGGGATTTGAGTACTAATCTCCCTTGATGTCTCATGTCCAATCTACATGGGGCTGGAAACTACGTTTGCGGAATTAGGTTTGAAAATGTGTTTTCTAAGGACGTATTGAACACAGGTTGGCCTCATGTGGAGTGGTTTAAATATGCATAAGGCTCTGGCCCTAGAACAACATCGCTCATTTAGTGAGGAACGTTCTCTTAATTTCTTATTGTTGTGCATGAGATTTAGTGTGCACCCTTTAATTTAAATGTCAGAATGTGAACAAGAATTTATTTCCACAAAAATGAAAAGCAATAAAGTTAAATATATTAAGCTCTGGCTGCAAGAGCTCAGATTAGACAAATTATAATTGTGAGGAGAAAAAAAACACCTCACACCGCAAGGGATGAGTTATTATCACTCACTTAAGCATTTGATTCAGAGCTGGTGAAAGCAGTCAACAATTCTGCCTTAAAAAAAAAAAGCCAAAACATATGGGATACTGAAAAGACCCCAGAATCAGCAAATTACAGCAGGCTTGCTGTATTATCTGCACACTTCTCCTCTCCCCTTTCCATCTCCCTCCCTGGCCTTCTACCCCTTCTCCTCTCTGAGGCACCCATCCTGCAAATTGTGTGCTGAGTTCTTTATTCACTGTGCTGAGCCTCATGAGGTCTGGTTCTCATTTATGCTGTGGGCCCTTTGCGCCACTCTAGCAGTGTGAAGGGGCCTTTGAGTAGCTGTTACTATGATTTGGGTTCCAGAGTGGTGTAAGGGAGCTTTAGTTTGAGCACAGAGGTAGGGGACAACTTACACTCAACAAGTTGTGGGATCAGAGTCCTGTTCCCACAATCCCTTTTCAGCATTCCTCTCCCACTCTTCAACTCCACTAAGAGGCCGTCTCCTCCAATATAAACCATTATCATATAAAAAAAACAAATATGGAAATAAATACATTAAAATAAGCAATAACCGAGTTAGCAAGGCCTATTATCACCTTATCCCCTGAAGACATTATCCACTTTCTTCCCAATCTCTGTCTTTTGTTCATTTTTTCAGATTGCAAGCTCTTAAGTGCAGAGACTGGGTTTTCCTATGTATTTTTACAGTACCAAACACATTTGGGGTGGTAACAAAGTATAATACATTGCTATTGGTTGGGTTTTTCAAAGAACCCGGGGCTATGTCTTCAAGGTGAAAACGGTGTGTTTCTACATTGAGATAGATAACTCAAGATAGCTACCTTGAAGTAAAATCCTAGTGAAGACAAGTCATGGGTCGATGTTACCTTGATGTAGCTCATGAAGATAAGCCCCAGGTGGTGGTGGTAGAGGGAGTTGACCACAATTAGCTACATTGAGGTAAAACCTCCCTGTGCCTTGTCTCCACTAGGATTTTACATGGAGATGGCTAACTCAATTTAGCTATCTTGATGTAAACACACAGCTCTTTTTGCAGTGAAAACATACCCTAAGGGAGTTAGGTGCCTAACTGTGTATTCACACCCCTACACACTATTGTAACAATCTTTGTACAAGGCATGACTTGTAAGTTATCATTTGAAAACTCATAATTTGCTGGTCAGTATTGTCCTGATAAAATAGGTGTGGCAACATTGTATGTGAAGTTATAATACATGTTCCAAACCCCTCAGTCCTGCCCAGGCAAAAGTTGGCAAAAAGGGCTGCATCTGAGAAGACAAAGGAAACAGCATTTGTGGGGTAGTGGGGGTGGTGGTACTGACTTGAAAGTTTGGTCAGTAATCTTGCTGGAAGCATGTCATAAGAAACTTTGCTTGAATCTAATATAGTTTGTTAAGGCAGGAACTGGAAAGCATTTTATCTTTATTTTTCTTGTAACCATTTCTGACTTTTATGCCTCATTACTTGTACTCATTTAAAATCTCTCTCTTTGTAGTTAATAACTTGTTTTATTGTTTTACCTAATCCAATGTGTTTAAGTTGAAGTGTCTGGGCAACTCCATTTAAGGAAATCAACTGGTATATTATTCTCTTAAAGGAATAACAGACTTAATATATTTAGACTGTCCAGGAGAGGGCTGGGCAATACAAAACATACATTTTTTGGGGGAAAGTCCAGGAATGGCTGTGTGTTGGAGTCACCCTGCAATATAACCAAGGCTGGTGAGAGGCTGCAGTTACACAAACACATCTGGGAGTGAAACTGCATGCTGGTGGCTGATTGTGAGCAGTCCAGGTTGGAAGCTGCAACAGCAAGGCATTGCAAGGCACCTCAGGTTACAGGACAAGGGTGACACAGCCCCCCACTGGTCCGGATTGTACACCGGCATGCCATAAACTCACACTGAAATTCAATGGAATTTGGGTAACTATCTCCCTTGGACAAAAACCCCTCTATTGTTATTTACAAGCTACCATTCCCAACACTAGTCAATTACTTAATTTAAATACTTTGCTAATGTTAATGGAGGGCTTCCTTTTGAGCCCACTGTAGTAAATGACAAAGTACCCATTGACTTCACTGCTGCAGGATCAGACTGTACATAATTATATGGGTAATTATATTGGCAGGAATTGTGTGAGGCTTGATTCTGAATTGTTACAAACCACTGGCTATCTGTTATTCTCTCTCTCTCTATCTTACACCTTCTCTACCCAGGAAAGTTTTGCTGGTTTTAGCAAGTGTGGACATATTTATTCTGGTATAAGAGTACCTTAAACCTCTTCCCAAATGACAAACAAAACATAAAAAGGCACTTTTATACAGGAATAAAATGTGTCCATGCTGGGGTTATACCAGTATAAGTATACTGGTTTAAATTCTTACCTGAACTTATCACGGTATAACTTTTGGATGCAGAGAAGACCTTAGGGTGCTCCCACACTACGAACAAAAAATGTATTCTTGCCATGTGTAAGCTAATAAGTGGTAAAGTCCTAGTGAAGACAAGGCAGCTTTAGAACATACATTGAAACTATGGCTGCCTTGTCTTCACTAGGATTCTACAATTTATTAGTTACCATGTGTTAGCTAACACATGATAAGAACACACCTTTTCTTCCTAATGTAAACTAGTCTTCAGGGTCTTGTTTAGCACCCATCAATATAGTTATGTACTTCCTATGTTCATTACAGTGGCAGAACGAAGTCCATAGTGGATTTCATGGAATCTTCAGCTCTTCATCTTTCTCTTGTTGTAGGAAGCTTTGTTTCTGATGGGGGGCTAGGGAATGGCACATAGGGCATTGTCTGTATCTTTCCAGCTATGGTGGAAGAACTTCAATAAAAAGAGGACAATGGTATGTTGAAAAAGGAAATCTTATCTAGAGATGAGCACAGGAATTGTTGCAATATCAGAACAGACTAATAGTCCATCTAGTCTGGTATCCTGTGTCTAGAAGTGGACAGCATTGATTCTTTGTGGCAAGGCATAAAAATCCCTCAAATGCACCTAAATGTCTAAATACACAGCATGCGGAGAGACTAAATTAAAAATTCTCGAGAGGGTTCTGGTTTGCATAACAATGGCAGGTTTATTTGTCTGTTACCATAAATAATGCAGATCTATGTTCTGACTGGCTGTTAATGGCCCTCAGTCAGTGAGACCTCAGGAACTGCTCTATTTGTTTATTGATATTGCCTTCAAAACTACTCATCTAAATACCAAGAACAAACATGTCCTCCTGAACTTCCCATCCTTTCCCTACCCAGTCATTGTACCCAACACCAGATATTAAGTGCAATTTAATTTAAAATTAATTACTTCCTGTTGGGTGGTTGGCTGGGAGTGGAGGCCTGAGAAAAGGTTGAATGAGATGACACGGTGTGGAGGCATCAAAAAATGAGGTGGCCATGTTGCTGAGGGCATATGGACAGCAGCCAATCAGATAAGATGGATTTAACTCAATAATAACTATGTGCTGAGATAAAAATTCAGTCGTCAGCCTCAGTATTCAAATAGCCCTCTTAGTTATTTGCTCAAGCAGGGAGCTATTGTACAAACTAAAGTTAAATCTATAGACATATCCAACATAAGTGTGTCAGCATTTTGCATTAATTTTTACAATTAAACATTGATTATTAGTAGTATTACTTATCTACTGCCATACAAGCACATGTCACTTTCGAAAAACACAAAAACATAATTAACTTGTAAGATTCCAAATAACAAATAAAGGTCTAATTTTTTTTTTTAAGTGACAAATTATGTTGGGTGCCTTGGTTTTTGGTTGCCCAACTTGATCCTCCTTAAGGAGAACTCATTTTTCAGAGGGTGGTTGCTTAGATAGAACTTCCTAAAAGTCAGGCTCCTAATAAAGTCTCTCAAATTGGGCACCCCAAAATGGAGGCATCCAATAATCACTCATCATTTTTTGACAATGCAGAAGAAGGAAAGTTAAAGTTTAAATCAGACAAGTACATTTCATGGGATGCTGGCTCAGATGTATGGTCTGACAGTCATCATCATCAGGGCTTAAATTCTTATAGAGTATTTCCTGGAGCCGCCCCTCCCGCTATAAAAACTCCAGAAGGTTTGAAAATATTTACCGGCATTCTGCTCCCAACAGCTCTGGCTGAATTTAAGCCCCGATCATCAGTGATCACACCATTAACTGAGTTATAATCCACAGAAGACTTAATGTCCACAGAACTACAATATACAGCCCTATAAAACTGAAACATAGAATGGACAAGTTAAGGTTCCATTTTTAAGTGGCAATTGTAATTATTAACTTAGTTCATTTTGAATGTAAATATGAATATTGAAAGGAAGGATGGTGTTGTGGAGAAGACACTGGACTGGGACTCAGAAGGTGTGGAGTCACTTCCTAGCTCTGCCACAGACTGCCTGAGTGATCCAGGACAAGTCATTTAGTCTTTCCATGCCTCATTTCCCCCTCTATAAGAGGGGGATAAATAATGCTTCCTTTGTCGGTCTTATATACTGTGAGGCCTGGTCTACACTAGGAGTTTATGTCGAATTTAGCGCCGTTACATCGAATTAACCCTGCACCCGTCCACACCACGAAGCTATTTAGTTCGACATAGAGCTCTCTTAAATTCGACTTCTGTACTCCTCGAAAACGAAAGGAGTAGCGCTAAATTCGAAATGGCAATATCGAATTAGGCTAGGTGTGGATGGAAATCGACGGTAATAGCTCCGGGAGCTATCCCACAGTGCACCACTCTGTTGACGCTCTGGACAGCAGTTCGAGCTCGGATGCTCTGACCAGCCACACAGGAAAAGCCCCGGGAAAATTTGAATTCCTTTTCCTGTCTGGGCAGTTTGAATCTCATTTTCTGTTTGGACAGCGTGGCGAGCTCAGCAGCACTGGCAATGATGCAGAGCTCTCCAGCAGAGATGGCCGTGCAATCTAATAGAAAGAGGGCCCCAGCATGGACTGATCGGGAAGTCTTGGATCTCATCGCTGTGTGGGGCGATGAGTCCGTGCTTTCAGAGCTGCGCTCCAAAAGAAGGAATGCAAAGATCTACGAGAAGTTCTCTAAAGCCATGGCAGAGAGAGGATACAGCCGGGATGCAACGCAGTGCCGCGTGAAAATCAAGGAGCTGAGACAAGGCTACCAAAAAACCAAAGAGGCAAACGGACGCTCCGGATCCCAGCCCCACACATCCCGTTTCTACGAGGCACTGCATTCCATCCTAGGTGCGGCCGCCACCACTACCCCACCACTGACCGTGGACTCTGAGGATGGGATATTGTCCACGGCCGGTTCCTCGTCGGAAATGTTAGCGGACGGGGAAGATGAGGAAGGAGATGAGGAGGACGAGGCAGTCGACAGCGCTTGCACCGCTGATTTCCCCGACAGCCAGGAGCTCTTCATCACCCGTACCGAGATCCCCTACCAACCGTCCCCATCCGTTACCCCGGACACCGAATCAGGGGAAGGATCAAGCAGTGAGTGCTTTAAACATCTAAACATTTATTTTTAACATAACTGGAATATTTATATTGTTAACAATGGGGTTTTCATTCACTCATTTAAACATATAAATAAAAGTTTCTACCACAACAGGAATATTAATAATATCAGCAATTGGGTGTTCATGATTTCTTTGCCTTAGGCAACTATTTAGTCCCAACTATGTAAAAAAAATCAAATAATGTCCGGATTTTCATGATTAGGCAACCACAGGACGCTCCACTCTGTAGTCCCTTCCAGTGCAGTTACACCAAAATACGGTCAATATGTCCGGGAATTGACACAAAGTCCTCCTGGGAGAGCTCAGCATAGCTCTCCTGGAGGTACTGCTCAAGCCTGCGCATCAGGTTCCTTGGCAGGGCGATCTTGTTAGGTCCACCGTGGTAGGACACGTTCCCACGCCATGACTCTATCAAGTAGTCCGGGATCATAGCACGGCAGAGCATGGCGGCATATGGCCCGGGCTTCTGCATGCTCTCCCGAAGCATTCGTCCCCTGTCGCTCTCCGAGATCCTCATCAGCGTGATGTCGCACATGACGCCCTGCTTTGAATTAGGGAGGGGAATGTTAGTATTGGGACTGCTTTACAGCCACGCGGTGGAGGCGGCAGAGGGGCAGCATACAGGGACCTTTCCCTGGGACAGCCGCGAGGTGGTGGGACAGGGGCAGAGCTCATGCTTCCCTGATTGCTGCCAGCAGAGAGTGGCATTGCTTTCAGTGCGAAAGGAGCCCAGTGCTACTATTAAAGTTTTAAGCTGCCACAAGTCTACGGCTTACCATGTTTTCCTGCTACAAAAGTAGAGGTGTCCTGCCACGCTTCTCAGATCGCAACTGCAAGACCCCAGGCACTGAAGGCGAGGGCCGAAAATTTGACCTTGTCCTGAGTGCGCATGTGAAAGGTGCAGTGCATGGTGTTGTTCACAGAGAAAGACTATGTTCTTTGTTAGCAACTTCATTTATCTGTCTCAGGAATTCACTCCCTTTTTCCCATTCCCACAGACACATCTGCGACTGTCTCCCAACCCAGCCTGGCATCACACTCCCAGAGGCTAGCGCAGATTAGGAGGAGGAAGAAGAAGACGCGTGAGGACATGTTCTATGAACTTATGGACTGCTCACGAGCGCAGGCAGCCCAGACGACACAGTGGAGGGAGAACTTGTCACAAATGCACCGAGCAGTCATGGAACGGGAGGAGAGGTGGCGCCAGGAAGACCAGCAGGGTACTCAAACCCTGCTTGGACTAATGAGGGAGCAAACGGAGACGCTCCGGCGCCTTGTGGATGTTCTGCAAGACCGGAGGCAGGAGGACAGAGCCCCGCTGCAGTCTCTCTCTAACCGCCCTCCCCCGCCACAAAGTCCCACACCCCCCCTCACCAAAAGTCCAAAGAAGGAGGGGCGGCAAGGGCCGTTAAAACTTTCAGTCAACCCCTGCAGACTGCTGTTGCACTAGAAGGCTCTTGTTCCACAAAGTTTGAAAAGTCCTTTCCTACCCATCTCACACAAGCCCCCGTCCAAGTTTCCTCCCCCCCCCTTTTCATGTGCGGTTCATAATAAAATATTTGTTTCTGTTAAGTACTGTTTCCAAGATTTTCTTTTAGAGGAGATTCTGTCTGAAGGGGGGGGGAAGGGGTTTGGTAATTGGACAGGACAGTCACCTTAAGGAGGCTACAGAGGCGGGGGCAGGTCCAGCATCAGGACACATACACAGTGCAGTCACCAGTTACCCTGGTGAGTCTGGGAGGTGGTTTTCATGTTCGGGGGGGGGGGGGGTTGATCTGTGACTTTGTGGCGGGGGAGGGCAGTTAGAGAACTTATGCCGCGGTCCTTATCCTGGAACACAGAGCCACGCAGCAGGGGGTCTGTAACCCTCCGCCCCCTGCCAGAAAGTCACTTGGCCGACACATACACGCAGTCCCGCCCAGGACTGCTGGCAGGCTCCGTTGAAACAACCAATCCACCACTGCGGAGCCTGTCATTCCCGGAGTTTAGAAGCATCATTTGCATCAGAACACTAAACCCGCCCCCCCGCCACAGTCTGCGTCCCCGGTTTAAAACATTCCCGCGAAAACAGTAAGAAAGAGAACGTTGTTCATTAACCAAACGGAACAGATTTTATTTGTTGGGAAGGTGGTGAAGGGGGTATGTAACTTGGAAGGATAGTCAACAGTAACTGGGTAAAGAAACGGGGGCAGGTTCAGCATCTGTGTCCACAAACTAAACAGTCACTGGAGACCCTGCTCAGTCAGGAAGCTGGCTTTCAAAGCCTCCCTGATGCACAGCGCGTCCCGCTGGGATCTTCTAATCGCCCGGCTGTCTGGCTGGGCGTAATCAGCAGCCAGGCTACTTGCCTCAACCTCCCACCCCGCCATAAAGGTCTCCCCCTTGCTCTCACACAGATTGTGGAGCACACAGCAAGCAGCTATCACAATGGGGATATTGGTTTCGCTGAGATCACAGCGAGTGAGTAAGCTTCTCCATCTCCCCTTGAGACGGCCAAAGGCACACTCCACCACCATTCTGCACTTGCTCAAACGGTAGTTGAAAAGTTCTTTTTCTGAGTCCAGGGCGCCAGTATAGGGCTTCATGAGCCAGGGCATTAGCGGGTATGCAGGGTCCCCGAGGATCACTGTAGGCATCTCCACATCCCCAAGACTTATTTTGTGCTCCGGGAAGTAAAGACCTTCCTGGAGCCGTCTAAACAGACCAGAGTTCCTGAAAACATGAGCGTCATGAACCTTGCCCGGCCATCCGACGTTGATGTTCGTAAAACGTCCCCTGTGGTCCACCAGTGCTTGCAGCACCATAGAAAAGTAGCCCTTTCTGTTAAT